>NC_057853.1:118404285-118705396 GCF_015237465.2 Chelonia mydas | reverse complement strand
CAAAGGACCAGCCCAGAGCCTGCAGGGGTAAGGGGTGGGAAACCAAACTAGTCACAACAAGAAAGACCAAGGGTGGGGCTGGGCTCAACCAAAACCATGGCCTTGATCCCAAGTCCTTGACCTTGCAGGGTTGTTCAGATGCCACCAGTTCAGGCCCCTCTGTAATGAAGACTCTGGTATGTTTTAAACATACTGCAAAGTCCATAACTAACAGGAATTGCTTTATTTGCCCACAGGGAAAACAGGACCAAGAGTGGGACAGTGTTTAAGGTAAGTGAGGGGCTGATACGGCCAGCATGGTCTTAATTATGGGGGGAAATGTTATTTGAAAGGTTCACCACATCCTGAGCTCTGCAAACCCTCTCTAGATAATGGCTCTACCCTTTCTCCCAATTGTCTTCAGTAACTAAATCTGTAAAGTTCCGGAACTGGAAGTATCTGGAGAGGAAAAGGGTACCCCTTAGGATTGAGTGTGTGTGTCTGTCTGCCTCTGTTTAGGGTGCCTGTGATAGGAAGGGAAAGGTAACAGGTGAGTTGGAATGAGAGCTGATCCTCCCTGCTGTGCTGCAGATCCCTGTTTCTGCCCTAGAGCCTCTGCCAGAGGTGTCAATGAAAATTTATCGGCTGACAGCACAGATGGGAAACTGCTACACTGCTGAGGGTCTCACTGGGACTGAGGGAGGCCAGGGAGCTCTCACTTCCTTCTCGTGCCATGAAGGGTTAAATGCTGCAGTTCTTAGGCCTGGGATGGAGAAAAGCTTTGTAGGTAACTTCGGGCCCCTCTCTTGCTCTAACACCAAAGCACTATAGGGTACAGCAATGCATTTCTAAGCAAGAGTCTCACATATCTCAAGTCCTACGGGTTTTTTTTCCTCTTGTGTTAGAATGCTGGTATTTTCCTGACTCTACAGATCAATAAATGTGTTGGAGGAGGGATGGTCTTGTGATTTCGATGCTAGACCAGGGCTTGGTTGCTCTGTTCCTTGGGCAAGGGTCAATTCATGGCTGTGCCACAGAGTCCCCTTGTGCAATATACTTAATCTCTCTGTGCCTCAGTTTGCCTCCTGATAATGTGGATGATGTCTGGCTCAGTCAATCCACGCGTGCAATCTGTGGTGATGGAGGACCTGTACCAGAGAGATGGGATTTAAAAGGCCGTAGTCTTTAAAGATTAAGCCCTTCCTATGCTTCCACCAGAGTTTTTTGTATTTAATGTCCTGGGTTTGTGCTGCTATGTTCTAATATGACAGACTCTACGAGGGAGGCACTGGGATCTGGAACTTTGACATGACACACTACAGGTTCAAAGGGAGCATGCATGTTATTTCCCATGCTATATGAATTGCAGACCTAAGAGTGCCAGACTGCAGGTCATGTGACTATCTCTCCCATGGCTACTGATTCTGCCCCCAAGGAAAGGCAAGCTGGAGTTGCTCAGGGCATTATATTGGTCTCTAAATGGCTACAAAACCAGTCTGAATGCAAGGATAGATTGACACCATGCCCACCTTCTAGTGGAGTCCTTTAAGTAGCAGGAAATACCCTTTAATGTAATGTAATACCACTTAGCATTGATACTGACACTATAGACAGGAACCGAACCATAGCAGAGCAGGTAGATACACTATATTACAGCAGTATGGAAGCATGTGTACCACTGCCTCCTACTGGTGAAATCAGAAAGACACGTGTGTGTCATAGGCTCTATACTGCTAGCAGCTAATGGAGATTCTCCTTCTGCACTAGTAGTAGGAGCTTGTTCTTTTGGTAGCAGGAGTTCTACCCCCAGCATGTGGCATAGCAATAGTAACAACTGCTAAGTTGGAGGTTGCCATGAATTTATTACAGCATTACCTGAAAATGGATCACCTGCCAGGTACTGGTCTCCTAGCAGAGGAATAATAAAGGCTCTAAGGCAGGGTTTCTCAAACTTGGGTCCACGGCCCTACTTCAGGGTGTCCGCGAGTCATGTGCGGGATTGCCAGCCCCGTTGATCAATTCCTCCCACTCCTTCCCAGTGCCTCCTGCACGCCACAGAACAGCTGTTCAGCAGCATGCAGGAAGTGCTGGGAGGGAGGGCAAGGAGCGGGGACAGGGTGCTCTCAGGGGAGGGGACAGGAAGAGGAGGGGCAAGGGTGAGGCCTTGGGGGAAGGGGTGGAGTGGGGGTGGGGCCTGGAGCTGAACAGCAGGCTTGGGTGTCCGTGAAAATTTTTAGATCAAAATGGGGGTCCTCGGGTTGCTAAAGATTGAGAATCACTGCTCTAAAGAGTTAAGACACTGCCAATAAAATGAAGTGGAACAACCAGAACTTAAACCCCAGTAACAAGGCAAATCATCTTGCTTAGACTGCAGGGTGGATTTTACATTTCCTGATGAAAAGCTCAAGGGTATTTGCATCCTTTCTAAACCATGAGGAACAAATAAGCTGAGACCAGCAGCAGGAAAGTGCTTTGTTAATGTGGCTGGCTTAGCACTCGGTCACTTGGCATTTGGGGATGTTTACAATGCAAATGAGGAGACCATTTGTGCGGTTGTCCCTGTACCTGGGTTTAGATTAGAGTCTTTTCCACACATACATGCACATGCCTTTGCTTCTCCAGCTGCATTTTGTTGCTTCTGCATTGCATGACAATTATCATCGATCGTACCAGCCCAAATGGTGCATCTAGGCAATGCCCTGTCTCTGATAATTGCCATGTATGTTCTTAATACACCTGCTCATACGGTGCCATTTAATGACGTGCCCTGAAGCATGAGGATCAATAGTCCTTATAATTTGTTATCCAACCTGTGTAACTGCCCTTATTCAGACAACTGTCTCTTTTTGCTAAGCTGTTAGCCTCAGTAATATCCAGCCTCAATGAGCAGAAGCAGATAGGCTCTCTACAGTCTAATTCATAGATTCCAGTGATGGCAATAGAGAGGTATGGCCTCTGGCCTGCATTAGGACCTGGCTTTCTTGTGCACTGCCAACCTGCTGGACACCAGTTCTCAGGGCCAGGAAGGGCAAACTGGGCTTGCCTAACTCAGCCTTCCCAAGGTAGGCTTGTGCATCTCTTCTATATTCAGGTACTGTCTCTTTTGCCATGATGCACCAGCTGGTGGAGAGTGTTTTCCAATCAGTCTGGAAACTGGGTTTTGTTCTTGTCTCTGCCATTGATTCTGCTTTGTAGGCTTGGCCAAGTCACTTCCCCTTTTTGTGCCTCAGTTTCTGTATTTAAAATGGGGATAATGATACTTACCTTCCATGGGGTGGAGTGGAGCTAAGACTCTGATGGGCAAAGTGCTCTGAGATCCTCAGGTGGCAGATGCAATAGTTGTGCTAGGAATGATCAGTCACTTCATATCAAGGTTCCATTTATAAAGAATTGAAACAATTGATAGCTGTTTATATGCAGATTAGCGACATAAAGTAGTATAGATCATTATAAATTGTCAGATAAGTCATGCTAATAAGCAACCTGTGACTTTAGCAATCTACTGATTAGTCATTTATTAAAACCGCTATTAATCATGTGTTAACCCTTTATAAATGGAATCTCTATATAAAGCGTGACCAAATTATCATGATTCCAGCAGCCTAGTGGCTATCTCAAAGGCTTCCACATAGGGGGACCTGAGATCAGAACCCAGCACTTGGGTCCTCACTCCCCAGGCCAGCTTGTGTGGACGAAATGTCTCCACCAGAAATTGCTACCCTTCAAAAAAAATATTCCTTTCCCTGGTTCACAGTTCACTAAGCAACTCTTGTGCACCTTGAAGGCCAATGTCCTGCATTTCTGCTCTCTGACAACCATGCCATGTGGTCCCAGACTCCTCTGATAAAAGATTATCTTGCAGCGGTAGGGTCCTTTGGTAAGAATAGGCAGTTGACCAAATTCAGGTGTAGGCAGGTATAACTCTCATTGACTTTAGGGGGAATTGCCCCAAGTATGCCATGGGCTGAATTTAGCCCTGGATTTGTATGGATCACTTGCCTGCCATGGAAATGCAGCCATTTCTGGAGTGGAACATGGCTGTCCGTTTAATGGTGCACAGGAACACTACCCAAGAATTTAGGACAGGCAGTGACTGTGAAAGCTGAATCCAACTGGAATGTCGGGGGGATTTAGGAAGGCACAATCTAACTACCCACATTGGAATTAGGCTAGGAGGGGACACTGAGGCTGACAATCCTAGTCTTCCAAAACACCTGACCTGGGATAGTTAATGGTCATGATGAGCCAAGGCCTCAGATTTACATGCCATCCAAAAGACAGCACCCCCTGGAACGATGCTCAGACACACAGTATGGACCCCAAGGAAAGAGCACCCCCTGCTGAGGTACCAACACTACTTCCTGCAGCAACCATGGGTTTCTTCTTGGAAGTCTCCCATCCAGGTAGGACGAAGCCCATATAGCATAAGCCCCCTGGCTCTTACCTGTGAGATGCAGCGCAGGTATCTCACCACCACCTCCCTGGCCACAAGCTCCTGCCCGTTGTAGATCTCTTTGCAGGGGATGCGGGCCAGTATCCTCCTCACCTCCTTCTCTGACAGGCCCGTGTAGCTCCCGTTCCCCAGCTTCTCCACTGGCACCGAGGTGCTGAACGCGCACATGAAGCACTTCCCGTCCAGCAGCGTCACGGAGATCCAGACAGCGGGTGCGATCATGGCCCGCTGGGCCATGGAGCAGAACATGTAGCGCAGGACAGCCGGGTCCTTCTGCCGCATGCCCGTGGGCCTCTTCCACTCCTCTGCCAGCACAGACACGTTGTTGTTCATCACAAAGCCCAGGAGGAACAAGACCAGGGGGGGCACGAACAGGATGCCCAGGCCATATGCCAGGTTGTAACTCGGCAGGCAGGGGCAGTTGAAATCGAAGGCTGAGTACATCTGGGCGCTGGCCAGGGCCATGATCCCACAGATGCCATTCATGAAAGATTCCTGATTGGACTGGAGGAACTGGAAGATCATTCGGAACTTGTCCATCTTCACGGACAGCCTTTACCTCCCTCCTTTCCTGAACCAAGGCCAAGGTCTTGTTCCTCTTTGCTTTATTCTTTCTCCTTGGGAGTCTTTACTCCCTTCCTCCAAGACCCCTGGCACATCTGCAATGATCTCTTACTTGCTTCATCTTGAATTATTCAATTACCTGGAAAAATGCCCCTCTTCCCCCTCCCCAATATTTAAAGCAAACAAACTCACCCCTGTCTTTAGCTTATTAAAGAAACATTGTTTGCAAAAATCCCTCGTTTATTTTCCCCTCTTCTAAGAGTGTATTGTCCATGAATCTCAGCTAGTTCGTGGCTTGGTAAATCAGTCTTCTCTGTTCTTCTCGGTGTCCTCATTTCTCCAGTTCTTTGGTCATTGAGCCCTTTTATTTGTTGGGAGAGCTGTTGCTATATTTATATAGTCCAGACAGCAATCTAGGTTCTCGGCAGGAAAGGTAGTTGGCTGGACTCTGTAAACTTGTTTGCAAATGCTACAGGGTAGCTAATGCTCCTCCCACAGATAATTGGTAAGCAGGTAAAATTCATGATCCGCTTCCGTAGAATTGTCTCCCACAAGGACGAGAGGGCACTAATGCAAAAATCAGGATGGCTGGAACATCTCTCTCTCTCTCTCTCTCTCTCTGCCAGAGGAATTGTATTGAGTATAGCAAAACAATTGGCGTGGTTCATAGATTTATCAGCTTCCTTTCCCCCTTTCACTTCTTTGGGAACTAGAGATGATGCTGCACTCTATTGTGTTCTGGGTGGGGTTGGAAGGTTAAGGCAATTCTGGAGTGAGGCGGGGTAAAGTTGCCCATGCTCTAGAGTATGAAACACTGATATAGTATAGATCTGTTGTCCTATCCTCCCCTCTGCTCCACAGAAGAGCACACTCGCTTTCAGCCAGACTTACAATGGGCACTTGTAATATTTTGGACTCTTACAGGGCTGTGCACCTAAGGATCGCTAAGCACTTTACAGACTTTAATCCACAAAGGCCACCACAGCCATGGGTGGATGAGAGTTTGTACAGTAAGTAGCATTATCCCTGGCTTTTAGGGATGGCAACTCTGAGTTACAGACTAAAGCGAGATGTTGGTTAAAACCCAGTGGTCAGAGTCAGGAGTGCTGGGTTCTGTTCCTGGAGGTACCCCACAGCTCCAGGTTTGCAGTGTGACCTCCCATAAGACACTTCATCTCTCTGTACCTCCATTTACCCATGTACAAAATGGGGATGATCATCCTTACCAGCCTCACACTGGTAACACGACTACCACTCTTAAACTGGTATTTTGGAGACTCATTTTTATCATGAGGCTTGTCATTTTCATTCACGGTTTATTAAGCACTTTTGAGATGCTGGAGGGGAAGATGCAAAGCATTATTATGATAGCAGTTAAATGGTTTTCTTGAAATGAGTCACCAACAAAGCCCAGGAGTCCTGTCTGTCCTGTGCTCTAGCCGCAATCCACCCGGGGCCCATTCCTCCATCCCTTCAGTGGAGTAACACCTGGCATGAACTTGTCTCGCTGGCTCCTGAAAGCCTTGGGGAGAAGAAATCTGTTAATAAAATGTTGTAAATTTTATGAGTGAGGTAGAAACCAGGGTCTCTCTGAGGGGGTATGCTGCATGGGTGTAGTTAAGCAGGGAAGTTGCGTTGCTCAGGCCAAAGGTTCTGGAGCTGAGATTGGATTATTGCACACAGCCCTGCCCCCAGCTCTCAAGGACCTCACTATTAACATGGGACCTGTTCAATTTCATATGTTGTCTTCTTTTCTGTTTTTAAAGACCCTCTTTATAAAGCAGGGTCCCTAAGGACAAAAGAACAGCCATACTGAGTCAGACCAAAGGTCCATCTAGCCCAGTATCCTGTCTTCCAACAGTGGCCAATGACAGGTGCCCCAGAGGGAATGAACAGAACAGATAATCATCAAGTGATCCATCCCCTGTCACCCATTCCCAGCTTCTGACAAACAGAGGCTAGGGACACCATCCCTGCCCATCCTGGCTAATAGCCATTGACGGACCTATCCCTGCTTCTAACATACTGGTCAGCACCCCCAGAGAGGGCTAAAACTTGAACCTCTTCCTGCATTAGACAGGTTCAGCTCTGGAGTTGGATTCAGAATGCACGGCTCAGAATCAGGGTGTGGGATTCAAACCCCTTTGAGCTCTTTTTGGATGGTCAGACTGGAACTCGCAGCTTGGATCTATCTCTACTCAGAAATAGGTTCACCCCACAGGAGAGGATGCATGAAGATGCCCCCTTCCCAGCATTAGACACTGGCAGGCACCAACCTCTGTGCGTCCTACTGCTCAGCCTCTGCCAGTCTCAGCTATGGGGGTTTTGTCTAGGGAGGGGCAAACTGCTTGGAAATAGAGACTCCATCCCTCACTCCAACCTCATTTGGAGCCCCCCCGCTGTGTCCTGGGAGGAAGAGTCTTTCAGAAGATTCTGTCTAACAGACTCCAAGGTTTGGTCCATCTGGACCCTATTTATGCTTTCCCCATCCCCAGGGAGGAAAGCGGGAGGGAGCGGAGATGGGAGAGAAGCATGCTGTCATGCTAGTTCTTGTAGTTGTGGAGGGATGGGAGCTGAGGTGACCTAGTCTAATGCCCTATTAAAGGACAGGAGGTTACGGATCTAAAAACATTTTACCGGCTGATCTCTTTTGACAAAGAGTGATCAATCATGTGACATTTAGGCTGTCACTTTGGCACCGGCTCAGGTATGGGGAAAGCTCAATCTCCTGAACTGTCCCTGCCTGACTGAATAGCTAGTAAACCAGGGGCGGGCAAAGTGTTTGGCCTGAGGGCCGCATCGGGTTTCGGAAATTGTATGGAGGGCCGGTTAGGGGAGAGGGTTGTGGCCCGGCCCCCACCTCCTATCCACCCCCGGGACTCCTGCCCCATCTAACCCCTCCTCTCATTCCTGACTGCCCCCTCCGGGACCCTTGCCCCATCCACACCCCCCCGCTCCCTGTTCCCTGACCGCTCCCGGACTCCTGCCCCTAACTGCCCCCTGCTGCCCCATCCAACCCCTCCTCTCATTCCTGACTGCCCACCCAGGACCCCTGCCCCATCCAACCACCCCTTCTCTCTGTCCCCTGACTGCCCCTGGAACCCCTGCTCCTGACTGCCCCCTGCCACCCCATCCAAGCCTCCCTCTCCTTCCTGACTGCCCCCCCCGGGACCCCTGCCCCCATTCAACCCCCTGTTCCCACCCCGACCCCCATCCATACCCCTGCCCTCTGACCACCAACCCGAACTCCTCTGCCCTCTATCCAAACCCCCTGCTCCGTGCCCCCTTACCGCATTTCCTGGAGCACCGGGGGCTGAAGCCGGGCCACGCCGCCACCGCCACCACGCAGCACAGAGCACCGGGTCAGGCCGGGCTCTGCAGCTGCGCTGCCCCAGGAGCTCGCCCTGCCGCCCAGAGCATGGCGCCGGCGGCAAGGTGAGGCTGCGGTGGAGGGGGAACAGTGGGGGAGGGGCCGGGGGCTAGCCCCCTGGGGCAGGAGCTCAGGGGCCGGGCAGGAGGGTCCCGTGGGCCAGATGTGGCCCGCGGGCCATAGTTTGCCCACCTCTGTAGTAAATGGATCTGTCTTGACCAATCTGCAAGCAACTCACCTCCCCGTCCCTCTCTTCCTTTCTCCCTTTCTTATTCTGTCCACTCTGAAAGGGCGCATTCAGCTTGAATGGGAGCTGGACCCAGTTCAGTGTATTGTAAATGTCTAGGCAGAGTGGGTATGCTCAAGACCTGATACTGGAGTTGAAGGAAACAAAGGCTAAAGAATTCAACCTGGGAGAACTGGTTTCAGTTTCTGCCACAGATTCCTGGTGTGACCTTGGTCAAGTTACTTAAGTTATCCTCTGCCTCAGTTTCCCATCTATAAAAAGGGCATGATATTCCCCTGCTTCTCAGGGGTATTCTGGTGATTAAAACCACCCCTGGATGCAATGGTATGGGGAGGATTGTCAAATAATTACAGGCAGAAATATGTAAAAGCATCCATTCAGGGATTCATCCAGTAGCTTGTGCTGTCCTTGGGTCCCCTAACTCCTGCTCAGAAAGTGAATGATTTTCTTTCTCACGTAAGCTTTTTCCCCAATTCCTCCTGCTAACAACCCATTCCCAATCGATGGCGTTGGCTAGGGAATTTGTGCTCAGGACGCGTTCTTTTCTTGCCATTTTATCCAGTCATGTTTACCCAGTGCCATCCACCCGGGTATCTAAGGACTTCCACCCTTGTGCCTTCACATAGGCCTACGCTTACGGCGGTGTGCAGAGTATGGACATGGCACACCCAGATAGCATGGCTGTAACTAGCAGTGTAGACACTGAGGCACTGCATAGGTGAATAGAATACAGACATGCCAGAACTCCTAGGGTATATACCTATATGGCCGTCTACATGCCCGCGCTGTCCCTCCTATATCTACACTGCTGCCTTCCCGCTTCCGGAACCTTTCCCAGCCACAGTGAAAGTCTCCATTTACAGCAGGGAGAGGCTCTGGCAACAGGGAGAGGCTACAGCAGCTCCTTGCCTTTGCCAGAGCCTTCCACTGCCATGTGTAGCAACATACCACACAGTGTGGACGCAGCCTGCCTTTCACTGCGGTGTGCAGCAACACGTACCCTACACATCATCACAATTGTAGACAAGGTTTCCAAGCCTTTCCTGTATTGGCTTTTGAGATGTGCGTGGGACTTCCCCAACCCACCTTAACTTTGCCAGTATACTTGCATCCTCTCCCCTACCCCAATGCACAAATCAGTTTATCAGGTATCAGAGGGGTAGCCGTGTTAGTCTGGATCTGTAAAAGCGGCAAAGAGTCCTGTTTCAGAGTAGCAGCCGTGTTAGTCTGTATTCGCAAAAAGAAAAGGAGTACTAGTGGCACCTTAGAGACCAATTTATTTGAGCATAAGCTTTCGTGAGCTACAGCTCACTTCATCGGATGCATGTCCTGTGGAATCTAAAAGACTAACAGACGTATTGGAGCATAAGCTTTCATGGGTGAATACCCACTTCATCGGTCACTCTCAACCTTCGAAGCACTGGGGCTTCCTATGAGAAGAGTGAAACTGGAAGCTGAGGCTCTGCGTGTATTTGACAGACACCGCAGAATGAATAAGATCCCTCCAAGCTGTTCAGAACTGCAGACAGATGTTAGTGAAGCATGACAGCTGCAGCTGGTCCAGGCCTGTTTATTTCCTGTAGTATGAATCAAAAGAGCTGGGTTTTCTTGTTAAATAGTTGCCCTTTTCTTGGACATTTTATCCAAGATTCTCAAAGCAATGCACAATAATTTGTTAAGCTTCCTTGCCACATAGGAGATAATTTTGTGGTACTGTCCCCATTTTATAGATGGGAAAACTGAGGCAGTTTAAGAGAAGAAAGTATAGTCCAGTGGTTAGGGCACTAGCTTGAGACTTGGGAGACCTGGGTTCAATTTCCTCTTCCACCACAGACTTTCTGTGTGATCTTAGGTAAGTCTCTTAATCTCTGTGCCTCATCTGCAGGGGGAGATAATAGCACATCCCTACCTGACAGGGGCATTGTGAGGATGAATACATTAAAGATTGTGAGGTGCACGGCTACTGTAGTAAGGGGGGGCCATGTGGGTGCATAAATAAGCACAGAGAGAATAAGCGGTTTGCCCAAGATCTTGCAGCAGGGTCGTGGCCGAGTCAGGAACACAACCCAGGAGTGGCTCTCACCAGTTAGCCGCCAACAGACTGGTGATAACACAATGTCCCTCTTGAGATGCTGTGCACTGTGGATCTGTTTAATGGATGCTGAGTACAATGCACTTTGGTATTCACCAGAAAGCCTTAATTCTGTCTCTGACTCCTGCTCCGTAGCTCATTGCATGGTCTCATCAAACAGGAATGGAGATTTGGCTGCATGAATATAGGTGAGGCAGCTTGTGATAAAGGAACTTTGCAAAGCAAATTCCAGTGCTGGTTAAGAGCTTCCTCTGCTCACCTGGTGTGGGACTTTTCTGGTGACATCAAGGGCAGCTCACATCAAAGCCTGAATGAACGACTAGTAAAAACCTCCTAATATTTGCAGAGGGCTGTTTGATCATTCCAGGAAAGCTGTGCCTTACATTAAAAGTGGGTGGGAGACCTGACTACTGAGCACCTGTGGCACTTTGAAGACAATGGCTGCTCAGCAGGATTCGGAATAAAGCCCTCTATGAGCCAGTGTCTTGATCTTTCTTCTCTTGTGGCTTTGTGCTGTAGCCTAGGGCTTTTGTTCAGAGATCCTCCCAGCTGACCGCTAACTCAAAATGCTTTGGAGTTGAAGACAAAGTTGGTATCATTCTTCCAGGACCCCAATCTGCTAATGGGTTTCGAGCAACAACTTCCCAGAGCTGGGTGAACCATTCACAGCGAAGAACTTATTCCCCACCTGCAAATTATCCACATCCCAAACACTGGTTTGTTTTTAATCAGTTTGTCTCTTATTTACAGTCACAGGGTAGATGTTTTATTCAGCTGTATTTTCAGTCTATAGGTGGGTCGTGAAACATTTCCCGTGACTGTTGCTTTGTGTAGTGTGTGGAGGGAGCAATTCATCCCTGTGCACTGCAGAGGGCCAGCATAAGTCCCGAATGATGCACAACTCGCAGTCCCTAGGCCAGGGCTTCAGGCTTCAGTGGGACTTAGGTAATGCTGAGCCTTCATGTTCATCCTCCTCACAGGGGCGAATTTCACCTATTGTGGTTGGTGGTCCCCTAGCTCACGTGATGTTGTTTCTGCTCTCTGATTGGATGATTCCTAGGCTTTCAAGATGGCTGCAGGAATAAATAGTCCCATGAGCATTTGCAACACTTTCTGTGAACCAAAAAATGTGCTTGCTGGAATGTCCAAGGGCAACAAATAGGAGGGGACACCAATAATGCAGCAAGTTCACTGTCTTGATTTGACAGGAGGGTGAGAAGGAAGGTAAGAGAGCAGGGAAGCTATTATTGTTGGAGTAAAGGAGGCAAGTTCTGAGATGGAATGGGAGTCATGCATGGCTTTGAAAGTGAGGATGAGACATTTGAACTTGATCTGGTGCTTGAAGGAGAGCTAGTGGCCATCAGCCATGAAGGAAGATCCCTTTAGCACCTGCTCAGTATCATTATTATTACACAATGTACTACACTATCTGTTTTTAAAGCTATGTCAAGTATACTTCTGGTCGTTAAAGTGACAATACCGAATCTAGAAAGGGTGGACATGAAAATCTTCAAATGGTTCCAATATGAACAGAAGCCCAAGGGTCAAGAACATTGCTTTGTACCAACGTTGCATTTTTCCAGCTCTTGTCATCTGAGGATCCCAGAGCACTTTGCTCACATCAATGAATTAAGCAGCACAACACATGTGGGGGTCAGTGAGACTTTAGCCCCCCCTCCCCCTTTTACAGGTGAAGAAGCTGAGTCACACAGAGGGGAGATGACAATCTAGGTCTCCTGACTCCCAGTCCTGTATATAAATAGAGCTGGGCCAAAATTTTTCAGACAATTTATTCACCAAAAAATACAGTTTCAAGTTAACCAAAACTATTTGCAAACTCAGGTTGAATTCAGTGAGTATTTTCAGCCCAAAAATGGATATTTCCACACCTCCCCCCCAATGTCTAAATGTTTTGTTTTGACATTTTCAAAATGTAATGTTTTGTTTTGTTTTGAAATTCAGCTCAATTTATTTTTAAAAGGGATGAAAGACACCTGAAAATGAAACAAAATAACAAACTTTTTGTCGGGTTGACCCAAAATGATTATTTTTTTACAGGTTGGTCACTGAGCTGAAAAATCAGTGATTGACTCAGCCTATCTATAAACCACCATAAAATCCTTTCCTCCTTTTTGCATTTATATCTTTCTGTCATTCTAGAATAGTTTAAAACATGAGAACATGAAAATCAGCATGCAAAGTAGCCTGGTAAAGTGAGCCAGTCTACTGGTCTGAGCCCACTTAGGGAAATAACCAATTTGACTAGAGAATCATGAACATGACAGGTCAGATGCAAAGTCTCTGATTTCTCGTTCTGTGTCTGTATTAAAAGTAACTTAGAAACTTCCCTTTCCCCCACTGCAACATGAGGGAAATTTGGTCTGTTCAATATACCCCCGTGTTGAAATGAAAACGTATACATCAGTTATTTACAAAAGGGGCCCAGAGATGTCTCATTAAGATGGGAAATCTATATCCCAAGTGAGGACTGGTTTATTATTAACTGATACTGAGCACAACTGGGAGCCAGGGGAGTGGATTAGTAGAGGCAGCCCTGTTTATAAATATTTGTATTGTTTAAAAAATATATTCCAAGAATATTTGGCCTTCAAAAGGTTGATGTGAGAGAACAAATAAACTGAAGTGTTGAAATGTGTATTTCAAAAGATCAGGGACTGGGGAAACCTATGTTTTTCAATGATGATGGTATTCTGTCTTTCCATAGGACCTTGGTCTGAGGGTCTTGTATTGCTCCTCTACAGGGATTACTGAATTACTCCTCCCAACGCACCTGTGAGCTACATAATTACTACCCCCATTTTAAAGGTGGGGAAAGCTACAGGGATGAATGCCTTTATTGCAGTGTCCCAAATGGTAAAGAAGAGGCAGGACTTGGCAGGTGATGAATAGAAAGGGGATTCTTTAATGGGGCTGTTGGACATGGATAAACCCTGTGGTTCTCTTTAGCTTCCAGATTGACTGACTGCAGCTAATGCTGCCTTGTGTTACCGCTCAGGATCTCCCTAAATTCTGGCTTGGACCATTGAGTTATGGAAAGGACTGCTGACTTCACTACACCTACAAATGTGGATATTAATAATGAGGCCTTGGTGATGTTCTCCAGCCAGCTCTGCAGTCAGGGGTGGTTTGTTCAGTGAATGGTCAGCAATGCAGGTGGTTTTGTTATTAAAATAAGAAAAAGACCATATTGGGGGTGGGAAGGAGGAGGAGGGAAATGTTGTGATGCCACGTGCTCTGATGTTCCCTGTGGTAAGAAAAGGAGGACTCGTGGCACCTTAGAGACTAACCAATTTATTTGAGCATAAGCTTTCGTGAGCTACAGCTCACTTCATCGGATGCATACTGTGGAAAATACAGAAGATGTTCTTATACATACAAACCATGAAAAAATGGGTGTTTACCACTACAAAAGGTTTTCTCTCCCCCCACCCCACTCTCCTGCTGGTAATAACTTATCTAAAGTGATCACTCTCCTTACAATGTGTATGATAATCAAGGTGGGCCATTTCCAGCACAAATCCAGGTTTTCTCCCCCCCCGGCTTTTTTTTCACACACACAAACCCATTCTCCTGTTGGTCTGAGGAACGGGTGGGGGGGTAGGAAAAAACAAGGGGAAATAGGTTACCTTGCATAATGACTTAGCCACTCCCAGTCTCTATTCAAGCCTAAATTAATTGTATCCAATTTGTAAATGAATTCCAATTCAACAGTCTCTCGCTGGAGTCTGGTTTTGAAGTTTTTCTGTTGTAATATCGCAACTTTCATGTCTGTAATCGCGTGACCAGAGAGATTGAAGTGTTCTCCGACTGGTTTATGAATGTTATAATTCTTGACATCTGATTTGTGTCCATTTATTCTTTTACGTAGAGACTGTCCAGTTTGACCAATGTACATGGCAGAGGGGCATTGCTGGCACATGATGGCATATATCACATTGGTAGATGCGCAGGTGAACGAGCCTCTGATAGTGTGGCTGATGTTATTAGACCCTGTGATGGTGTCCCCTGAATATATGTGGGCACAGTTGGCAACGGGCTTTATTGCAAGGATCGGTTCCTGGGTTAGTGGTTCTGTTGTGTGGTATGTGGTTGCTGGTGGGTATTCGCTTCAGGTTGGGGGGCTGTCTGTAGGCAAGGACTGGCCTGTCTCCCAAGATTTGTGAGAGTGTTGGGTCATCCTTCAGGATAGGTTGTAGATCCTTAATTATGCGTTGGAGGGGTTTTAGTTGGGGGCTGAAGGTGACGGCTAGTGGCGTTCTGTTATTTTCTTTGTTAGGCCTGTCCTGTAGTAGGTGACTTCTGGGAACTCTTCTGGCTCTATCAATCTGTTTCTTCACTTCTGCAGGTGGGTATTGTAGTTGTAAGAATGCTTGATAGAGATCTTGTAGGTGTTTGTCTCTGTCTGAGGGGTTGGAGCAAATGCGGTTGTATCGCAGAGCTTGGCTGTAGACGATGGATCGTGTGGTGTGGTCAGGGTAAAAGCTGGAGGCATGTAGGTAGGAATAGCGGTCAGTAGGTTTTCGGTATAGGGTGGTGTTTATGTGACCATCGTTTACGTAAAACAATAAATGGACACAAATCAGATGTCAAGAATTATAACATTCATAAACCAGTCAGAGAACACTTCAGTCTCTCTGGTCACTCGATTACAGACATGAAAGTTGCGATATTACAACAGAAAAACTTCAAAACCAGATTCCAGCGAGAGACTGTTGAATTGGAATTCATTTGCAAATTGGATACAATTAACTTAGGCTTGAATAGAGACTGGGAGTGGCTAAGTCATTATGCAAGGTAACCTATTTCCCCTTGTTTTTTCCTACCCCCCCCCTCCCCCTGTTCCTCAATGCAAATGTGCTGAAGCTGTAAGAGTCTATTCAAAGATGTTCCATAAGGAGCTTCCCTGAGACTAATCACTTAGGATGTGATACCTCCGCCATTTCCAAGGGGAATTCTACCTCTGAAGACTGCAGGGTCCGATGGAGCCATTTCTTGCATCTCTTCTCCCATCCAGGGGCTGGTAGGGTCAGTGGATTCTTAATCTCTTTCTCTTTTCTTCTTCCTTGCTCTCCTCTGAGAGCAGGCAGAAATTGAAGGGAGTGTGCTACAGGAAGACGGGGTCCAAAGTAGGTCTTGTATTTTGTCCTGTTTGGGACCATTGTTATCTTCAGCTCTTCTGCAGTCCCCGGTATGATTATCTGAAGAGTCTGACTGGTCAGATATAGGACATATCTCATTTACCTCTGTCTGACCAGAATGAACTGTACAGTGTAACGTGGCACAGGCTGTATTGTGATCATGTACACTGCAGGCATGAGTTTGCTGTTCTTCCATCCATCTCCCCTCCTGAATGAGTAGGAAACTTAGGAATGCATCCTTCCTTTCCACATAGTATAGTGCTGAGTGATTGTAGGCCCCCAAATAAAACTGTACTTGGAGCCCTTTCTACTCCCTCCCTTCTGCTCTGAAGCAGCAGGTAATTAACATGCACGCTTCCCCAGAAATTCACAGGTTTTGGCAATGATGCTGCTGCACGAACAAGGAAGTAAAGCAAAACAGTTAGGCCAGCTCAGAAGGAGTGGGGCATTGAAAAGGGATTCTAAGATCAGGGAGGCTGGGGCTGTAGGAAAACGGGATTTGTGAAAGAAGAAAAGACCAAAATTAGAGGCAAACATTTTTATTACAAACAACCAGAGAAATTACAGAGATGCTAGAAACAAACTGCGCTACAGAAGGGGCAGACGTATTATTGTCAGACCTGATCCTGCCCCCCTTACTCTCTTGAGCGGTCTTTTGTATGCACTGAAGTCAAAGGCTGTTTTGGCTGCATTCAGTGGGATCAGGCCATAGATTTGGCGGTTTGGCAAAACCTTCCTTCCTTGGCAAGATGTGAGTGTTTTAACTGATTGTATTCCTTTGCCATTTATACGCAGACTTGCTGGTACGTGGCTCTAGGCACTTTAACAAGTGTTATGATGTACCATTAGCTGCTCTAGCAAAGGGAGAGTTCTGTCCCATTCCCACGTGTGGTATCTTGGCAAAGGGGCAGGTTTAGGAAGGAACCTCCTGGGTGAGATTCCCAGGTGTGCTCCTTCTAGCTCCAAACCCCCACCAGGGCTGCAGAGATTCCCTTGCAACGGCGCCTTCCTGCCATCAAGGGATGCTGGGGGGCCTGCACTGAAGGTAGGGAGCTGGTTCTCTCTCCACCCTCTATTCCCCCCCCCACCTCCCGGGGAGCCTGCTGAACTTGGAACCTGGGGGAAAAGGAGGGAGCTGCTGACTGCTTCTGAGCCTGGGCAGGGGGTGGAGGGCAGAATACAAGGGGCTGCCATGGAGGAACAGACTGGGAGAGATGGGGACTCCCAAGGGGGAACAGGCTAGGGCAGGGGTTTTCAAACTGGGGGTTGTGACCAGCCTCCCCCCTGTCAGCCTCCACCCCTAAACCCCACTTCTCCTCCAGCATTTGTAACAGAGTTAAATATGAAAAAATGTGTTTTTAATTTATGGGGGCGGGGGTCGCACTCAGAGGCTTGGGTGTGTAAAAGGGGTCACCAATGCAAAAGTTTGAGAACCACTGGGCTAGGGGCTCCCAAGGGGGAATAGACTGGGGAGATGGGGCTCCCGTTCAGCCTCTGTCCCTGCTCGGAGCCCCTGGCCTTTGACGGGGAGCTGAAGAACACTAGGCCTGGAAGGAAGTGAGGGATGATGGAGAAGAGGCTGGCCCCCAGAGATGTCTCCACCCTGCCCCCCAATGCATGGGAGGTGGGGTAAAGGACCCAGGGGAGAACAGAAGTGGAGCAAGTAGCAGCTACTGGAGCAGAACTGGGCTCTTGAGAGCGGTGTGTGGGAGGAGAGGTCTAGGGACAGAATGTTTTCATGTGCTGGGGGGTGGTCGCTATGGAGCCGTAGTAACTCACCTGTGGAGGGGGGCAGAACTATTTGGCCTGTATGTCCCCTCCCCCAGGGAAGGGAGACAAAGCCCCCGCACCATCAGCCAGTGCTCTGAGTATATTAGCTGTGTTGATGTACATTTTACATTCTAATCTTTAAGTTAGTAACAAGACGTTGGCATGTTCTGATTTCTCCCTGACCGGCCTGTTTCCCCCCTTGAGTCCCGGTTGGAGGTCACTCTCCAGTTTCATGCTTTAAGGGATGGAGATAGCGGTGCTGGACACAAACCTTGGTTAAACTGGCATTAAGTTGAAAGTCAATATCAGTAATTTAAGGCTTAAAACAACCTGACAATGCTATTAACATCAGAAATCCAGGGAAATCAGCATTAAGGTTAAATTTTAAGGAATCCCAAATAGTTGAAAGTAGCTATGGAAATCCACAACTGAGGCACTTAGACGACCTTAATTCTGTCCCTGTTAGTGGCGCTCCTGTTAGATAGGCCTGAATAAAACCCCCACCTACAATGATCCCCAAAATCTTGTGGTGTTTGAAATCTGGATCCAAATTCGCAGCTAGAGTCCAGTTTGAGTGGTGCCTGCTGGACTCTGCAGCCGGCAAATCACTGCATTCTCAGCAGCATGCTGCGTCTAAATTCTGTGGCAAAGAGCCATTGGTTACTCTAGCAGCTCTGGATACATTTACGAAATGGAGATGAAGGGTTTTCTTGAGTTAGTTCTCAAAATGAATAAACCCAGGCAGTACGGTAACACCGGTGATGTTGGTCTGACATCATGGCCAATTATCTTTGTGCTGACCCGTCACGGTTAACTTTCAAAAGCTGCTGCTATATTTTGTACTGAAAATGCAGACACGTGGGTTGTGAGCGGGGAAACTGGAGGGTTTAGCAGCTGGCTTTGGGGGCAGTAAGAGCTTTCGGAATGTGAGAGGACATTAGGGGTTTTTGCATAACCATGTTAATTGGCGGTTAAAAACTGAGCAGTGAAATAATTTTGTGTCAGCCCTGTTAACTTTTAAAACCTAATTAGGAAAGTTAACACTCTCCAGTGACATATGTGGGAGCAGCTCATACCTCTCAAAGCTATTGTTTCAGGCTGTCTGCAGACTCCTGTTCCTACACTGGTTAAACTTTTATTTGGAAACTTTTTTCCCCACCACAAGCATAAGGCCTTAGAAATTTTTTACTACAATGAAAATGTAAAACAGTGGCCCTGGGTGAGTCAGCAGAGGGGTTCAACCCTGGAACCTCTGGATCTTACTGCCTGAACTGAAAGATTCAGCTCTAATAGCCAGCGGTGTAGCAGGCTCAACCTCTTTATGTGGTCCAGCCACCATGAGATGGGGCAGAGCACCACACTGGGTGTGCATGGGTTCTAAAAGCTTGTACTGTAGAGTACAGCTCTACAGCAAGGGGTGGGTTCCCCAGCCGATTCCACGAGGAATCATGGACTACACAGGCCATTGCCATAAGGCTACAAAAGTATTTCCGTTTTAACCTTGTCTTCTCTTGCTCATAACGTACTGAAACATTTGTCTTTTGGGCTGCAAGGTTCCAAGCTTGGGCCAGTTTACACACTTGTGCATGTCTATCTCAGGGCCGGCCCGCAACATTTTGGCACCTGCGCGGGGAGTTCAAATGACACCCCCAAGTCCTCTCACTTGGGCCAAAACTTTGAAACTCTGGGTCCTAGAGGTGCCCCCCAACAGTCTGGCACCTGAGGTGGCCGCCTCAGTTTGCCTCATGGTACGGCCAGCCCTGGTCTGTCTAGTCTATCAGTCTCCTCATCCTCCACTGTTGCTATGTGGGACTTACTTCACTTTTAAGGAAGATGCATTTTGATGCCTTACCGGTGTGACAAGGCCCCTTTTAAACCTCGGTTTGTCTGGAGGTTTTGGCCTTTTGCGGTGCATTCCCCCTGTTACTCAAGCTATCTGCCCAGGGCACGGACGGTCTCTCCCTGCCCACAGACTGCTGCCGCTGGGTTGCCTGGCTCACATCCAGGGGGGGCTTGCTGTAGTGCCATGATTTCAGGAGCTCGTTCATCTGCTCCTGGTCTGTGATTCCCCGCAGGTGATCTTCTTCCCCTTCTCCCCCCGCGGCTTCCTCCCCGGGCGCATTGAAACGCCGCAGTTTGATTTCCTCCTGCATGCTTTCAAAGAAGTGGAGGATGCACTTGTGGGCGAAGTCCTGGGCGTGCTCACAGCAGGTTTCGTTGAAGATCTTTTGCTCGATGTCAATGTAGTTGCTCCAGTAGCGTGTCTGCAGGAAGGCAGCCTGGTTGAAGCAGGGTCTGAGCGACCGGGCAAGGAAGGCTGCCATGATAAGGATCAACACAACACTCCAGCCAAGGGCCTGGGCGATAAGGAAAGAAGCATTGAGGCAGGATGAGAGGCATCGGGAGTGACACTGACATTAGTGTAATATACTTGCTGTTTGCCTGTATAACCCTTAGCTCAAACCGAGATTTTAAGCAGGAGTGGGGAAATGGGAAGATGTCTGGGTTCTGGTTCAAATTGTAGCCTGGGGTTGCCAAGCCTCCAGGATTGTCCTGGTGTCTCCAGGAATTAAAGATTAATCTTTAATTAAAGATTATATCATGTGATGAAATAGCCAGGAATATATCCAGCCAAAATTGGCAACCCAATTCTAGCCACAAAATCCAGGCAACTACACCTCGAAGAGTTTATACTCCATGGGAAGGCTAAGCCTTCTAGAGCCCTGTGAATGGCCTAATGAACATAGGGCATTTTATCCACCCATCGCTAATCTATAGTTGAGCACAGCTGGAGTTCCTAATCAGGGGAGGGCTGGAAAGGGGTGGGAGTGGGCATAGGCCAGGTCTGACAGACCTTTGTCAAGGTTAGTCCCTGCAGACCTGGTACTGTGCCTGCCTTTTACAGGGTCGCCAGGTATCTGCTCTGACCACTAGAATCTCCTAAAGCATAGACGATTTTCAGTGCGTGTACAGTCTCGGGTGGGGGTGTGTAATGGGATGGAATGTCAGGGGAAAAAATTAAGGCACCTGATTATCCCTCTGATGCACATTTACCATGCACACTAGCTTCAGTGAGAGTTTCTTGCACAAATCTGAAGGGGTAGTTGGATGCCAAGAGTTCACAGAAATTAGGAGAAGTCAACTCTGTCATCAGTGAATTGCCTAGAGTTTGCAAGGAGCTATGACACACACTCCTGAAAAGGCTCAAAGTTAAACCAGCTGTAACTTCCTTTGAGATAAATTGATTAACCCTTGGCTTTCCACTAGCATTACTCCATCAAATCCCCAGCCTGATGTCTGATCGGTGTATAGAGCAGGGGACTAACATACAGGATTCCTTGGGTCTGTTCTTAGCTCTGCCATAGACTCATTATATGGACCTTGGGTAAGTCACTTCACCTCTCTGGGCCTCTTTCCTCATAAGGGAGTTGTGAGATTTAAGGTTTGTAAAAGAGTTTTAACCTCCTTGATTCTGAAAAGGGCTTTAGAAGAAGAGCATATCACTATTTTTGGTATCAGCATCCTCATTTTTTATCATGCACATTTCTAAATCACCACTGCCCCCCAGAATCTAGGTGCCAATGCTTTGTTCTACTACCCGACATGGGGGACTCCTGCAGAAATTATCATAAAGATGGTATCTCTGAATGTCAGAGAAATGGAGCTCAGTCTGGCTCCCACTTTAGTCAATGCCAAAACTCTCCCTGACTCCAGAGGAGAAGGAGCAGGCTCGTGGTTGTTAGAGCTGTTCTACAGACCCTTTGAAAGGCTCCCAGAAAAACCTCTGACTTACTTGTGACCAGCATTTCAGGTATCTGGAGACCGCCTTCCGGGCAGGGTTGTTCTTCATGAGCTCGTCATCTTTGCAGGGCACTTTGGAGAGCAAAAGCTGCATCTGGGTAGGGGTGACGTTGGCAAACCCCACAAACTTTTCAGGGTCGATGGAGCCACTGAAAGCACAGACGAAGCATTTCCCATCGAGGAGGGTGACGATGATCCAGATGACGGGAGCAATCATGGCTCGCTGCATGATGGAGGAGCACATGTACCTGTGTGCAGGAGAGGGAAGTGTGAACCGGTGTCAACCTGATGTCCCTGGAGATGAAGCCTTCTACTTATTCACAGAACTGGATTGGCACAGGCAGCGATAGCATTGCCCAGGGAATACCATTTAACTCGGCCTGGCTTTTGCCAGCATTTTTCCAGCTAATGCCTTCTCTGTTCTTGAATCTCTGCAATGATGTTGTCTTGGTGCCTTCCTTGGGAATCTATTCCACTGCCTAAATGCTCTTCGCATACTGACCAAAGTATTAAGCCCATTCGTGGGTGCTGCAAGGATCTGTTATTTAAGGTTTCCTCAA
The DNA here is from genome assembly GCF_015237465.2 of Chelonia mydas. NCBI lineage: Eukaryota > Metazoa > Chordata > Testudines > Cheloniidae > Chelonia > Chelonia mydas. Next base: position 118,683,401 of record NC_057853.1, on the reverse strand, counting down.
GAAACAAACAAGGACTGTGCCTGATTAAGGATTCTCTTGCATAGTCTGTGCATGATTCTCTGTCAACTCCCTTTCCTCCCTTCCTTTCCCTCCTCTCTTCCCTCTTTCTCTCCCCTCCAAATTCAGCCCCACCCTAAAATATCACCCCTGCTCTTTCACCCCTTCCTTGCTTCCATCACATCAACCCCTCCACAAAAAAATTACTTCAATCATTCTTGCTTTCATTTATAAACACCCCCTAAACATTTAAACAACAACAACAATGAAAAACCGTGCACAGTGAATCGAAATGACCACGGAATTGTCTTGCTGTAACTTCCCCCAAGAACACCCCCCACACCCATTTTCTGTTGTCTTTACTTTCTGTAAAGACTACAGAAAATATTGTCTTCGCTTGTCTGTTGTCTTTGCTTGATCCTGCAAATGCTTACTGCTGTGATTAGTCCCACAGAAGTCGTTGGGAACATTGCTCACAGTGCAAAGTCCTATGCCTTGTAGGGAGTATTTGCAGCCTTGAGCCCTTAGGCAGGGGCGGCGAACCTGAGCCTGAGAAGGAGCCAGAATTTACCAATGAACATGCCAAAGAGCCACCGTAATACGTCAGCAGCCCCCCATCCGCTTCACCCTTCCAGCCTCCAGCGCCTCCTGCCCACCACAATCAGCTGTTTTGCAGTGTGCAGGAGGCTCTGGTTGGGCGGGGGGAGGAAGCTTGGAGGAAGGGGTGGAGTGGGGGCAGGACCTGGGGCAGAGCAGGGGGTTGAGCAGTGAGCACCCCCCGGCACATTGGATGGCATCTAAAAATTGCAAAATTGCCACCTTTAAATCTGTTACTGAGTGTTACATGTGCCAGCAATGCCCCCGTACATTGGCCAAACCAGACAGTCTCTACGCAAAAGAATAAATGGACACAAATCTGACATCAGGAATCATAACATTCAAAAACCGGTAGGAGAACACTTCAACCTCTCTGGCCACTCAGGAACAGATTTAAAGGTGGCAATTTTGCAACGGAAAAGCTTCAAAAACAGACTCCAGCGAGAAACTGCTGAGCTTGAATTAATATGCAAACTAGATCCCATTAACTTGGGTCTGAATAGAGACTGGGAGTGCCTGGGTCATTACACATATTGAATCTATTTCCCCATGTTAAGTATCCTCACACCTTCTTGTCAACTATCTAAATGGGCCATCTTGATTAGCACTACAAAAGGTTTTCTCCCCTGCTGATAATAGCTCATCTTAATTAATTAGCCTCTTACTCCACCTTTTCATGTTCTCTGTATGTATGTGTATATATATATATATATATCTTCTTACTATATGTTCCATTCTATGCATCCAACGAAGTGGGCTGTAGCCCACAAAAGCTTATGCTCAAATTTGTTAGCCTCTAAGGTGCCACAAGTACTCCTGTTCTTTTTGCAGATACAGACTAACACGGCTGCTACTCTGAAACCTGAAAATTATCTACTGTGTAGCCTAAACATTGCCTTCCTTAGCTTCAGGCCACTCCTGCTTGTGGTATAAATACATTAAAGGCTGTGAATCCCTTCGAGCTCTATTGTTGAAAGGCGCTGTATAAGAGCTAGATATTAGTATTGTTATCTTTCTCTGGGATTCAGAAATATTCTCTGCCTTCATTTACATTGTGGTTACCTTGAAGGTATTCATAGGATCGCTGTGCTCCCGGACTCACACAATCTGTTGTAAGTCATCAGTGCCGAGCTCACTAATGAGCAGCCGGCGTTCAAGATGTTTAAGAGGGAACTTCTAAGGAGCTGAGTTTAGGACAAAACTAAGTATCAGGGAGATAAAGATGTAACAAACAAAAGGGCTGGAAGAGAGGCAAAGGGAACAGAACAACTCACAATGGTGAATCCCTCACCTGAGGATGGCTAGATCCTTCTTTCTGCCCCCAGTAGGTCTTTTCCATTCCTCCAGCATCACCAGAGTCTGTCTGTTGAGAATGAGACCACAGAGAAAGAGGGCCATGGGGGGCAGAAACATGATTCCCAAACCATAAGCCATGTTGTACTTGGGCAGGCAGGGGCAGTTAAAGTCAAAGGAGGTATACATCTTCACGCTAGCCAGGGCTAGCAACCCACAGATCCCATTCATCACCGACTCAGAATTGGACTGGAAGTATTGGAAGATCATCCGGAACCGATCCATGGTGCTGTATGGGCTGGGGGCTGCTTCTGAAGGAGAAATCCCTGGTTAACTTCAGATTGATGAGGTGCTTGCTGGGGGCAGATGGTCACGTCTCTGCGACCGTTTTCTTGGGTTTTCCGGCTATGTGCGTTCTAATATGTCTTCTTTCAGTTAGGGTTAGAAAGGCAGCTTAGTGCATTTGAATGGGCAAAGAGATAGAAACAGGAAAGCAACACTGCCTACCGTGACACACAAAAGCACCCGTTTAGGATTCCCGTGTCCATCTACATGGGACCAGGTCAATGCAGCTGCCTCTCTTGTGCCTCTTTCCCTTCCAGGGTAGAATCCTGTGTGACGGCTCCTGGACACAATCTTTCCAGTTCAGCCTTTAGCCAGATACTTCCCTTTCATGGCAGGCTGCAGTGGTTGGTCGTTCTACTTTCTAAGTAGATGGATACAGCCTCTCTGTATTATTTTTCTCCCCCTCTTTCATCCACAGCACTTTAATACATGCCACACAGCAGCAGCCTGGAGGCAGGATAAGATACACATTCCCAGGTCATGGAACACTAGCTCTCCCCTGTAGAAAGAGTTGTCTCCCGATGCCTTATTGATGATGTGTTGTCAAATGAGTCATCGCTGGTGATCAAACTAGCTATTCAAATGAGCTTATTTGTCTACATGTCTCCTCCCTGTTTCTCTGCATTAGCATGGTTGGCTTCTGTGCATTAGCTCTTAAGCTGTGACCGAGATGCCAGAGAGCAGGGGTGTAGGAGACGGGGGTTCAATTCCTAGATCTGCATGGGACTTGCTATGTGACCTTGGGCAAGCCACTTAATCTCTGCCTCAGGCTTCCTGTAGCTAAGCATAATGGTATTAACTTTCCCGACAGGGATGTTGTGTGGATTAATTGTTTTCAGGTCCTTGGATGGAACGCTGATCCCAGGGATGTAACATCAACCAGCGGTTTGATCACATGGCATGGTATGTGGGCCCCATAGTTTTCATTGCTCTGTCTGCAGCACCATATTGCATTGCTACCGGCACTCTGATACATGCTGAGCACCATTGTTCCTTGTACTCCCCTGTCTGTATCCACCTGTTGTCTCTTGTCTTCTACTCTGAGTGTAAGGTCTTCGGGACAGGGGCTGTCTTTTTGTTCTGTGTTTGTACGGCACCTAGCACAGCGGGGTCCCAGTCCATGACTAGGGCTCCTTGATGCTACAGTAAAATGATTGACTAATACTACTGCAATATGTGCCCATAAGAGTACCATGCAAATGTTCAGATACCAAGCCATGGCCATATAGATACAGACCACACATGGTCTTCATCAGGAATCAAACCTAGGAATCTTTGAGACCGAAGAGATGGGCCTCCTCCTCTTGGAATGAATGAGACTTTCTTCCCCTGCGAGAAAGTAGCATACCAGAGAGAGTCATGATCGCATGTACTAGTCTAGTGCAACTAGGGTGACCAGATAGCAAGTGTGAAAAATCGGGACAGAGGGTGTGGGGTAATAGGCACCTATATAACAAAAAGCCTCAAATATCGGGACTGTCCCTATAAAATCGGGATATCTGGTCACCCTAAGTGCAACATGACTTCACTGTGCTGGGCCAGTATTTAAACAGTTGCAATGATCAAAGCTACAAGTGTTGACGCTTGGAATTTTAATACAACCTGCCCCTGCTCTCTGGAAAGTAAACAGAGTATTCTGGAAGGTCTGATTTCTATTTTAACACTGTATTTAATTATTTCCAGGCCCTCATCTTCAATTAGAAATAAGGAACTGAACAGCAATAGGGCATCCATCCCCTTTAATTCTGAAATAACCCAGTACTCTTTTAATATGTTTTGTTAATATTAAGCCTGTATCTCTCTGTATTGGATGTTTTATACAATGCTGCTCTTGAAGTAATACTGTGGGTGTTCAGTCTGCAGTGGGAGACAGGCCAGTCCTTGCTTACAGACAGCCCCCCAACCTGAAGCAAATACTCACCAGCAACCACACAACAGAACCACTAACCCAGGAACCTATCCTTGCAACAAAGCCCATTGCCAACTGAGTCCACATATCTATTCAGGGGACGACATCATCATAGGGCCTAATCACAATACTTCAACAAAAAAACTTCAAAAACAGACTCCAAGGAGAGACTGCTGAGTTGGAATTAATTTGCAAACTGGATACAATTAACTTAGGCTTGAATAGAGACTGGGAGTGGATGGGTCATTACACAAAGTAAAACTATTTTCCCATGTTTATCCCCCACTCCCCACTGTTCCTCAGAAGTTCTTGTCAACTGCTGGAAATGGCCCACCTTGAATATCACTACAAAAAGCCCCCCTCCCACCTCCCCCCCCCCCCACTCTCCTGCTAGTAATAGCTCACCTTAAGTGATCACTCTCCTTACAGTGTGTATGGGAACACCCATTGTTTCATGTTCTCTGTGTATATAAATCTCCCCACTGTATTTTCCACTGAATGCATCCGATGAAGTGAGCTGTGGTTCACGAAAGCTTATGCTTAAACAAATTTGTTAGTCTCTAAGGTGCCACAAGTACTCCTTTTCAGTCTGCAGTGTGGGTCTTCAAGCTATTTTCTGCACTTGAAACCAGCCTTAATCTTCCATTAATGTCAATGGGAATGCTTCATGCGTAACAAATCCAGACTTATTAGGGCACAGTTGCAGAGCCAAATGTGGTGTAGCTAGCTACACCAATGATAGCCTTATTTTCTTTGTATTGTATCTTTTACATTTCTAGGGTGTCTGCAGTGGCAGTTGCCATTTTGTGTAGGAGAGTAGATGCAGCATGTTACAGAGGGAAGACGCACACTGTTCTAGCCTGGAGGCTTTACTTCTGTTCTTTCCTGTTTTGCTGTCTTTCCTTTAACCTAAAACACATCATTTACACTCCAACTATCTGGATGTTCTCTATGTATTGGAAATCCTAACACTTCTAGCAACAGCTGGACAGCATGAATCACAGAATGAAAGGTTGTCCTTAATTTGAAAAATTCATTGTGTGATATAATACCAGAATCCCAGCCCTTAGAAATGTAAAACCACTAGCAGATCTTAGTCAATTAAACTCTCCCTGAGGCCAATGCATGATTATTGTACATTTTCTATTGTTTTGCCCATCTCATTTTAAGTATTTAAAATGATGAAGATTCCATCTGTTCCCTTGAGGCTGTTTTACAGCCCAGTAGGTCTCAGTAACAAGCAGGTTTTTCTTCCTGCTATTCAGCCTAAATTTCCCCTTCCTGACTTTCATTCCAGACAGCTGAGTGTTCACCCTTCTTAGTTACAACTCATGCTTCTGCAGGCATTCTAAACACCACATTAGAACATTTGCCTGTTTTTCAAAATGGGAAAGCAAAGCTCTGCCTAGCTAGCAAAGTAACCAAAGCAAATCAAGCTGCATTCAACAAAGGTACCAACAATTTCTTCTCCCCCGATAAGATCAGCCAATTTCAAATGTTGAGTCAGCAGGCATGAGTCGCCTGTTCCAGGAAGTGAGTAGGAAGCTCCTTTACTGGACTAATCTGTTCGATATAATCAATTTTTAAAAAGGGGGAAGGGTGAGATTGCCCCCCTATGTGTAGACAAGTAGTGTGCAGTTTGGTGACACCAAAGATTGCAATGCTATCCCCCTCCCGCCAGGACACTGAGTGCTATTCCCTATTTGCGTCAACATACACAATTACTTTAATCAAAGACATATGCACACAACCATAATCTTTATATTTTCCTTTGATGAATGGAAATTGCTTGTTAATTGCAGTCACCAGCTATAAAAACTTGTAGCTGATCAGCAACATAGAATCATAGACTATCAGGGTTGGAAGGGACCTCAGGAGGTCATCTAGTCCAACCCCCTGCTCAAAGCAGGACCAAGCCCCAACTAAATCATCCCAGCCAGGGCTTTGTCAAGCCTGACCTTAAAAATATCTAAGGAAGGAGATTCCACCACCTCCCTAGGTAACCCATTCCAGTGCTTCATCACCCTCCTAGTGAAAAAGTTTTTCCTAATATCCAAACTAAACCTCCCCCACTACAACTTGAGACCATTACTCCTCGTTCTATCATCTGCTACCACTGAGAACAGTCTAGAGCCATTCTTTTTGGAACCCTCTTTCAGGTAGTTGAAAGCAGCTATCAAATCACCCCTCCTTCTTCTCTTCTGCAGACTAAACAATCCCAGTTCCCTCAGCCTCTCCCCATAAGTCATGTGTTCCAGTCCCCTAATCATTTTTGTTGCCCTCCGCTGGACATTTTCCAATTTTTCCACATCCTTCTTGTTGTGTGGGGCCCAAAACTGGACACAGTACTCCAGATGAGGCCTCACCAATGTCAAATAGAGGGGAACGATCACGTCCCTCAATCTGCTGGCAATGCCCCTACTTATACAGCCCAAAATGCCATTGGCCTTCTTGGCAACAAGGACACACTGTTGACTCATATCCAGCTTCTCGTCCACTGTAACCCCTAGGTCCTTTTCTGCAGAACTGCTGCCGAGCCATTCGGTCCCTAGTCTGTAGCGGTGCATGGGATTCTTCCGTCCTAAGTGCAGGACTCTGCACTTGTCCTTGTTGAACCTCATCAGATTTCTTTTGACCCAATCCTCCAATTTGTCTAGGGCCCTCAGTATCCTATCCCTACCCTCCAGCGTATCTACCTCTCCTCCCAGTTTAGTGTCATCTGCAAACTTGCTGAGGGTGCAATCCACACCATCCTCCAGATCATTAATGAAGATATTGAACAAAACCGGCCCCAGGACCGACCCTTGGGGCACTCCACTTGATACCAGCTGCCAGCTAGACATGGAGCCATTGATCACTACCCGTTGAGCCTGACAATCTAGCCAACTCTATCCACCTTATAGTCCATTCATCCAGCCTATACTTCTTTAACTTGCTGGCGAGAATACTGAGGGAGACCCTGTCAAAAGCTTCGCTAAAGTCAAGGAACAACATGTCCACTGCTTTCCCCTCATCCACAGAGCCAGTTATCTCCTCATAGAAGGCAATTAGATTAGGCAGGCATGACTTGCCCTTGGTGAATCCATGCTGACTGTTCCTGATCACTTTCCTCTCCTCTAAGTGCTTCAGAATTGATTCCTTGAGGACCTGCTCCATGATTTTTCCAGGGACTGAGGTGAGGCTGACTGGCCTGTAGTTCCGAGGATCCTCCTTCTTCCCTTTTTTAAAGATGGGCACTACATTAGCCTTTTTCCAGTCGTCCGGGACTTCCTCCGATCGCCATGAGTATTCAAAGATAATGGCCAATGGCTCTGCAATCACATCCGCCAACTCCTTTAGCACTCTCGGATGCAGCGCATCCTCCTACGTGCTGCAGTTATAAGGACATTAAGGGGCAGCCTCACCCCACCCTTACTGAACTCTGCAGGTTGTATGTGTTGGATCATATTAAAGAAGTTCTGTATTAAAATCACAAATTAGTTTGATTCCCCATAGTTTAAATTCCAGGGTATTACTATTTAAGAGGTCTCTTGGTTTTTGGTACTGTTTCTCTCCCTCTATGTGTGAAACTTGCAAGCTGCTAATTGTGTTAGTACATTCTAAGACAGAATCTGTTCTCAAAGCAATTCTTTGTAACAACAACTACTCACACAGAGAGAGACTCAAAGCAATACTCTGTAACAACAGAAACAGCACCCAAAGACTCCCCGCCCTTTTGTTGTATTCATCTTGCTTTGTTAACAATTATGATTGAAATAGAGATAGAGGATGTATGTGGATGGATGCTTGGTGTGGATAATAACTGAATGATCAGGGAGGTGCCAGCCTAAGAATCCAGTGTCCATCCGCTGAAGAAGGCGTCAAGTGGAAATAACCAGAGGACCCCCGGAGAGCAGACTGGAATCCACCCAACAGCCTCAAGAATGGGAGAACCAAAGAACAAGATAACATCTGGCAGCACGGAGCCGTCAGGAATGTGCCATCTGCTGATTGATTCAGCAACAGCATGATGCAGCAATTCCCATAGATTGGCATAGGAAGAAATTCCTATAAAAATAGACTCTAAAAAGTGAGAACTTTGGGGTCTGATTCTGCAAACCAACTTCCAGGAGCATCAGATGAGCATCTGACAAGGCCCTGCTCCCTCCTCATGTCCAGGCCACCTGGCCAGTGGCTTGGCATGAGCAACTCTAAGGCTGGTAACTATGATAACAAACTTGCAGAACCTGTGTGTGTGTGTTTGTGTATGAATGAATGTGTGAATAAATATGGGATTGAATGGAATGTTATAGCTGTAACTAACTGCTTACTATGATTCTTTCTGTATTCACAGTAAATGTGGTATTTTGCCTTTTTCCCTTTAATAAGATCCTACTGGTTTTTATTTTATTGGTATAACTTGGGAACACCATATGCATATATACTGTGCCGAGTTAGGGAGGATGGCTGGGGAAGAACGGTTTTGTGATTAAGGCACAAGACTGAGGCTGTGTTTACACTACAATCACAGGGTGTGATTGCAGCTTATGTAGACATATTCAAGCTAGCTTGAATCTACCTAGTTCAGGTATTGGGAGCAGTGAAGTTGTGGCAACTGAGAGTTCTGTGTGGGTATGTGCAACCCATATCAAACCCATGCTGCCACAGCTTCTCTGTTCGGGTACTCAAGCTAGCTAGATCTAAGCTAGCTCAGGTGTGTCTACATGAGCTGCAAACACATCCTGTGACTGCAATGTAGACATACCTGAGCTGCTTTCTATTGCAATTATTTGGTTAGTACCCACAGGGCTAGCTTCACAGTTGCTTTGCTATAAGCTTTCTGCATGATCTTGGGCAAGGAACAACCTCTGTGTGCCTCTCCCTACCTATAAAACCTGTCCATGTTCATATTGATAGCATGCCAGTCACTGTGATATGTAGGTGCGGATGTGCGGATACGTCCCAATATCACAATGTTGGGAGGCTGAATTAAGTAACATTTGTAAAATGCTTTGAGGATGGATAACTGCATAGGAAGGAAAAATATTGTCATTGTGCATTTGTGCTTGTGTATGTGATATAAGGAGCTGGTGGTTTCTCAGCAGTGCAGCCAGCTGCCAATATAAAGCTCTCTTGTTGGCATCTCTCTGCTACTGGTTTGGAAAATTCTTTTGGCCTGAATATTGCCACGTTTACTCAGAGGGTGTTTCTGCAACGTTTAAGGAAAATTCATCCTGCTGTGTTTCAGTTACAGGTCATGAGAAAGAAAATATTATCCTGATTGGAAACATTGTTTCTTGAAGAATGTCTTTATTTCCCTCTAGAGTTAAGCTCCTTAGTTTAGACAGATGATATTGTACAACTGGCAGACATGTTTGAAGAAATTATGATACTCTTCACTGCCTTGGAAAATTGGTGTAATCAACTTGGATTTACAATAAACTCCAAAAAGATGAAAGGTTTCAGAGTAACAGCCGTGTTAGTCTGAATTCGCAAAAAGAAAAGGAGTACTTGTGGCACCTTAGAGACTAACCAATTTATTTGAGCATAAGCTTTCGTGAGCTACAGCTCACTTCATTGGATGCATACTGTGGAAAGTACAGAAGATCTTTTTATACACACAAAGCATGAAAAAATGGGTGTTTACCACTACAAAAGGTTTTCTCTCCCACCACCCCACTCTCCTGCTGGTAATAGCTTATCTAAAGTGATCACTCTCCTTACAATGTGTATGATAATCAAGTTGGGCCATTTCCAGCACAAATCCAGGTTTTCTCCCCCCCTGCCCCACCCAACCCCACTCTCCTGTTGGTAGTAGCTTATCTAAAGTGATCACTCTCCTTACAATGTGTATGATAATCAATGTCTGTAATCACGTGACCAGAGAGATTGAAGTGTTCTCCGACTGGTTTATGAATGTTATAATTCTTGACATCCGATTTGTGTCCATTTATTCTTTTACGTAGAGACTATCCAGTTTGACCAATGTACATGGCAGAGGGGCATTGCTGGCACATGATGGCATATATCACATTGGTGGATGTGCAGGTGAACGAGCCTCTGATAGTGTGGCTGATGTTATTAGGCCCTGTGATGGTGTCCCCTGAATAGATATGTGGGCACAGTTGGCAACGGGCTTTGTTGCAAGGATCGGTTTCTGGGTTAGTGGTTCTGTTGTGTGGTAAGTGGTTGCTGGTGAGTATTTGCTTCAGGTTGGGGGGCTGTCTGTAGGCAAGGACTGGCCTGTCTCCTAAGATTTGTGAGAGTGTTGGGTCATCCTTCAGGATAGGTTGTAGATCCTTAATAATGCGTTGGAGGGGTTTTAGTTGGGGGCTGAAGGTGACGGCAAGTGGCGTTCTGTTATTTTCTTTGTTAGGCCTGTCCTGTAGTAGGTGACTTCTGGGAACTCTTCTGGCTCTATCAATCTGTTTCTTCACTTCCGCAGGTGGGTATTGTAGTTGTAAGAATGCTTGATAGAGATCTTGTAGGTGTTTGTCTCTGTCTGAGGGGTTGGAGCAAATGCAGTTGTATCGCAGAGCTTGGCTGTAGACAATGGATCGTGTGGTGTGGTCAGGGTGAAAGCTGGAGGCATGTAGGTAGGAATAGCGGTCAGTAGTTTCCGGTATAGGGTGGTATAGTTCAGCCACCAGCTTAGCCTTGACATTATCGCTGATACCTGGTGGCTGAACTTTGTTACTTTGTCCTTACCCATAACTATTTTACATTTGGGGACAATGTATACCTTCAAATCAGCGGCACTGCTATGGGTACCCGCATGGCCCCACAGTATGCCAACATTTTTATGGCTGACTTAGAACAACGCTTCCTCAGCTCTCGTCCCCTAACGCCCCTACTCTACTTGCGCTATATTGATGACATCTTCATCATCTGGACCCATGGAAAAGAAGCCCTTGAGGAATTCCAGCATGATTTCAACAATTTCCATCCCACCATCAACCTCAGCCTGGTCTAGTCCACACAAGAGATCCACTTCCTGGACACTACAGTGCTAATAAACGATGGTCACATAAACACCACCCTATACCGGAAACCTACTGACCGCTATTCCTACCTACATGCCTCCAGCTTTCACCCTGACCACACCACACGATCCATTGTCTACAGCCAAGCTCTGCGATACAACTGCATTTGCTCCAACCCCTCAGACAGAGACAAACACCTACAAGATCTCTATCAAGCATTCTTACAACTACAATACCCACCTGCGGAAGTGAAGAAACAGATTGATAGAGCCAGAAGAGTTCCCAGAAGTCACCTACTACAGGACAGGCCTAACAAAGAAAATAACAGAACGCCACTTGCAGTCACCTTCAGCCCCCAACTAAAACCCCTCCAACGCATTATTAAGGATCTACAACCTATCCTGAAGGATGACCCAACACTCTCACAGATCTTGGGAGACAGGCCAGTCCTTGCCTACAGACAGCCCCCCAACCTGAAGCAAATACTCACCAGCAACCACATACCACACAACAGAACCACTAACCCAGGAACCGATCCTTGCAACAAAGCCCGTTGCCAACTGTGCCCATATATCTATTCAGGAGACACCATCTCAGGGCCTAATAACATCAGCCACACTATCAGAGGCTCGTTCACCTGCACATCCACCAATGTGATATATGCCATCATGTGCCAGCAATGCCCCTTTGCCATGTACATTGGTCAAACTAGACAGTCTCTACGTAAAAGAATAAATGGACACAAATCAGATGTCAAGAATTATAACATTCATAAACCAGTCGGAGAACACTTCAGTCTCTCTGGTCACGCAATCACAGACATGAAAGTTGCGATATTACAACAGAAAAACTTCAAAATCAGACTCCAGCGAGAGACTGCTGAATTGGAATTCATTTGCAAATTGGATACAATTAACTTATGCAAGGTAACCTAATGACTTAGCCACTCCCAGTCTCTATTCAAGCCTATTTCCCCTTATTTTTTCCTAAACACCCTCCCCCTCCCCCCCAGTTCCTCAGACGTTCTTGTTAAACCCTGGATTTGTGCTGGAAGTGGTCCACCTTGGTTATCGTGCACATTGTAAGGAGAGTGATCGCTTCGGATAAGCTATTACCAACAGGAGAGTGGGTTTGTGGCGGGGCGGGGGGAGGCATGGGGAGAAAACCTGGATTTGTGCTGGAAATGGCCCATCTTGATTATCATACACATTGTAAGGAGAGGTTTCAGAGTAACAGCCGTGTTATTCTGTATTCGCAAAAAGAAAAGGAGTACTTGTGGCACCTTAGAGACTAACCAATTTATTTGAGCATAAGCTTTCGTGAGCTACAGCTCACTTCATCGGATGCATACTGTGGAAAGTGTAGAAGACATTATATACACAGAGACCATGAAACAATACCTCCTCCCACCCCACTCTCCTGCTGGTAATAGCTTATCTAAAGTGATCATCAAGTTGGGCCATTTCCAGCACAAATCCAGGTTTTCTCACCCTCCCCCCACCCCCCAACTCACTCTCCTGCTGGTAATAGCCCATCCAAAGTGACCATTCTCTTCACAATGTGTATGATAATCAAGGTGGGCCATTTCCTGCACAAATCCAGGTTCTCTCACCCCCCTCCAAAAACCACACACACAAACTCACTCCCAGCAGGAGAATGAGTGTGTGTGTGGTTTTTGGAGGGGGGCGAGGGGGTGAGAGAACCTGGATTTGTGCAGGAAATGGCCCACCTTGATTATCATACACATTGTGAAGAGAGTGGTCACTTTGGATGGGCTATTACCAGCAGGAGAGTGAGTTTGGGGGGGGGGGGGCGGAGGGTGAGAAAACCTGGATTCGTGCTGGAGATGGCCCAACTTGATGATCACTTTAGATAAGCTATTACCAGCAGGAGAGTGGGGTGGGAGGAGGTATTGTTTCATGGTGTCTGTGTATATAATGTCTTCTACACTTTCCACAGTATGCATCCGATGAAGTGAGCTGTAGCTCACGAAAGCTCATGCTCAAATAAATTGGTTAGTCTCTAAGGTGCCACAAGTACTCCTTTTCTTATTGTAAGGAGAGTGATCACTTTAGATAAGCTGTTGCCAACAGGAGAGTGGGTTTGTGGGCGGGGTGGGAAGAAAACCTGGATTTGTGCTGGAAATGGCCCGCCTTGATTATCATACACATTGTAAGGAGAGCGATCACTTTAGATAAGCTATTACCAGCAGGAGAGTAGGGTGGGGGGAGAGAAAACCTTTTGTAGTGGTAAACACCCATTTTTTCATGCTTTGTGTTTATAAAAAGATCTTCTATACTTTTCACAGTATGCATCCGATGAAGTGAGCTGTAGCTCACGAAAGCTTATGCTCAAATAAATTGGTTAGTCTCTAAGGTGCCACAAGTATTCCTTTTCTTTTTGCAAAAAGATGAAGTGGTTGCATCTTGGAAAAGGGACAATATATAAAGTGTTCTGAAATGTAGCAGCAGTGAAGTTGTAGAACAAGTAGAATCTTATGTGTAGCGAGGAAGCTTGATAGTTCCAACGCTTCCATTAAGGATGTGGTTAAAAGGAGATGTGCCTTAGCCACCACTGCTGTATGGAAGCTGACAAAATTACGGACTGATGAAAACATTATGGTTGGTACCAAAGTGAAAATGTATCAAACCATTGTACTAATAATACTCCATGGTCTGGAAGAAGCTGGATTCAATGAAATAGACATCAGAAGGCTGGAGGCAGTAGAGATGAATTCCTCAAAAGATGGCAGGTGTAAAATGAAATGACTTTAAGACAAATGAAGTTAAGAGAGTAGGATATGAAATCAGGGTATGGGATTGGCGACAATTGTAAAAAATTACAGTGGTGGGTACACTCTAGAAGACAAACAAATGATAGGGTGCCAAAGAAAATTAATGCAAACACAACCAAGGTCAGTCCAACCTAGAAGGCAATCATGACTAGGTGGCAGGACACCATAATGCAGGGACATGACCAAGCTGGGTTTAATGGAGGAATGACCCATGGTCCGGAATGAATGGCGATGCTGTACTGCACCCCGTGCCTACAAAAATGCTTTGTGATGGAAAGATTTTCCTTTAGCTCAAATGGGGTGTCTACTGCCCTGGGGCCACATGCTTTAATCTCTTTGAAAACCTGTGAGCTAGCCAGGTTGGAAGATTGGTCCCCAAATGATGTACAATCTCCCAGTGATGTCAAAGGCCATTTTATACCATTAACTTTCTAGTGCAGTGGTCCCCAAACATTTTTCAATTGTGTGCCCCCCCCTTACCTGGTCTGAGCCCCCCTGGGAGCCGGGGTGGGGGGGTAAGTGGGGCAGGACGGGGGAGGAGGAAGCATGCTCAGGGTGTGGAGGGGTGAGTGGGGCAGGGTGCGGGAGGGGGAGCTGTGCTCTGGGGTTGGGGGGTAACAGGGGCAGGGCGGGGGAGGGGCAGCCACATTTGGGGTAGGAGCGGGGAGCCGCCGGCATCTCTCTTGTGGAGCTGTCCCTGCGTGCTCCTCCAGGTTCCAGCAACAGCTGCTGCTCTTCCCGTCCCCTGGTGGCGGAGGCTGGTTATTGCGGGTGATCAGACCAGTAGTGTGCGAGCGCCTGCCCCTGGGGCCGTAAGAGAACCAGGGGCAGAGTGGGGCTGGGTGGCATTCCTTCCCTGTCCCCCCCGGGGGGCTGGCCTGGGCATTCCTCTCTGCCTCCCCAGGGGGTCTCACCCCACAGTTTGGGGACCACTGCTGTAGTGGGAGTAACAGCAGGTATCATGGTCCTGGTTGTCCAGTGGGGCAAAGCAGCCCCCAAGAGCAGAAGATCTTTCAGTATCCTAGAGCTATCATGGTGGCTTCTGCCTTCACCCAGCTCCCAGAGTAGGGGGCAGAGCCAGCAAAAAGGAACATGATTTGGTCTTTCCTCCCTTGGCTAATCTTTGGGTGCTATAATAGTCCCTGGTGGTCACTGGCACCTGAAGTAAACTACAGCGCTGAGCAGGTTGTCCATGCTAAGCAAATAATGAGTAATGCCATTGAATAACTAATACAATGCTAGCAAAACAAAATACCTGCATTGTAAAATGTAGTTTGTCTTCACGAATGAGGCTCTCTGGAGTTTATGCAGCCTTGCTATTTTTTGTCTTGTCAGTTCATGAAAGCAAAAACGTGTAGCTGGCTACAGGCAAGGGAATACATGGTTTGGATAGTTTTTATTTATTATAGAAAGAGCTGATTATATGTACTGCTCCCTAGGCAGTTAGATCTGAGTCCCTTGGCCTGTGAGAAAGCTCTGTTTCCTGATCTCCACATTTATCCTCAGCCAATTTTCAACCGGTTCCTGGCTGAGAGAGTTTTTTGTGATGCTGTTGACCTGGTTGGCTTGGAGTTGATGCCACAGTAAGATTTTTCCATATTAGCTCTGTTCCCATCCTTCCTAGAAATGAATGAATGGTACTTAGCAGGAGGCATCAGGGTTGATCTGTTAATATTCTAGCTGATGATAATCTCTCTTCTACTGCCTTTCACATGTGTCACAAACCATTCAAGTTCTGTGAAGAATTTATGCCTCTGGTGATTAAATGTGTCTCAAAACAAACCTGGGCCACAATGTGACCATGACTGTTAGGCTTGCAGACCCCATTGCAGGATCAGGGCCAGCTGAACTCTAACCCAGTGTCATTGCTTGCTGAACAGGAAGGAGAACTCACATAGCTGGAGTTCCACTTGCCCCAAATTCGACATGCTTTTGCGCTAGGTCATGGCATTGAGCTATGGCAATATGACACAATCTATGGACTGCTTTGATTCTGAATCTTTCAGTAATTAAACAATCAGTGACTGTTTATTGACTGTCTATGCACTCCAAACGATAGCTTGAATTTCTTAAAAATTTCTTTTTGGTTAGTATCCCACTGGGAACATGGGCATCTGTCTACATATTTTGATTAGGGTCATGGTTGACCTTAAAGCTTCTAGGTTGGTGGGAGCAATCCTATATTGACCCCAATAGAGATGGACTGGATAATAGGTCTTTTGTGAGGGGTGATCTGGATGTGCTCTACCCCGGTGTGACAGGATGGTGAGCAGAATAAAGCAAGCTAAATACGTGTGCAAATGCATTTTCCTGGTGCAACACATAGTGATATTTGGCCTTATTAAGTGTGGACGCAGAAGGATGAATTTTCAGCAAAGCGCCCTCTGTTTTGCAGGTACAGTTCCCCTGCTTCTCCCACCCCCCCCTTTTTTTTTGCACCCACAGTTCAGTTGTGGGCACCAGTTTAATTACTTGTCATTCTAACTCCCTGATTGCCAGCAAAGATCCTCTGAGTATTTGTGCTACTAACATGAGTGGCAGTCTTGAGCAATAGACAGTCTTCTCCTCAGCCAGCCAGACCCCTCTTCTCTGTGTTTTAATGTAACTAGAAGTTAGCATCCTAAAACAAGTGCCAGAATTGATGCAGATTTAGTCAAGCCAATGACAGTCACTATTAACTGAAAATTCTATTTTAAACTCAGATTTAAAATCCCCCACAACTTTCCTTGCTTCACATGTTATTAAACCCTTCAGCACTGAGTGGTGCTGCTGTCCCTGCAATAGCAGAAGGCTGGATGCAAAGTTTCTTGTCCGTTTCAGTTAAGAACTGAAATGTTTGTAAAAAGAAAAGGACTTGTGGCACTTTAGAGACTAACAAATGTATTTGAGCATAAGCTTTCATGAGCTACAGCTCACTTCATCGGATGCATTCAGTGGAAAATACAGTGGGGAGATTCATATACATAAAAAACATGAAACAATGGGTGTTACCATACACACTGTAAGGAGAGGTTTCAGAGTCTGTATTTGCAAAAAGAAAAGGAGTACTTGTGGCACCTTAGAGGCTAACAAATTTATTTGAGCATAAGCTTTCGTGAGCTACAGCTCACTTCATCAGATGCATTCAGTGGAGAGTGATCACTTAAGGTGAGCTATTACCAGCAAGGGGAACCTTTTGTAGTGATATTCAAGGCGGGCCATTTCCAGCAGTTGACAAGAACGTCTGAGGAACAGTGGGGGGTGGGGGTGGGGAATAAACAAGGGGAAATAGTTTTAGTTTGTGTAATAACCCATCCACTCCCAGTCTCTATTCAAGCCTAAGTTAATGTATCCAGTTTGCAAATTAATTCCAATTCAGCAGTCTCTCCTTGGAGTCTGTTTCTGAAGTTTTTTTGTTGAAGAATTGCAAATTTTAGGTCTGTAATCGAGTGACCAAAGAGATTGAAGTGTTCTCCAACTGATTTTTGAATGTTATAATTCTTAATTCTATAATTCACAAATGGATAATTTGTGTCCATTTATTCTTTTACGTAGAGACTGTCCAGTTTGACCAATGTACATGGCAGAGGGGCATTGCTGGCACATGATGGCATGTATCACATTGGTAGATGTGCAGGTAAATGAGTCTCTGATAGTGTGGCTGATGTGATTAGGCCCTATGATGGTGTCCCCTGAATAGATATGTGGACACAGTTGGCAACGGGCTTTGTTGCAAGGATAGGTTCCTGGGTTAGTGGTTCTGTTGTGTGGTGTTTATTTACCCCACCCCCCACTCCCCACTGTTCTTCAGACGTTCTTGTCAACTGCTGGAAATGGCCCACCTTGATTATCACTACAAAAGGTTCCCCCCCCTCCCTGCCCGCCCCGGCTCTCCTGCTGGTAATAGCTCACCTTAAGTGATCACTCTCCTTACATTGTGTATGGTAACACCCATTGTTTCATGTTCTCTATGTATATAAATCTCCCCACTGTATTTTCCACTGAATGCATCTGATGAAGTGAGCTGTAGCTCACGAAAGTTTATGCTCAAATAAATTTGTTAGTCTCTAAGGTGCCACAAGTACTCCTTTTCTTTTTGCGGATATAGGCTAACACGGCTGCTACTCTGAAACCTGAAATGTTTGTGTTTGCCAAACCTTTCTAAGAGGCAAAATAGCCAGAGAGGGCCTGATTTGTCAGATGTGCTGAGTACCCGCCCACCACTGCAGTTGAAGTCATTAGGAACTGTGGGTGCTCAGCACCTCTGGAAATCAGGCGCTTAGTAACTTCAGGTGGGGTGCTAGTCTGGATTAGTGAGCATATTCTAGTTTGGACAAATGCATTCAATCTACCTAAAATTCTCCTCTCCTAATATAATATGATTCTAGGCTGAAATGAAAACCATGGGTCTAAGAAACGTACCTGGCTTTTGAGGGAACTTTTGGTTCTAAAGGTGAACTGTGCAGCTGTGGAAGGGCTCATCTAATATATATTTTTGTCTATATTTATTGATTTATAAGAGTCTACACCAAGGGAAAAAACACCTAACAACAGGGTTGTAAGCTAATTTATAAAGTACTTTGGGAACTCTCTGGCCCAAGATTGCTGTAGTTAAAAGCTGATGGTTGATTATGCACTAAAAAAACCTGGAGAGAGTGCATTGATTACTAAGCAAAGCAATAACACATGACATAGTGTATTTGTCCACTCCTAACGTGGAGTAAGCCACCGAACTGAAAGCCATTTCTTCAAACACAGCTAGGCATGTATTAAGCCATCCTGCCTTAAACTCCGGAAATGTCTCCTTGCCACAGAAAATACCGATTTCTTTCCATCCAGTGTTGAAGTTCATCTTCAATTCATGCTCTTTAGCTGTGCATTGCAGAGACCTGATTTTTTCCACTGCTTTTGTGGTTATTTATATCTGTATGGCATGCAGGAAGAGGGGAGTATAATGTTACCAGGGGCACTCGTGAGAGGAGGGGTTTCATTTGGTGGGGTTTGACACTCACTTTGCAAAGATGTAGATGCTCTCACAGGAGAGTGGGGAATGCAGCTCCAGTCTGGATTCTCTCTACACGTCTTGACTTTCCTCTTTAGGCCTCAGTGTTAAGAATGCTGTCATCCAGTGATGAACAGGAGATACAAACTTAGCTCATGTACATCACTTTCTCTGCAGAGAAAAATACTGCACTTCCTTATCAGAATCCTTTAGTCACATCATCTGACGATCCTTCCTGTCAGTCACTCCAGCCTTCAGCAAAATAGTCACATGGAAACAGTCTCAATCATATACTCATCCAGACAGACACGGGGCACTGATGAGAGGATCTGCAGCCATCATTAGAGAGAGAGAGAAGCTTGAAATATCTCTGACATCCATCTTCTCTTAACAGCTACATTTCTCTTCTGAAATGCCTTTTCTACCAGAGGGGAATCTGCTCATGTCTCAGGGATTCCCTTGGTTGAAATCAGCACCATCCACCTGTTAGTGGATCTGGGCAGAAACTCTTCCTAGTCAGTGGAGAGGACCACATTGCTTAGAAATTAAGGGAATCCTTTTAATGATCTGGCAGGGAATCAAGCTTTTCTGCTGGCTCCCCTCCAATATCCACTGCAGCCAAGGAACCTTTTCAAGCATAAGGGTTTCACATAAGAGCTTGTGTCATGTATGCCTTTGGAAGGCTTGTGATCTGATGGAAGGATTCAAGCAGAGAGGAGAATCTTATTGGGTCACTTGGCCACCCTGGGCATAGTGATGGAAGTCTACTTCCACAATAGGGAAAATACCTTTGGACTGCACTACATTGGGAAACTGAGTGACATAGTGAAAACTCATTGGGCCAAATGAATCGCTGGTGTAACTCAACTGAAACCAACTGAGTTACACTGGGGGTGAATTTGTTCCATTGTACTTAGCCAGAGTTTCTTCTGGCGTAAAGACTTAGGGCGTGAGTCACCTCTAACTTATATTGGTGTAAGTCAGGAGCAACCCTGAAATCAGTTGAGTTACACTGGTGCGAAAGCACCGAGAGAAGAACTAGACTGTCAGCCTGTACTCTCTGTAGCTCTGTTCATGGCTGAGCCTGCTTTGTCTGGAGACAAGGTACCATCTCAGAGCCCTTTAGGGTATGTCCGCACTGCGATTGGGAGGTGTGATTGCGGCATGTGTAGACACACTCAAACTAGCTTTGATTAGGCTTGAGTAGCAATAACAGTGAAGCTGCTCCATCGCTATTTTGTTTGTACTGATTAGTACAACTACTTTGTGCTCACAGCGCTGTACAAAGGAGGGGTAAGAATTTATGCCCATCATACAGATTGACAAACTGCAGCACAGAGGGACTTTTTTTGCCTCTGTCTTCACGAACAAGGTCATCTCCCAGACTACTGCACTGGGCAGCACAGCATGGGGAGGAGGTGGCCAGCCCTCTGTGGAGAAAGAAGTGGTTCGGGACTATTTAGAAAAGCTGGACGAGCATGAGTCCATGCGGCCGGATGCGCTGCATCCGAGAGTGCTAAAGGAGTTGGCGGATGTGATTGCAGAGCCATTGGCATTATCTTTGAAAACTCGTGGCGATCGCGGGAGGTCCTGGACGACTGGAAAAAGGCTAATGTAGTGCCCATCTTTAAAAATGGGAAGAAGGAGGGTTCAGGGAACTACAGGTCAGTCAATCTCACCTCAGTCCCTGGAACAATCATGGAGCAGGTCCTCAAGGAATCAATTCTGAAGCACTTAGAGGAGAGGAAAGTGATCAGGAACAGTCAGCATGGATTCACCAAGGGCAAGTCATGTCTGACTAATCTAATTGCCTTCTATGAGGAGATAACTGGCTCTGTGGATGAGGGGAAAGCAGTGGACATGTTGTTCCTTGATTTTAGCAAAGCTTTTGACATGGTCTCCCACAGTATTCTTGCCAGCAAGTTAAAGAAGTATGGACTGGGTGAATGGACTATAAGGTGGATAGAAAGCTGGCTAGATTGTTGGGCTCAACAGGTAGTGATCAATGGCTCCATGTCTAGTTGGCAACCGGTATCAAGGGAGTGCCCCAAGGGTCGGTCCTGGGGCCGGTTTTGTTCAATATCTTCATTAATGATCTGGAGGATGGTGTGGATTGCACCCTCAGCAAGTTTGCAGATGACACTAAACTGGGAGGAGAGGTAGATACATTGGAGGGTAGGGAGAGGATACAGAGGGCCCTAGACAAATTAGAGGATTGGGCCAAAAGAAATCTGATGAGGTTCAGCAAAGACATGTGCAGAGTCCTGCGCTTAGGATGGAAGAATCCCATACACCGCTACAGACTAGGGAACGAATGGCTCGGCAGCAGTTCTGCAGAAAAGGACCTAGGGGTTACAGTGGACGAGAAGTTGGATATGAGTCAACAGTGTGCCCTTGTTGCCAAGAAGGCCAACGGCATTTTGGGCTGTATAAGTAGGGGCATTGCCAGCAGATTGAGGGACGTGATCGTTCCCCTCTATTCGACATTGGTGAGGCCTCATCTGGAGTACTGTATCCAGTTTTGGGCCCCACACCACAAGAAGGATGTGGAAAAATTGGAAAGAATCCAGCGGAGGGCAACAAAAATGATTAGGGGACTGGAACACATGACTTATGGGGAGAGGCTGAGGGAACTGGGATTGTTTAGTCTGCGGAAGAGAACAATGAGGGGGGATTTGATAGCTGCTTTCAACTACCTGAAAGGGGGTTCCAAAGAGGATGGATCTGGACTGTTCTCAGTGGTAGCAGATGACAGAACGAGGAGTAATGGTTTCAAGTTGCAGTGGGGGAGGTTTAGGTTGGATATTAGCAAAAACTTTTTCACTAGGAGGGTGGTGAAACACTGGAATGCGTTACCTAGGGAGGTGGTGGAATCTTCTTCCTTAGAAGTTTTTAAGGTCAGGCTTGACAAAGCCCTGGCTGGGATGATTTAATTGGGGATTGGTCCTGCTTTGAGCAGGGGGTTGGACTAGATGAACCTCCTGAGGTCCCGTCCAACTCTGATATTCTATGATTCTGTGTATCCTAGGGCCTGAATCAGATCCATTAAAATGGGAATCATTCAGTGGGAACTGGATCAGGGCCATAATTTGTTTGTCAGCCTAGAGTAGAACCCAGGTCTTGTGACACTCATCCGGTGGACCTCTTCCCTTGTATTTGTCGCCATATATAAGAAAAATGCTTCTATTATCTGTTTTCACTTCTGTCCCTTGCAAATTTTTCTCCAAGTTGCTTTCCCAATTACATTTTTCTTAGTGATGGTTGCGTAGATTCGACTAGAGCCTGGACAGTACATTAGTATGTTCAATACATGAGCACCTCTTTGCACCCTCTCCAAACCATGGCCCCTCACCTGACCTGAAAACATTCTTTTGAACCATTAAAAATGGCTTCTTCACAGTAGCAGCAATTCATCTTCTAGAACAAGTAGGGTCTTGTCCACAGTGCTGTCCTACCATCTAGCTCCTGGTTTTATCTCTGTGTATAACCCACACTCTACATCATTAGCCTCCCTCTGTATTTATTAATATTTATGTGGTGCTGGACATCTTCAAAGTGCTGTGCACATATTAAAGTTATCTGATTACTGTATATCTGTCCTCCCAGATAAATCTCCTTCCCAAAATCTCTGCAAGGGGAGCCTTTTCTTTTCATGGGTAGCAGTTATTCTTCTTGATGACTTATAACTGTGACTGGTGACTTGTGAAGGATCATTTTGACCAGCTCTGCTGTTCATCTATGCGTGACCAAGAAAAACAAGCAAATTCTGGAAAGGTCAAAATGTTTAAAAACTACACTGAATGCATCTGATGAAGTGAGCTGTAGCTCACGAAAGCTTATGCTCAAATAAATTTGTTAGTCTCTAAGGTGCCACAAGTCCTCCTTTTCTTTTTGCGAATACAGACTAACACGGCTGCTACTCTGAAACCTAGATTGAGCAGCATATCAAATAGTCAAGCTGTCTGCAGGAGATCGCTATTATCCTACAATACCTGGGCTGTGCCTTGCTGTAGGAGTTTTTGAATCGCAAATGCATTTTCTGAGTCTCTTAAACCAAACAGAAGGCAGCTCCCTCCCCTTATGGAACCACACAACAGATTCAGAAACAGAGGCTGATGTGAAAAGTTTCAGGGAGGAAGCGTGATTTAATGATCAGAGCAGGGAATCTGGGAGTCAAGACACCTGGGTTCTAGTTGCAGATCTTCCACTATTTCACTGTGTATGGATCTTTTAAGCTTTCTGTGCCTCCTTTGTATAATAGTGATAACGCTGTTACCCCTCTTGGCCTGAGTGGTTAGCAAAATCTTGGGGTTTAGTGGGTTGTTTCTATTAGAAGCTAAAAATTGATGATGATGATGATGATGATGGAGTCAGGAACGCAGTTCTTGGATGCAATTCTGCTTCATTACAATGAAAGTCCATTGATTCCGATTGTTTTCAGGGAAACGGGAATTTAACATGAGAATTTCTTTGCTTAATAGTTCCAAGCCTCTTCTGACAGCACTTTGCCCAAAAGCACTCCCCCTTAGTGCTTTTTCTCAGGGTCATGCTCCAAGTTCTTCTCTAGCTTTCTTGTTGCCTTCTCTGGCTGCTTCTGTAGGTGTTTTCCCCTGCTTCTCTCTCTCACATGCCCACACACCAATCCCCAGCATTTGTTATCAGGTGCCTGGAAGACCCCTTGGACTGCATAGCCCAGGCCTGCCCAGGTTTGCATGCAGTCTAATCCGCAGGTGGAAGTTTTTCCATTGTTTCAGCTACCACTAAACAAAACCGCATTTAACTCTTCCCTCATTTAACCTGAATGGTAGGTGGCTATCACACCCAACAGCTTCACAAGGTGGTGTGACTGCCTAATCCACAGCCTAAAATGGAACTAACTCACAGAGGAGGCTTAATGAAGTAAGATTTCTTGCCCTTTGGATCAGTGAGCCTATGCCATATGGCACAACCTTCCAGGTCTGCAGGGCCGTGTATGCTGGCAACACAACATACATAATACAGCACTATGAGATCTTTGGACTGAGTATGTTGTATAAGAACAACCTGCTGGGCAAAAGAGCCTCTAGGGAGAAAGTCCTGGGAGGTGGGGTTCTGCTAAAAGAGCAAAGAACTTAATGGTAGCCCAGGGGGGCAGAAAAACCTTTTGCTTGTTATCCTGGGAGGAAACTAAACAAGAAAGATGACCAGGCCAGAGGCATAGAAGCTTCAGGCTGCTCCAGTTCCACAATGGCAGACACTAGGGACTGCTAGAGTAGAAGAACTCCTGGCTTGAGGGGCCACTCTGAGTGGTGGTGAGTTTCCCCCATTGCACTTGTGTTTCATGCTAACTACTTTCCCATCAGCCTCAAAGGCAGATGGCAGCCTCTTGTCCTGTACCTACTGCTGTGAGACAGAACAGTGAGTGTCATGGACCATCCTGTGCTCTGTACCTCTTGTTTTGTGAGACTCACTCCTGTGCAGAAGGCCAGCACAAAGCCTATGCAACACTTATGTCCCATTTAAGCCCCATGGGGCACAAACCTTGGGTGACAGCCTGGTCTCATTGAAGCCCATGTCAGAACTCCCACTGACTTCAATGAGACCGAGATTTCACCCTTTGAGTTGGCCCCTCTGCAAAGAAGTATAGTGTGCACATGGGGCTGAAGGGCTTTGATTAAAAGAACACAGTTGTGGTTGGCAGGTGGCCTAGGTCTGGGTCTCTGTTGGCCTTTCTATAGTAGTCAGACCTTCCCACAGCACGTCATTGCTGATGGGTTCCCTTAGCGATTCTTGGGCAGGCTTGTTATTTACAGCTGATGGTGAGGTAGCATCTTCAGCTTCCAAGTCAGTTCTTCTAAGCGTGATTTTCTGGCTCACTCAACCCTGCTTTTATAGCTTGTTTCTTCCTCTGTCTCCCATAATGTGCTTCCAGTGTTCATCGCCAAGAACTACCCTTGCTCATTTATAAACTTAGATGTAAATCATTGCTTGGCAATTGAAGTTAATTTTTGAGAGAACCAAACAACAGACAGTGGCCACAAAACACCCACAAATTGGCTCCACTACCATTCATTGCAGTCATAGTGCTGAGCTGAGTTCCCTGTGATCTTTGTTGGCTTTCTGCCTTTGCTTACTGGCCTGTCTGGCTTAGTGGGACATTTAATCATACAAGTGCAATGTGGTGTTGTTTTGGATTATTTCAAGTTATGGGTGGCTGCTGTCGTCATCTTTGTTTGTTTGTTTGTGTCCTTTGCTAACTAAACTTCTCTCTTGACCCATGCAAAAATGTGCACTGGGAACCACCCAAAGCCACCTGTTGCTTCTGGATTTCATTTGAAACTCAGACTGGGTTTTGTTGTAAGTGAACCCTCTCCAGGTTTTCAGCATTCAACAGAGAAGAGCCACAAGAATTATACTGGAAAACAGTAAGGTGTTTGATCCACTTAGCTTATTGAAAAGAAGGGTTGAGTGATTCGATCAGTCTGTAAGTACCGACATAGGCTGTTAGATTAAACAAAGGCAGAACAAGATTCAGTTACTGGAATCTGAAGCTTGACAAATTCAAACTCGAAGCACGATACAAATTTTTAACAGTGAGGGTAATTAACTATTGGGACAATTCACCAAAGGATGTGTTGGATGCTCATGCACATGAAACTTTTAAATAAAGATTTTTAATGGGAATTTGGTACCCATATCCCTTAGGCACCTTGAAAATCTGAGCCCTAAAATTCTTAGGACCAGGAACACAGTTCACTGAATTCAGGAGGCGCTGAATACATATCTGAGGTCATAATCTTTCAGCAAACGTGTATTAGGTGTATGACATGTTCATAGGTTCTAAGGCTAGAGTGGACCTTTGTGATCATCTAATCTGACTTGTATAAACCAGGCCATAGAACATCCCAAAAATAATTCCTAGAGCAGATCTTTTAGAAAAACATCCAATCTTGATTTAAAAATGGTCAGGGATGGAGAATCCACCATGACCCTTGGTAAGTTGTTCCAATGATTAATTACTCATATTAAAGACCAATGGCATTTTGGGGTGTATAAGTAGGGGCATTGCCAGCAGATCGAGGGACGTGATCGTTGCCCTCTATTCGACATTGGTGAGGCCTCATCTGGAGTACTGTGTCCAGTTTTGGGCCCCACACTACAAGAAGGATATGAAGAAATTGGAGAGAGTCCAGCGAAGGGCAACAAAAATGATTAGGGGTCTGGAACACATGACTTATGAGGAGAGGCTGAGGGAACTGGGGTTATTTAGTTTGCAGAAGAGAAGAGTGAGAGGGAATTTGATAGCTGCTTTTAACTACCTGAAAGGTGGATCCAAAGAGGATGGATCTAGACTATTCTCAGTGATAGCAGATGACAGGACAAGGAGTAATGGTCTCAAGTTGCAGTGGGAGAGATTTAGGTTGGATATTAGGAAAAACTTTTTTACTAGGAGGGTGGTGAAACACTGGAATGCGTTACCTGGGGAGGTGGTGGAATCCCCTTCCTTAGAAGTTTTTAAGGTCAGGCTTGACAAAGCCCTGGCTGGGATGATTTAGTTGGGATTGGTCCTGCTCTGGGCAGGGGGTTGGACTAGATGATCTCCAGAGGTCCCTTCCAACTCTGATATTCTATGATTCTATGATTCTAAGAAATATGCCGTATTTCCAGTCTGAATTTGTCTAGCTTTCACTTCGACATTGGATCATGTTATGCCTTTCTCTGCTTGATTGAAGAGCCCATTATCTAATATTTGTTCCCCATGCAGATACTTATAAACAGTAATCAAGTCACCCCTTAACAAATATTAGATAATGGGCTCTTCAATCAAGCAGAGAAAGGCATAACATGATCCAATGTCGAAGTGACAGCTAGAAACAGACCTGCTTGATGATGACTTCTCAGTTTACAGTTGCATTTTGTGACCTCTCAGTTTGCCAGTCTCTAATCTGTTTTAATGTGTGCCATGTTAATTTTTATATCACTGTAATTTTTTAATCAAAATGCCGTGCAGTACCAACTCAATTAACATACTAATCAGTAACTATTAGCAGACCAAAGAAAATCTGTATTATCCATTGTATGAAGAAATGACAGGTAACTGTCCATGTCAAGGCTATAATGCCACCTACAGGATTTTAGTGACAGCATAAACATTAAGAGAAGAGCAGTGCAGTCAGAACTGGAGGGATTATTACTAGTGGTAGCACTTATTTTTAAATGTTCATATTTATTCAGACCCAGGGACAGTATCTGCTTTCAGAATGTGGTGACATCTGATGTGCACACCAGAAAAGAACAGATCTGTCAGCTAGATTATTCAAATAAGCTCCTGTTGGGGACTCGCTCTCTCCTCTATTCCTCCCTGGCTTAATTCTGCATCTCAGGATTACAATGTACTTGTTCTGAAATGCACACTAGCTGTCCTTGGCTGTTTAAACTGGAATGGAAACTGACCTTTGCCGATAGGGTCAATCTTCAGAACTAGGATAGGAGCTGCTCTCTCGGTGAGGGCAGGGAAGGCTGAAGGGAAGTTGCACCTGTTTTGCGTAGCACAGAAGTTCCTGGAATCTGCCTGGTGAGAAGTCCTTCTCCTTAAGAATAAGCTCTATGTTGTCTCTGAGAATCCAGTGGAGTTTTATTTTATTAAACTTGGCATTTCTGAGTTTCTGACTGGTGTCCACCATCCAACTCAAAAAGCAAAAAAGATTAGTTGTGATGGGGTTGGGAAATGGGTCTAGTGGGAGAACTTGCTGGGCAACTGCATGGGTCTCGGAACTGGGAAAGAGATTAATCCTGCTATGTCTAGGTCACCAGTTCAGATCCCCTAAATTGGCATATGAAATAATGAATGGTATAGAAGAGGTCTTATCGGCCTCGAAGATGGCAGACCATGCCTGCCTGGGGCTCTGATGTACCAGATGGGATAGTAACTGGTATCCTAATTTAGCACATCTGAGACTCCTGTCATGCTGCTGTATAAGTGAAGACACTCCCTATGTTATAGTCTACGACACTCCCAAGCAGCAGTGGGCAGGAGTTTGTCCTTGGTGTCATCAGTTGCTTTCATGAATGAACCATTTTCTCCTTCAAGCTCATACATAGTGTTTGTTGTATAAACTTCTCTCTAAAAATGATCTGTGCTATTGGCCCCACCCCCATCTCTATGCATTGCTTGTTTGTTGTCCTCTGGTCAGTTTCCAGTCTATTTGACAGTGCTCTTACCAAAGTTGATTTGAATGAATTTTTCTAAAAAGATTTCCTGAGGCATTATATTAAATATCTTTTTAAATTAACAGGGCTGAAAATCTGCAAAGGGTAGGTAATGTGCCCATAACCTAGAGCTCATTGTTGTGGGGCTTTTTTCCCCTTTTCAGTGATAACAAACACAAATCAATTTTTCATCAAAAATTCCCATGGAAAGTTTAGACACTTTTTGGCAAACAATTGAAAACCGAAAACTTTAATTTCCGAAATGATGCTGTGGTACCTTGTGGGAGTTATAGTCTGGGTGTCTCGATCCCCCATTCATTTCTATGGGGTGGACTCCCTGGCCAGACTTCATTTCCATGATGCACTACTATTGTCCTCTTGATGAGCCATTGCCGAGCATCATGGGAGTTCCTGGCCATAATGCATCATGGGAGATGTAGTTTGGCTGGGAGCCCATCCCATGTACGAGAACAAGGGCATGAGGTGCCTGAACTACAGCTCGCATGAGGCTTTCCATTGCAAAGCTGAAATTTTTTGCATAAAGCAGACACTTTTGGGGGGGAAAAAACTTTGTCAAAACCCCAATTTTCCATCAAAACTCTTCCCGCCCGCCCCCCAGCCCTACCATCACCCTTCCACACAGGCCAGTGGTTATAGCAGCAGGGAGCTCTGTCAGCCCCAACACAGTGATGTGCCTAGCCGCTGCAGTGCATCATGGGAATCCCTGGCCAGGGTGTATTCTGGCAGATGTAGTTTGCTTGATTGAACTATGCTTTGCCTGCCAAAATCCTCTTGGCAAATGTCTGTCAAATGTATCAGTCTCTCAGCCCCTCTGATCCTGTGTGTCTACACTGGAGCTGAAGGCACAATTTCCAGCTCGAAGACATATACCCACGTTAGCGCTGATCAAGCTAGCGCACTAAAAATATTGTGTAGCCACAGCAGCATGAAAGCTGGGTGGGCTAGCCACTCAAGTACGTACCTAGGGTCTCGGAGCTAGCATAAGCAGGGGAGTCACAGCCTAGGTCATAGTATAGACATAGCCTTAGTTGATGACAGTAGCAGGTTGTTATCCTGTGTGTGGACTAATCACTACAGGGTATGTTGTACACGAAGAGGTACCCTTAGCTTGTAGCATAGCTGTAACCTAATGGAGCTGCTCCTTTAGCTCAAGCATTAAGGTCTGTGCTGCAAAGCTAAAGCTCAAGAGGTGGTAATCCTGCTGTGTGGGGGTCATTTGCTCTGCACCTGCTCAGACGTTTAATGCCCCGTTCTACCACCAGGGGTATATAATAAGAAGGAATTCATACATCTTTATAGAATCTCTATACTCTCATATAGGTACTTCTTTCCATACAGGGCTCATAAGAAATATCTCTGAGGAAAATGTGGCCTGTATGGATAGGAAAAGGGTGGTCATAACGTTTGATGTCACAGCTGTGAGGCTGGCTGCTGCTCTGTTCTCTGCGTGGTCTCTTAGAGCACCTGGCTCAAGTGTTGGGCCTTTTGCCCTTACTTGTCTCAGGATGGAATCTCATGATTCCTCCATGTACCAGCCGCTTATCACCCAGTGGGGCCAACTGGGTTTTGGGGACCTGCATTTCTTCCCTTTGGGATATTCACCAAACTGCTGTGCTCCCTTTTGCTAGTGTAACACTCCACCTTAGAAGCCCAGTGCATAAATTATATTTTGAGATCCAGAGCAACGATTTTTAGCAAACAGCCCCACTCTTTTGTTACATATCATACTTACTTTCTACAACCCTTCATAGGGAGGCTAATTTCTCAGCATTTAATAGAGTTGGCTCATGTGGGCTGTATTAAAAACCTGGGCACTTCAATGGTTGGTTTGGGCAGTAAATGTAACTAAAAGCAAATATTTTCATAAAGAAATAGGCAGAGGCATTGGTTTCTATCACCAGAGGCAGCGTTTGTTGTTCCTGCTTTAATGAAAATCCATTTAGATCTGCAGAGGGTGCAGGATCCCTTTGGAACTGGAAATGTTACTTGAACTCCATTTTTGGCAACAAATCATATTTACCACTTTGGTCAAAAAATTTACCAGCTTTACACACACAGGCCAAACTGTGAGACCTTGAGAAGAGTGGCAGTGTACAGTTAAAGGCTTGCATAGGAGGAAATTAATTGAGAGTAAAATGTACTTGAGCAAACACATGCAGAGCTGATAAGGATGTTCAGGGAAGAATTCCAGACTTGACTAGAATGGGTTCAGTCTGGGAGGTAGACAGTGAGGCCTAATGAAGATGACAAATGGCTTGATTCTCAGTTATGCTAAGGCCCTATTGTACACTCTGACAACATAAAGGGTCCTTAAAGGGGGCAGAAATGATCCCTTGTGCAGAGGGCCTGTCTTTGGGCTGCTGGGATAAGTGATCAAGGCCAGCCCTCCTCTCAGCAGCTCACAGCATAGTGGTATGATCTGTGCGTGCTAAGGTGTGGCCGCAGTGTGGTGCACTACAGTTGTTCTCTGCTTCCCAGGGCCTTGGGAAGCAGAAGATAAATTAGAGCAGTTATGGGGCTGCTCTGACTGACACTAGGGGCTGAACAGACCCCTTCATAGCCCTGGAATACAGGGAGCACAATACAGAGATGGCTTAAAATTACCTTCTCCCTCCAATCGGCAGAACAGAGTCACTGAGCATCACCCCCGCAAAACTCTGAAGGAAATGAAACATTTAATCTGAAGAAATGCAACACTTCATTTTGACTGTTCATTTCCCATTGTAAAATATCACTTTCAGCCTCATTATTAACTTATTCAAGTACACGCAGAGCAAAGATATAAATACAGCTTTTTAAAGCAGCTGTCCAAAAAAAATAAAATAAAATCCCCAGCGTGCAATCTTGAGTATAGCAGCCAGAGCCCTACTTCTTATTCTGTCCTATGAATGAAATGTTTGGTTTCAGAGTAACAGCCGTGTTAGTCTGTATTCGCAAAAAGAAAAGGAGTACTTGTGGCAACTTAGAGACTAACCAATTTATTTGAGCATAAGCTTTCGTGAGCTACAGCTCACTTCATCGGATGCATACTGTGGAAAATACAAAAGATGTTTTTATACACACAAACCATGAAAAAATGGGTGTTTATCACTACAAAAGGTTTTCTCTCCCCCCAACCCCACTCTCCTGTTGGCAACAGCTTATCTAAAGTGATCACTCTCCTTACAATGTGTATGATAATTAAGGTGGGCCACTTCCAGCACAAATCCAGGGTTTAACAAGAACGTCTGAGGTACGGGTGTGTGTGTGTGTGTGTGTGTGTGTGTGTGAAGGTGACGGCTAGTGGCGTTCTTTTATTTTCTTTGTTAGGCCTGTCCTGTAGAAGGTGACTTCTGGGAACTCTTCTGGCTCTATCAATCTGTTTCTTCACTTCCGCAGGTGGGTATTGTAGTTGTAAGAATGCTTGATAGAGATCTTGTAGGTGTTTGTCTCTGTCTGAGGGGTTGGAGCAAATGCAGTTGTATCGCAGAGCTTGGCTGTAGACAATGGATCGTGTGGTGTGGTCAGGGTGAAAGCTGGAGGCATGTAGGTAGGAATAGCGGTCAGTAGGTTTCCGGTATAGGGTGGTGTTTATGTGACCATCGTTTATTAGCACTGTAGTGTCCAGGAAGTGGATCTCATGTGTGGACTGGACCAGGCTAAGGTTGATGGTGGGATGGAAATTGTTGAAATCATGGTGGAATTCCTCAAGGGCTTCTCTTCCATGGGTCCAGGTGATGAAGATGTCATCAATATAGCGCAAGTAGAGTAGGGGCGTTAGGGGACGAGAGCTGAGGAAGAGCTGAGGAACATTATTATGTTCTAAGTCAGACATAAAAATGTTGGCATACTGTGGGGCCTAACAAACCTACTACAGGACAGGCCTAACAAAGAAAATAACAGAACGCCACTAGCCGTCGCCTTCAGCCCCCAACTAAAACCCCTCCAACGCATTATCAAGGATCTACAACCTATCCTGAAGGATGACGCAACACTCTCACAAATCTTGGGAAACAGGCCAGTCCTTGCCTACAGACAGCCCCCCAACCTGAAGCGAATACTCACCAGCAACCACATACCACACAACAGAACCACTAACCCAGGAACCGATCCTTGCAACAAAGCCCGTTGCCAACTGTGCCCACATATCTATTCAGGGGACACCATCACAGGGCCTAATAACATCAGCCACACTATCAGAGGCTCGTTCACCTGCACATCTACCAATGTGATATATGCCATCATGTGCCAGCAATGCCCCTCTGCCATGTACATTGGTCAAACTGGACAGTCTCTACGTAAAAGAATAAATGGACACAAATCAGATGTCAAGAATTATAACATTCATAAACCAGTCGGAGAACACTTCAGTCTCTCTGGTCACGCGATTACAGACATGAAAGTTGCGATATTACAACAGAAAAACTTCAAAATCAGACTCCAGTGAGAGACTGCTGAATTGGAATTCATTTGCAAATTGGATACAATTAACTTAGGCTTGAATAGAGATTGGGAGTGGCTAAGTCATTATGCAAGGTAACCTATTTCCCCTTGTTTTTTCCTAACCCCCCCCCCCCCCCCCCATTCCTCAGACGTTCTTGTTAAACCCTGGATTTGTGCTGGAAGTGGCCCACCTTGGTTATCGTGCACATTGTAAGGAGAGTGATCGCTTTGGATAAGCTATTGCCAACAGGAGAGTGGGTTTGTGGCGGGGGGTGAGGGGGGAGGGATGGGGAGAAAACCTGGATTTGTGCTGGAAATGGCCCACCTTGATTATCATACACATTGTAAGGAGAGTGATCACTTTAGATAAGCTATTACCAGCAGGAGAGTCGGGTGGGGGGAGAGAAAACGTTTTGTAGTGGTAAACACCCATTTTTTCATGGTTTGTATGTATAAGAACATCTTCTGTATTTTCCACAGTATGCATCCGATGAAGTGAGCTGTAGCTCACGAAAGCTTATGCTCAAATAAATTGGTTAGTCTCTAAGGTGCCACAAGTCCTCCTTTTCTTTTTATGAATGAAATGACAGAGTTCATTAAAATGGAAATTATCTTGCCCAAAGGAAGTAATTAGCTGAGAAATCTCTTGAATGGCTTCTATAGAAACAGCTAATACAATTGATAGACCCCAGAAAACTGACTGGAGAGGACCCTGGGGAAGCCACAGTCACATTGTCTGGCATGATGAAGGATCGTTCATGATATGGGTTGGGACTCAGTGTGGCTGAGAACTTGTTCTGGGTGTGTGTGTCACTATTTTTCCTCCAGGGACTGAGAGTTAAACTGAGATCTTAAACCCCATGAAGCAATGGATAAGCAGCTGCTTTAAAAGGATGCATCCGATGATGCGAGCTGTAGCTCATGAAAGCTTATGCTCAAATAAATTTGTTAGTCCCTAAGGTGTCACAAGTCCTCCTGTTCTTTTTGCGGATACAGACTAACACGGCTGCTACTCTGAAACCTTTAAAAGGACTGTGACAATCATGGTCCAGACACCCCAAGAGAAGGGGAAAAGTTTTAACCTAAAAAATAAGCTGTTATTTGCTGTGTTCTTGTACTATGAAAGCATATTGAGTAAGGTCTTTTATGAAAGCTTGTAATATTCTGAACTTGATGGTCACTATGAGGTGTGTATACAGGCTGGTTTTGAATTCATGTATTCGTGTTTATAGAAAACCGTGCTTCTTGTCTGTGGTGCAACTTTCAGCACCACCTCACAACAGGGCAGTGAGCAGTCAGTAGTCAAGCAGGGAAGGGCACCAGTTTCTTACAGAAAACCAGCTGCAGGTAGCTATCCATGTCCAGCCCAGGAAAGGACAATGATGGACCATTAGAGTTAATGGAAAGACATTGAGGCAAGTTGCAATTGAAAAGAACACCTGGGGCTCTCAAACATCAAGTCATGAGGGAATTTCCTCACTCTGACTAACCAGGAGTCATGTGGACTGGGGGTGGTGGGTGGGGGAACCTTTTAAAGGCAGGCCTGGGGCTGACATATTTTATCCAGAACCTGAGGGACCCTCTCCAGGTGGGAAGCTGTCAGTGAATGCTGGAAGAAGAAAAGGAGGACTTGTGGCACCTTAGAGACTAACCAATTTATTTGAGCATGAGCTTTCGTGAGCTACAGCTCACTTCATCGGATGCATACTGTGGAAACTGCAGAAGACATTATTATATACACAGACACCATGAAACAATACCTCCTCCCACCCCACTCTCCTGCTGGTAATAGCTTATCTAAAGTGATCATCAAGATGGGCCATTTCCAGCACAAATCCAGGTTTTCTCACCCTCCGCTGGATTTCTCTCCGTCCCTGCCTACCGCATAGCTAGGGGCTATGCTGGGGAACTGTTTTAAGGCAATATTATTAGAAGAGGAATCTTATCTTATAAAGCCTGAGGTTGTGTCTTTATGTTAATGTTTGGTGTAACTTGTAGATGTTTGTGGTGCCCCCCCCTCCCCCGCATACTATTTCATTTTTGGATCTGTGGTTTTTCTAGTAAGCTTTTTGTTTGTTTGTTTGTTTTTACCCCACGTAGGTCTCTGGTGTGCAAACTGTGTGAAGTGTGTGTTCCAATATAAACTGGTATCTGGGGAGCTGGTTTCATGCCTAGGGCATGGTGGGATGGGGACAAACCAGAGGGGAATGGTCAGAGTGTCTGGTTGTTAAGAACCCAGGGAGTATGCAAGGCGGAGGGGTGGGCGGGGGTGGGGGGAAACAACAACTCAGGACTGGAAGGGCTGTTGGTGTCTCCCTGCAAAGTGTAACTGGGCTGGTAAGAGCCAGGATGAGACTTTCTGCTTATGACCTGGCTATTGGTGTCAGGGCTCTGAACCACAGCTGTACAGCACAAAGGACCCAAGGTTACCACACAGGCGGTGACAGACCCCCTTACTGGTCTGGGTGGACCCCACAATGTCACACATTCCCAACATGATAAAGTAAAACGCACAACAGTATTGCACCTGTCTCACGGCAGCTCTCCAGTACATATAAAGGAGATGCCTCTATTCACGGAGGTAGCTAACGGGCGGCCTGAGTCCTTTATGCAATGCATGGGGATTTACACACATAACTCCAGCTGCTCTGTCTCCCTATGCACTTCTCTCTTGTCTCCTTATTTCTGCTCTCCAGTCTGCCCTATTATACTGCACAATTACTTTTGCTTTGTAGGATATCTTTTGTACACCCTGCTGGAGAGAGTATACAGTGACCAAGTGAAATCAAGCATGCTAAACAGAATATTTTCAGCTGCCTCAATCTTGGTGTATAAGTACCTACATGGGGAGTAGGTTTCTGAGCAGAGGTCTCTTTAATCTAACAGAGGAAGGCATAACAAGATCTAATTCCTGGAAGCTGAAGTTTAGACAAATTACGACTGGAAGTAAGATGCAAATTTTTAACGGTGAGGGTGATTGCTATTAGAGCAATTGCTACCTAGAGATGTGATGGATTCTACATCGCTTGACATCTTTAAATCAACCTTGGATATCTTTCTGAGAGAGGCTCTAGATCAGCCCCAAGGTATGCATGATGCAGGAATCACTGGGTAGAATTTTCTGGCCTATGTGTTTATGCAGGAAGGCAGGTTAGATGATCATGATGGTCCCTTCTACCATAAATATCTGTGAATCTATTAAATTCATATGTCAGAGACATGTCAGAGATACAGGGAGTCTGTCCCAGGCAGTGGCGAGGGACACATAGGAGAAGGTTCTTGTGAAAAGAGGTGACATGCGAACGAAAGCAAGAAGAGGCCAATGCTAGGTGCAATTTACAATCTACCCTCCTTCTCTGCTACTTCCCTATAAAGAGTTTTGCTGGTAAGTGGTAGAAGTGTGACATCTGAGGTAAATCACTCATTGTCCCCACCCTCCTTTGCTCTTCCTCCACAGTTTAGAGCCATATTATGCTGAGGCTGTGCAGTAACAGGAGACAAAATGGGCCTTCCCCTGCCTCCACCCCTCCATTGTAATTCTGCAGGAGAGCCAGGCATCATTACACCACAGGGGCTGCTCCATTTCTGCTCCCCACAGACAAGGCAGGGAGAGAAGGGCAGGAGGTGAGCCCATGCCTCCATCCCCTTCCATGCGCCAGCCACTGAAGCGTAAGCTGCGCCCCACAAAGGATGCCGCCTCTTGTTCCTCCAGGGTGCTGTAGCTCCAGAGCTCCGTATATAGCAGGTGCAAGGACAGAAGAGAGTCCCCTGAATGAATCATAGAATCATAGAATATCAGGGTTGGAAGGGACCCCAGAAGGTCATCTAGTCCAACCCCCTGCTCAAAGCAGGACCAAGTCCCAGTTAAATCATCCCAGCCAGGGCTTTGTCAAGCCTGACCTTAAAAACCTGTAAGGAAGGAGATTCTACCACCTCCCTAGGTAACGCATTCCAGTGTTTCACCACCCTCTTAGTGAAAAAGTTTTTCCTAATATCCAATCTAAACCTCCCCCATTGCAACTTGAAGCCATACTGGAAACCATAAAAAGCATGCAAGGCTCTGCCTTAGTTTTACTTCTGAAGCTACAAAATTCCCATATTAACTTGTTACAAGAAATTGGGAGGCTGCAAATCATTTCCCCTCTCCATCACTAGACTAGCTTGCTGTTCCTCAATATACAGGTGCCTGTAGTTGCTTTCAACTCAATGTAAGAAAAAACATTTCCCCCATACAGGCACTTTTTGGTATTAAGTTTAAGAGCAGACAAACCATACCTGAACAAGGATGTAATGAAATTAAACTCTACTAACCCTGTTATATCTTTCTAATATAGTACTTTTATAGTGCAGTCTGTCCTAGGGTCTTAAAACACTTTAATGAAATCTCAAATACCAGTGTGAGTACGTTCAGTCCTCATTTTACCAATGAGGAAGATGTCATTGGTCATCATACAGCACGCCAGAGTGGGAAGCAGACTCAGTGTGACTCCAGGTCTTATAGTCTGTCCATCAGATTATGCTTAAAGATAATGGCTGTTGATTACATGCTGCAATAACTAGATGGTCAGGCTACCATCACTCATTTTCTTCACTGTTTTGAGCTATAAATTTAATCCAACATATCTCAGCACTCGCTTCCATCTGAATGGAAAAAGCATCCTATGTTTGTTACATTATCCAGTTGTGAAAATAAATATGCATCACTCAAGATACTGAAGTAAAGTCCATTTTTTCAAAATGATTGAAAATGGGTTTCTGCGGCCTTTAAATCTTAATAAAGTTTATTCTTAATAAAAAACCTGTCTTTTGGACTATAATTTATAAACATGTATCTGAAGTTATTTAAAGTTTTTCTCTGCTTTCTAGAAGCCCAGCACCTTTTAATCCTCTGATGGGTGAAGTTGTGGATTAATTCTCAGTTTTTATTCCAAAAAAGTTTCTATAAATTCCAATTTCTTTTTCCTAGGGAGAGACTTAGAATTTACTGTTTCTGACTGGAACTATTGTGGTATTTTTATAGAGCAGTGCAATACAGAATTGATGACTTCCTCTTCCCCGAACTAGATGAAAGAATTAAATAGATGCTTAATTACCCAAGCCACAAGTGAAGCAGGTTCCTGGGCACTCTCTGCCTGCCTAGCTGCTGTACTATGTTCCTCACCATGGAATCTGGAAATGCATCATCATCCAATATGCAGTTATATAGCTATTTAGGAAGTAGCAAGGGTAGCCACCCTGTCACACCCCCTCAGGGAGAATTCACCAGATCTACACGAGGACTCAAGATTTAGTCTGACTCAGAGAAATGCCTGATTGTACTTTTCTCACAAATAAAATATCAAAGCTGTCACCGGTTTCAGAGTAGCAGCCGTGTTAGTCTGTATTTGCAAAAAGAAAAGGAGGACTTGTGGCACCTTAGAGACTAACCAATTTATTTGAGCATCAGCTTTCGTGAGCTACAGCCCACTTCATCGGATGCATAAGCTGTCACCGTCAGTCGCTAGAGTTGGACGAATTAAGGGCCCAATCGCACAGTACACTGGCTGGCAACATTCCTATCCAAATACACAGGAGATTTGCTGCCATAAGAGCTGTCCTTTAGAGCGAAGCCAGCCATTGGATCCATGGGGCTGACCCGAGCTATCCAGCAGAACTGGCATCTCCTTTGCAGTGCTGACACATGGCTTCTCTGGATTTGTCCCAGCTTCAGCTGTGGATTGCCACAACCTGTGCACAACACCTCTACCTTGGGCAGAATGCGGCGAGGCCTGCCCACAAAGCGTGCAAGTTAAAAAGCACTATCTCAGCTGTGGATTGTGGTCGCCTGAAATGTGTTGCAACGAAGGTGCTACCAGGGGGGAAAAATAGAGCAGCTCCATGGTCTAAAGGAGCAGTGCATCTAGCATGGAACTCCTGAGCTCTGATGCCAGCACTGTCTATATGGGTGGCTTTGGTTAAGCCCTTTAACTTCTGTGTCTTGTTTCCCCATTTGTAAAATTGTGAGGAGGACAGGGACGGGACCTAAAGGATGCTTACCTACCACGCAGGGATTTTATGAGGATCGATAAATGTTCTTAAAGAGTTTTGACCAGATGAAGTGCCAAGTAAGTGCTCAGCATTGTTACTGTTGTTTTACTATTTATTCTACCCTTAGATGGGGTAACTCCTAGGTAGCAGCTTCCACCCATGCGGAACCCCTATGACAGAGCGGGGGCAAACTTTTTGGCCTGAGGGCCACATTGGGGTTGCAAAACTGTATGGAGGGCCAGATAGGGAAGTCTGTGCCTCCCCAAACAGCCTGGCCCCCGCCCCCATCTGACCCCTCCCATTTCCCACCCCCTGAATGCCCCCTCAGAACCCCCGACACATCCCTCACCCCCCTGCTCCTTGTCCCCTAACCACCCCCTCCCGGGACCCCCTGCCTCTAACTACCCCCCAGGACCCCACCGCCTATCCAACTCCCCCACTCCCTGTCCCCTATCCACACTCCCACCCCCTGACAGGCCCCCCAGGACCCCACACCTATCCAACCTCCCCATTCCCAGTCTCCTGACCCCCTATCCACACCCCTGCCCCCTGACAGGCCCCCCGGGAATCCTACGCTTATCCACCACCGTCCCCTGACCACCCTCCCAGAACCTCTGCCCCATCCAACCATCCCCTGTCTCCTGACTGCCCCTGGCACCCCTTCCCCTTATCCAACCTCCCGGCCCCAGCCCCCTTACCATGCCGCTCAGAGCAGCATGTCTGGCCGCTGTGTTCCTCGGCCGGAGCCAGATATGCTGCCATGCTGCCCTGCTTGGCGGCGTGGCTGCGGGGAAGGGGGTTAACGGGGGATGGGACGGGGGCTAGCCTCTCGGGCGGGGAGCTGAAGGGCTGGGCAGGACAGTCCCGCAGGCTGGATGTGGCCCACAGGCCGCAATTTGCCCACCTCTGCCCTATGATGGATGAGAGAACTGCTGATGTTATTGATCCAAAACATCAAACTGGCCATGGATGCTCTGCGGAGAGCCTGTTTTCCAAGTCTCCACACAGTCCTGTTGGCAGATGGAACTTTCTCCCACCTCACTCATGCAAAACAGGTATCTGTGTTTATTGCACCAGAAGCGATGAAGCACTCACTTTTCACCACGAAGAAACTGAAAAGCAAGTTCCTTGCCACCATCTCTTACAGATAACACCTTGCCATTCACTGGCACCGTCTCGCTGAGGTCCTCAAAGTGCTTTACAAATAGTAATGAGACTGTCAGGGCAGAGAGGGGAAAACTGAGGCACGGAGATTGTCTGACACTTTCAGAAGAGTCCTCTAATTTTGGATCCCTGAGGTGAGACAACCTAGCATTCTGATTTATATCCGCTTCCTTGCTATGCACAGAGAGCCGCAAGCGAAGAGAGGAGTTCACTGTTGACCAGGGGCACTGCCCTATCATTCTCCAGTCCAGATTTGTGATACTGGAACTTGGATTTCCCCCATTTCACTTTGACATCAAGGCCTGCATGCATTTCAACAGTGTGACATCTGGCGGCAGCAGACTCTTCTGTTGTTTAGGTTGCTGACTTGCCATGTGTGTTAAAAAGTCCTGATGTCACTGCAGGAAAATTTGTAATCTAATGCAGCTTCTAAGCTATGGGCCGCGTCGAAGCACATCTTGCTGTGTGAAGCAAGAAGCCAATTAACCCTGTGTCTACATTGTTGTGGCTCCTACATTGTCCCAGAAGGAGGTAAATTAGAAGCCTAGAGCAGCTATAGCCTATGTGGAAATCAGAGGGAGCATGTGCTAGTGACTGGGGGACTCGGAACTGATTCCAGGTTGTGGGATGGCTGGACTGCAGAGATCCACCTCCCAAGGAAGGGCTCAAACAAGGGGTCTGTGCTTGGGAGTGTGCCCTTTAAACCTAGGGGTAGGAGCAGTGACCAGATTCTGCCCAGTACCAGGTGCTTAGAAATACCTGGGACCAGCAGTTGGGTCCACTCACAACAAACTGGACCAGATTATTATGCATGGTTGTATCACCTTTTGAACACAGACAGCTCCACTACTTCCCTGAGAGCTTAAATACAGTCTGTCTGCCTTTAGTCATGTCTCAGGCTGAGAAACTCCTGCCCCTTTCCCCAGCCACGCATCTCTGTAGAGAATTCATTGTTCCATAGGGGGAGAGACCTTCAAAGTTGGTAGCCCTAGATTGCTCTGTGATGGCTTCCCAGTCAGTCATTCAGCTAGGTAGACATGACGGATGAGGGAATATCTTTTATTGGGCCAATTTCTGTTGGTCCAATAAAAGCTCTTTGTCAGGCAAGCTTGTCTCTTTCACCAATGGAAATAAGTCCAGTAAAAGATATTCCCTCACCCACGTTTTCTCTCTCATATCCTGGGCGCAACATGGCAAACATTCAACAGGTTGTCATGCACCTAACAGAGGCCCATGTTATCTGACAGTATATTTCTCAGCTTGTTCATCAAATTCCCAAGCAAATGGCTGATATAGGCTGGCTAAGGAAGCAAGAGGCATTGAGGTCCCTCCCCACTATTCATTATGCCACCTGTGTCCCAGAAGATGCAAAGACTTCTCGAGCCAGTGTACTGAGAAGCCGTGTTCTCAGCAAAGCCTTGATTTGTTGCTTTGCATTTCCTCCAGTTTGACCTGTTGGTGAAGGAAATCTCTTTAGGACTAGGTGCTGAGCCGGATGCTGAGAAAGAGCTAAATGGCATTTTTATTAACTTTATATTAAATTAATGTATATACACTTCTCATAATGCATTAACTATTTGCTACCTAACCTTAGCTATACTTGAAACGTTTTAAGTATATGAAAGGTTAAAATATAAATCAATTACATATTACACAATTTACAAACAAATTTGTTTATAAAAATCGAGCTAGTTAAAGGAAAAATTAGTAAGATAAAGAATAGAAGCAAAGTTCAGAGGAAGGGGATCGAGAGGGGGAAGGAAGGAGAGCTCAATGGCCTCTTGTTTTCAGTCGGCATTACTGATCTAACTGCATTGTGCATTATAAATGAAATGTGCTTCCATTGGGTGTCTACTGGGGCATGGTGATGGCTGTGGACATATTTTTTACACCAGCTCTCTGTGGTATAGTTTGGTGTTTGCAATACCAGCCAGTACCATTTACTAAAGAGCAAACCATTTGGTTCATAATCTTGTGAGGGCTGCCCTCCACTTCCCTACTGCAATCAAAGGAAGTGGAGGGCCGTCAAGCACCCTGTGGTATTGGGCCCACAGTGTAGTAAAGTTACC
Source organism: Chelonia mydas (assembly GCF_015237465.2). Taxonomy (NCBI): domain Eukaryota; kingdom Metazoa; phylum Chordata; order Testudines; family Cheloniidae; genus Chelonia; species Chelonia mydas. The sequence continues at coordinate 118,641,631 of NC_057853.1, read as the reverse complement.
CTAGATTCCTAGGAGGTAAAAGTGCATCATAAGCAGCATATATGATATGATTTATGCATGAGTGCCTTTAATTTAATGGATGACTGCATTGAACTGCTCCCTGTGCTATTATATGGATTATGCGAGTGCCTGCAGCTCTAACACCTGGTAGCTTTTGTTTCTCAGGATCTTCTCTATCTAGGTAAAAGAGAATTTTCCATTTCAGATAAGTGCAGTGTTATTATTTATTTATATGGTAGAACTCACAGTGTGCTAGGGGTTTTCCAGACATTCAGAGAAAGGACAGTCCTTACCCCCACCTGGTGCAATTCAGCCTAAGGACAGAGATGGACAACAGACAGAGGTTAGGGGAAGGGAGAAACAAATATGGAATTGTTGTACCAGTCAACTAGATTCCCTGTAAGGAGTTCACCAGAAGTGGATCTTTAAGAGGAATTTAAATAAAGACAGGGTAGGGGCTTTATTTTGGCCCTCTATATGGGGTGAATTTCACCCCAAATTTGGGAGGCTTTAAATGAATGAGATACTTTGGGCTTGTCTAGATGAAGAGTTAGAGTGGGGCAAGCTGGGGTGGGTGTAATTCTACAGTGTACTAATATGCTGTGCATTAACTGTCCATGTGGCCCTGTGGACCTTGCTACCTCACGTGAAAAGTTCCCCAGTTCACATTGACCTACTATTGTTCTGAAGCAGAGTAGATTGAAGTGCACCAGGGAACTTTTAGTGCATATTAGTGGGGAACACATGGACAATTAGTGCACAGCATATTAGTGCATTGTAGATTTACACCTAAGTTCCCTCTAAGCTGCGTGGCCACGCAGCAGGCTATAAAGGGCCAGGCAGGCACGCAAGCATGCAGCCACAGGGGCCTGAAGAGAGATGTAGGGGGTGGGCGGGGAGGGGAGCAAGTTGGGGCGTGCAGGGCTTCTGGGGGGAAAGGTGTCTCTCCCCCAGCCCTGGCCCTGGAGCTCCTGCCGGCGGGGAGAGGCACCTCTCCTCTGGAGTTGCTGCCGGTGTAGTGGCGCAAACTGCAACTGGACCATTTCCCCACCAGTAGCAGTTATCTCCGTGTAAGGATGGCCTTCTTTGCTTACCCAGCAGAATTTGGTACCCTAGTGGTCCATGGGTAGCAAATTCTGAGGGATGGGGGTTCCGGAGCTGCTGCTGGCAAGTAGGGGCGCCTCTCCCCCAGCCCCAGGCAGCCTGCATCCCAGAGCCCACACCCTCAGTGGGAGTCCTCACCCCCTGCACCTCAGCCCTCTGCCCCAGCCCTCATCCCCGGCCCCATCCCAGAGCCCGCACCCCCAGCCAGAGCCTGCACCCCCCCACACACTCTAATCCTCTGCCCCAGCCCTGAGCCTCCTCCCACCCGCCGAACCCCTCAGCCCCACCCCTGCCACACATCACCTCTATATTGCTGCACATAACAAAATTCATTCTCCACAAAGATGTAAAAAATTAGAGGGAACTTTGATTTACACCCCCACTTGCTGCGAACTAAGTGTTCATCTAGACAAGCTCTCTGATCCTTATAGACACTTCTTTGTTTGCTAGAGAGAAAATAAAAAGGAAAGTCAATAAATATGATGTATACTTTATTCATAATGCAATTTCTATGAACTGGGCTGGTGTGGAATTATACAGCCAATGGGTCAGATTCATCCTCAGTGTAACTCCACTGACTGCAAAGTTAATAATTTTCATGTATTTCAAGGTAGAAGGGACCATTTATGATTATGTAGTCTGAATGGTCATAACACAGGCCACGGAAACTCACCCAGTGATTCCTGCATCAAGCCCATAACTTCTGCTTGAGCTAGAGCATCTTTTTTAAAAAAGACATTTTGTTTTAACTTCACTTTTTATTAACCTACGTCAAAGACCTTCTCCTCACTGAGGACTATTAACCTGACATGTTTCAGGATACAGCAGGGTTTTGAATGACCACTGGGCAAAGTGTGGCAATAAACTTTACAGTGGGATATTTCATGTATGCGTTTTATGCACCATAAATCAAAAAGGATTGTGAATGTTTTATTCACACTTTCCCAAGGGCGGGGGACGGGAAACAAATTAATCTTTTGGATGGAAGCCAAGAATAAAGTTCACCCCAAAAGGGGAAGGTTTCAGACACTTACGAGTATGTGAAAATGGGAGGGGGGAGGAGGAGGGGGTTGTAAACAAAACTATTCTGCAGCCTTAAGAAAAGTGTGTGCTACAGCTCTGCGGCTGTAATAATAACTATCACCCACGCCTTGATTGTGCTCCACACCTCGGGCTGGTGCATTACTCCAGTCTCTGATCCTAATCCCATCATGCTGTAATGCTCTTAAGAGAGAGAAAAAGTGGAAAGGAAGAAACGTGAGTAAAGTTCAAGAGAGGAGAAGGCAGGAGGCAGCTTCAGTACCTACAACTTTTTTTTTTTTTTTTAAATGACATATTAAATTACAGACCTGCCTCTACTGTACCGTTTTATACTGATAGCTTGACATGACGTTGAACCACTTCTGCATTTGGAGCACGGTCATCCAGGGTTAGGATTGCAGGAATGCCTGTCATAGTGTTAACTCCTGCCTACTGGCTTGGAGCTGAGGCGGGAGGTTTCACAGCAATGGATCAAGCTGGGGAGGATACCTAGGCCTGGTTGCACACCTTTGCTGTCGAATCTGACCTCTTTGTCTTAGCTTGTGCTACACCATGTGATACTGCACATAGGTTTTATATATGCAGTGGGGGCATATGTAAATACAGAGTAGAGAGGTTATTGAGGCTCTCCATGTGGGCGTGTATGTAGAACTAAGGAAGCATCTAAAACAATTATGGGTATTCAAGAGAGTTGTTTTTTTGTATTTTTTTTAACATACTGTTTATTTGTGCAGGAGCACCTAGACACCCTATTCATGGCCCAGTGCCCCATTGTGCAAACACAAAACAAAAATATGGTCATACCATATAGGTTTTCTATAATGTCACTCACCATAGCTTCTAAGCACTTTGCAGGTAACTTAAATCTACATAATGAGGTCCCTAGTGGATTTCATGGAGTTTTCTGCTCTTCCCCTTCCCCGGCTAAAGAGATTCTTCTGGATATGTGTATGTGTATGTATGTGTGTGTGTGTGTGTGTGTGTAGAAGCGCCTCTGTCTTGGGAGGTAATGGATGGACACATTGTATCTGCTGTAGCTTGGGGGTGACCCATAGAGCTTTGAAGAGCAGGACCAAAATATTGCATTGACAAGGAAAACAAACAGGGAACTAGTGAAAGGATCCGAGCACATGGGTGACATGATCACATGCATCAGGCAGGCAGTTACATTCTACTTCAGCTGGAGACAGAGTCTCTGCAATACATCACTTTCAGCTCTCTATAGAGTGAGTTACAGTGATCCAGTCTGAAGGTGATGAAGGTTATGTGTGTATACATATATAATTATCATGGCCAAGATGGAATCCACTCTGCAAGTGGCTCTGGCCAAGAAAAGGCACCTACAGGAATGCAGCAGAGAAACTGCCTTCCACACTGAATCTGTTCCAATCCTCCTGGAGTGAACGCACACACACACTGGAACAGTACAACGAATATCAGACAGGGAAATATTTATTTACAGAGGGATGAATGGAGAAAAACAACACGGGGACAGTACAGGGAGCAGTAAAACAGGGTTACATCTGACACGAGGCCCCACAGGCCCAGTGGTACCACAATATAGAAATGTAGGGCTGGAAGGGACCTTAGAAGGTCATCAAGTCTAGCCCCCTGAGCTGAGGCAGGACCAAGTAAACCCCCAGACCAATCCTGTTCTTAAACACCTCCAGTGATGGGGAATCCACAGCCTCCCTTGGAAGCCTGTTCCAGAGCTTAACTACCCTGAGAGTTAGAAAGTTTTTCCTAATATCTGACCTAAATCTGCCTTGCTGCAGATCAAGCCCATTTCCTTTTGTTCTTCCTTCAGTGGACATGGAGAACAATTGATCACAGTTCTCTTTATAACAGCCCTTGACATATTTGAAGACTTATCCAATCCTGCCTCAAGCTTTTTTTTCCCTCAAGACTAAAACAGGCCCAGTGTTTTTAAACCTTTCCTCATAGGTCAGGTTTTCTAAGTCTTTATCATTTTTCTTGCTCTACACCGGACTCTCCAGTTTGGCCACATCTTTCCTAAAGTATGGCACCAGAACTGGATAGAGTACTTCAGATGAGGCCTCACCAGTGCCGAGTACAGCAGGACAGTTACCTCCCGTGCCTTATATACAAAACTCTTACTAATACACTACAGAATGATATTAGCTTTTTTTGCAATTGCATCACATTGTTGACTCATATTCAAGTTGTGATCCACTATAACCTCAGATACTTTTCAGCACTATTATCACCTACCCAGTTATCCCCCATTGTGTAGTTGTACACCGGACCCTCACTAGAACGTGGGATTTGGGATCCATGTGCGGTACTATGTTAGCACGGGGACCGCGTTAAAATGAATTCCAATTAAGTAATTAAATTTGGGATCCATGGCCGTGACCGCGTTATATGTGAATTCGCGCTCCATAGACACGCATTCTAGCGAGGGTCTGGTGTAGTTGATTTTTCCTTCCTAAGTGTAATATTAAACATTTATCTTTATTGAATTTAATCTTGTTGATTTCAGACCAATTCTACAATTTGTCAAGATCATTTTGAATTCTAATCCTGTGCTCCCAAATCTTTGCAATCCCACCCAGCTTAGTGTCATTCACACGTTATAAACATACTCTCCATTCCATTATCCAAGTCATTAATGAAAACACTGTCTAGCAATTGACCCATGACTGACTACTGCAGGACCCCACTCAATATGCCCTCCCAGTTTGACAGTGAACCACTGATAACTACTCTTGTCCCTACATGCTTTCAACCAGCTGTGCACCCACCTTATGTTTTCTAGATGAAATTATCATTTCCCTAGTTTGTTTATGAGAATATCATGTGGGACTGAATCAAAAGCCTTCCTAGAACCAAGATCTCTCACATCTACTGGTTTCCCCCTATCTATTAGGCCAGTAACGTCTCAAAGAAGGAAACTGGGTTGGTTTGAGATGATTTGTTTTTGACAAATCCATGCTGGTTATTCCTCATAACCCTATTATCCTTTTGGTGCTTACAAACTGAATGTTTAATAATTTGATCCAGTATCTTTCCAGATATTAAATTTAGGTCTGACTGGTCTATAATTCCCGGGCGTCCTCTTTTAAAAGATAGGTAGGGCAGACACTGAGCAATGTATCTTCACTCAGAGTTCAGGAGGTCTGGGCAAAGATCCAGCCCAGCAGTTGGTCTTGGGTGCTCCTGGTCATTTTTGGTGCCAGTCAACTTTCCCCAAGAAACCCCTCCAGTGCCTTCTTTTGCCGCTCTCTGCAAACCCACACAGAGTGACAACCTCTCCACTTAGCTACTTGCAGCCTCCCTCCTTATTCCCAACGCAAGGTCACAAGCCCTGGTACTCAGGGCCCCATACAGCTCTGTGTGACAGTGATACTGGGTCCAGCTCTGGTTTGTCCTTCTCGGGTGATTCCTCCCTGGCACAGTGTGCCTCCTGGCTCCTGACCTGGGGCATCCCTGGTCGGCCGCTCTGCCCCTCCCAGGCTTTAGGCTGGTTCTTAGCTGCTTCAATATGTGAGGGCGTGCTCCCAGTAGACCATTTCTCTGGAGCTACAGACACACCTACCCTGTAGCTCTTCCTCTCTCTACACCCCCGGAACAGCCAGGACTTCCTCTGCCTCACGACAAGGTTTTAAAGGGGTCATACTCTCTACACCCCAAGGGGGTTACATACATACATATGAATAAAGAACAGGAGTACTTGTGGCACCTTAGAGACTAACAAATTTATCTGAGCATAAGCTTTCATGGGCTCACGAAAGCTTATGCTCAAATAAATTTGTTGGTCTCTAAGGTGCCACGAGTACTCCTGTTCTTTTTGGGGATACAGACTAACACGGCTGCTACTCTGATACGTATGAATGTGTATATATATTGAGGGATAAACCGGGAGGACTGTAGAGCAAGTTTTGGTTTGCAGTTAAATACACTTTGGGCCAACTTCTTTGTGCTGTTTGGATTCTGGCCACAATGGGCCAGCTGAGAAGTTCCCCAGTGGGGAAGCTCTCAGGTGGCCTTTACTCAGTGAGGGTGGTCCAATGCCAACCACCCCACACACCCCAGTGAAGGGGGTATGCTGGGGGAAGGAGTGGGTGTGGTGGAGGTCTGCTCTGAGGGCTGGCTGGTCTACACTACCGCTTAAATCAGTGTAACTTACGTTGCTCAGGGGTGTGAAAAAGCCACCCCCCGAGGGACGTAAGTTACGTGGACCTAAGTGCTGTCCGCACCAGCACTGTGTCAGTGGGTGATGCTCTCCTGCTGACATAGCTTCCACTCACGGAGGTGGAGTAATTATGCTGATGGGAGAGCGCTCTCCTGTCAGCATAGTGTGTCTTCACCAGATGTGCTAGAGCGACAAATCTGCATCAGTGCAGCTGCAGGGATGTAGCGCCGTCGTGTAGATTTGCCCTCAGAGTCCTCAAGTATCATATGGTTCCTTGGGGCTCATATGACATTAGCATGAGTTAGAGCAAAAGGGGCGGGCAAACTTTTTGGCCTGAGGGCCACATCGGGTTTCTGAAATTGTATGGAGGGCTGGTTAGGGGAGGCTGTGCCTCCCGAAACAGCCAGGCGTAGCCCGGCCCCCGCCCCCTATCCGAACCCCACCCCCCTGCTTCTCACTCCCTGATGACCCCCCTGGGACTCCTGCTCCATCCAACCCACCCTGTGCCTTATCCCCTGACGGCCCCCATGGGACCCCTGCCCCATCCACCCCTTCCTGTCCCCTGACCCCCTCCCGCTGCCCCACCCAACCCCTCCTCTCATTCCTGACTGCCCCCCCCGACCCCAGCCCGATCTAACCACCCCTTCTCCCTGACTGTCCCCCACTGCCCCATCCTACCCCCTCTCCTTCCTGACTCCCCACCCCGGGACCCCTGCCCCCCATTCAACCCCCCTGTTCCCCACCCTCTGACCACCCCAACTCCTATCCACCCCCCCACCCCCTGACCACCACCCCGAACTCCCCTGCCCTCTATCCAACCCCCCCTGCTCCCTGCCCCCTTACTGCACTACCTGGAGCACTGGTGGCTGGCCCAGAACACCAGGACAGGAAACCATGCCGCCCAGCTGGAGCCAGCCATGCCAATACGCAGCACAGAGCACCAGGTCAAGCCGGGCTCTGCAGCTGCGCTGCCTGGCAAGAGCTCGCAGCCGCGCCGGCCAGACTCCAGTCCTGCCATGCCAGCCTTGGCCCCACCGGCCAGCCCCCGGCCCCGCCATCCTGTCCGGCCCTGGCTGGGCCCCAGCCATGCCAGCCCCCGGTCCCAGATACGCCAGACCCCAGCCCCAGCCCCACTCTGCTGGCCAGCCAGCCAGCCGACCCCAGCCCCATGGCCGGCCAACCCCAGCCCCCGCCTTGCCGGCCAGAGCAACTCCAGCCCCTCTCCCTTTAATCAGTTAACCATTTAAACGATATAATTTTAATAATTTAAACAGTTAACTTTTTAAATGATATTTAAATCTCCATTTCAAACACAGTCTGGTCTTGTGGATTGAACAAGGGATTAGAAGCCAGGAACCCATAGGTTTTATTTCTAGCTCTGTCATCAACTTGTTGGTGACCTTGGCAAATCACTTGTTTCCCCATTTGTGAAGCTGGATTAACATTTGGATAGTGCATATTCATAGGCCTACCCACTGTGCTCATCACTGTAATATCACAGACACTACTGATTTATCCTACAGCATTTCATAGAATCATAGAATATCAGGATTGGAAGGGACCTCAGGAGGTCATCTAGTCCAACCCCCTGCTCAAAGCAGGACCAATCCCCAATTAAATCATCCCAGCCAGGGCTTTGTCAAGCCTGACCTTAAAAACTTCTAAGGAAGGAGATTCTACCACCTCCCTAGGTAACGCATTCCAGTGTTTCACCACCCTCCTAGTGAAAAAGTTTTTCCTAATATCCAACCTAAACCTCCCCCACTGCAACTTGAGACCATTACTCCTTGTCCTGTCATCTTCTACCACTGAGAATAGTCTAGAACCATCCTCTTTGGAACCACCTCTCAGGTAGTTGAAAGCAGCTATCAAATCCCCCCTCATTCTTCTCTTCTGCAGACTAAACAATCCCAGTTCCCTCAGCCTCTCCTCATAAGTCATGTGATCCAGTCCCCTAATCATTTTTGTTGCCCTCCGCTGGACTCTTTCCAATTTATCCACATCCTTCTTGTAGTGTGGGGCCCAAAACTGGACACAGTACTCCAGATGAGGCCTCACCAATGTCGAATAGAGGGCAACGACCACGTCCCTCGATCTGCTGGCTATGCCCCTACTTATACATCCCAAAATGCCATTGGCCTTCTTGGCAACAAGGGCACACTGCTGACTTATATCTAGCTTCTCGTCCACTGTCACGCCTAGGTCCTTTTCCGCAGAACTGCTGCCTAGCCATTCGGTCCCTAGTCTGTAGTGGTGCATTGGATTCTTCCGTCCTAAGTGCAGGACCTGTGAAGTAGGGAAACATTATCCCCATTTTATAGATGGGGCAAGTCACACAGTAATTCTGTGGCAAAATTAGTGTTGGAGCTCAAATCTCCTGTGTTCCAGGACATAAGTTTTGTGAGCTACAGCTCACTTCATCGGATGCATCATAGGTGTGTGTAAAATGTATATACTGTACACAAACCTTCTGAACTTGCCTCTTGTTATGGGCAACAGCACCCCCCCCACCCCGAATTCATCTGCTGTAGTGTACACACACATACTCTGAACTCACCTAGTTGTATGAAGGTACATACAAAACTCCTGTCCTTGTGCCTATACATTCATGCTCTCTGAACTCCCTTACACTCACACTTGTCTGCTCTCTGAATTCCCTGCCCTTGCGTGTGTACACGCACACCTCACCGGCTCCTGTGTGGATACACACACAGATACTCTGAACTCTCTGCCCTTGGGTGTACACTCCATCCCATACCCCCTTCTCTCTCTGAACTTCCTGCCATTGGGTGTACATACACACACACACTCTCTCCCTGAACTCACCTGTCCTTGGGTGTGTACACACACACACTCCCTGGTATTCACCTGTCCTTGGGTGTGTACACACACACACTCCCCAGAACTCACCTGTCCTTGGGTGTGTACACACACACACACTCTCCCGGAACTCACCTGTCCTTGGGTGTGTACACACATACCCTGCACTCCCTGCCCTTGGGTACACATACACACACACACACTCCCCGGAATTCACCTGTCCTTGCGTGTGTACACACACACACTCTCCCGGAACTCACCTGTCCTTGGGCGTGTACACACACACACTCTCCCGGAACTCACCTGTCCTTGGGCGTGTACACACATACTCTGCACTCCCTGCCCTTGGGTACACATACACACACACACACTCCCCGGAATTCACCTGTCCTTGCGTGTGTACACACACACACTCCCCGGAATTCACCTGTCCTTGGGTGTGTACACACACACACTCTCCCGGAACTCACCTGTCCTTGGGCGTGTACACACATACCCTGCACTCCCTGCCCTTGGGTACACATACACACTCGATCTCAACTCACCTGTCCTTGGGTGCGTGTAGACACACAGGTACACCCCCCCCCCCACCTCACCTGTCTTTGGGTGTGTACACACACACACACACTCTGAATTTACCCATCCTCGGGCGTGTACACACCCGCCGGCTCCCCCGGAGCAGCCCCCCCCCCACGCCTTGGCAATGGGGCCGGCCCCGGGGAAGCGCCGCGGGGCGGGGGAGCGGGGCCGCAGCCTCAGCGCGCCGCAGCTGCCCAGCCCGCGCCGCTCCAGAGGTGGCACATCTGGCCGGCCCACGTGACCCTGGTCCCTTAGCGACTTGTATGAACAGACAGCTGTCACCATAACAACGGGATGGGGCGGGGGGGGGGAGGCTGCGGCCCCCGCGGGCCGCGGGGAGCAGGCCGGGGCTCGCGGGGGGGCGGAGGAGGAGAGGCTGGGGCTGGGGCTGGGGCTCCGGCGCAAGGCGGGGCGGGGGGAAAGGGGGGCGGGAGGCAGGCCTGCGGAAGCCAGGTGCGATCTGTGGGGCGAAGCGGGGGCGGGGGAGAGAAGCAGAGGCGCAAAGAGAGAAGCAGGGGAGGACTCGGAGGCTGAGCCGTAAAGGGCGGGGGGGGGGGATTAGAACCAGAGTCTCCTCAGGAAGATCAGAGCCCCCCCCGCCCCATTGGAGCCGAGCATCAGCCGCTCCCTCCTCCGACACCCCCTCCCCGCAGCCCGGGAACCAAGTAATCCCCATCGATGAGGAGGAGGAGGAAGAGAAGACAAAAGGGGATTTCAGCTCTAAAGTGACAGCAAGGGAAAGGAGAAGCCGCAGCCGAGGGAGAGAGAAGCTGAGGCAGAGCAGAGCGGCAGGTCCCCCCAGGCACCCACCCGGCGGCAGGGCCCCAGGAAGGGGGAACCCACCCCACACACACGCGCCCTCCAGCTGTTGGCTTGCTCTCTTCTGCCTTTGATGCCATGGGTAACAGCTTCTCCAGCATCCCTGCACTGCCCAGAGGCCACCAGAGCAGATTCCACAGGGTCCACCACCAGCACCTGAAAGGTAGGGGTACCCCATCCTGCGTGACTGCGCCTAGGGAGGGGGCTATCTGTGGGGGCTGGCCGTGGAGCAAGAGGTTGCGTTGATTGTTAGTTTCTGTGCTACTGGTCTTTAAGCCCCCTTCCGCTTTCTTTAGTGAGTCTCACATTATGTCTCAGAGAGGCTCAGGAGGTAGAATCGCTCCCCCGCCTTGCCTGTCTCAATGTGCACCTATTTGACAAACTCTCCCCCAGGGCTTTAGTCCAGGAAGCCCAAGTGGGGTGGGGAGGGACACTTGTAGCTGAGACCATCTGGGTGCCAATGAACTTCCCAGAAGGTTAGACACTCAAGGCAATCAGCTTTCTCACCCCAATGACTAAAGGCATATCATTGATACGCCAACAGTTCAGGCCCAATTTGCCATTTATATCACCATGCCCCTCCACACCTTCCCTTCATTCAGACAGGGATGGCCTTGTCGATGTCTTTTAATTCTCTATAGTGGGAATAATGCATGAAGGATGGCTTAAAGAAAGTGAGGGGCAGCATGTTTGAGACACATGCTGTCTTTGTGGTTACCCAAGAAATGTAATTTGGGGGGAAGGGGTATGGACCATCACCCCATTTTGGAGAACTAAAGGATATCTGGGGCTTCTATTCCAGTTTGAGCCAGGATTATTCTTCTTCCTCAGCCCCCACCATCATGTTAAAATCTCATTTCTGAGCTACATTTGTGCACTCCCAGGGCCATATCCAATGGGATGACTTGCATGAGTAAGGTGGTCAGGACTGGGGGTCAGTGGCATTAATTCTTTTCTATCTTTCCCCTCATGCTACCCCCTCAGAGCGCATAAGTCAGGGCAGAATCATGAATTGGCCCCTGAGTGTCCATATTTTCATATCCCAAGGCACTGAATGAAGTCAAGGGAGTATGTCAGAGACCCACCCATACAGAATGGATGCTGGAAGAAGGATGCGATTTCCATAGCCATTCTCTTAATCATTAAAACTTGTTGCTGCTTCCCCTCAGGCAATGTGCTAAAGAATTTGCTTTCAGTCTATAAAATGGGGAAACTAGTGTTCACCCACCGTTCTACTGAGCTTTGAGCTCCACAGTTGAAAGGTGCTGTGGATTAATGATGATGATCATTATAGTTATTAAATAGGAGGATTTTCTGATACCTCCGTGAGAACTTAGATTCCTCTCCCACCCCCCAGTGGATAATTTGGAATAGTTGTTGCAGGAACTGAGGGCTATTGTCAAGGCTTTTTAAATGGGTTTGCTAGAAGATGTCCAAGAATGTTTACAGTCCTATGATGGACTGATGAGTCGATCAGAAATTCAGTGCAGACAATTGCTGTATTTAAAATGAGACTGGCAAGGAGGGGCCATTGAACCCGAAAGAATGACCAGTCATCCCCTACCAAGGCAAACATGAAGGCACCCACAATGCTGTAGTAGTTGATATGCAATTGTAAACTGCCAGGAAGGGTTTATCTTTAAGAGTAATGTGGTCAGCTGGAAATCTTTCTAGAGCAACCTTAAGCAGATAAGAATTTGTAAACTGTAGCCAGAAGGGACACTTGCCTTCTAATCCATTATCATTAGCTTATCTGAGATTTCCAAGATGCTATTTATAAATCACTTGATTTGTTTCTTTCATGGCATGTTTTTATTTATTTATTTACTTATTTATTTATTTTCCATTTTAATTGGGTTGCCATCCACGCCAATGCAACAAGCAAAATTGTTCGCACTTTGTAATGTAACAGAGCAGTTAAAATCATTTTGATTTGAATAAAGAGTTAACAAGGCATTGCCATTGTTGTAAAAACCAAGCAACTGCCAGGGACAATATGTGCTTTTTTCTGTCTTTTCTGAAACAAGACAGCCTCAGGTCCTACATTTATATGCAGAATAAACAAGTCTGATCAGATCTGACAGGTTGCTGTAAAATGGTTTGTAGGCATAGCAGCAAAAAGTATGAATGTCACACTGTTTTGTTACATATCTGCTATTTAATGTGTTGGGAAACTTATTTTAATTGAAGGTACACTTCTCCTGCCCCTTCCCCCTCCACCCCCAACACTGGACTGAACATTTGAGTTTGTGAGGGACAGAAAGAGATAGCTGCTTTGGAAACCACATAGAGCTTTCAGCCACCAAATCAGCACAAAGCAGAGACAACTATATGACTGTATTGAGCTGTGCATAGTGGTTAAGAGATCTGAAGTTAGAGCTTTGAGGCCTTAAAGGTTCTGTTGTGCTTTGTAAAGATGGCATCTCCATACTCAGCGGATCTGCTCTCCGCATGTGCTCAGAGTCAGATCTCCTGACTTAAGTAGTCAAAACTGACTTTTGTCTCTCTTTACTCCCATTAGCCCTCCAAACCAAACACGGCAATGAGAGAATGAGCCCTATTCTATTACTTTTTGTGGATCACCCACAGAATTGTTTGCTAAGTTTCTGGGCAGTTTCTGAGCAAACCTACTGAAGACCGACCGTGAGGTTCTACAGCTGTCATTGCGGGCTGCCCTGATGTCCCTGAGGCCTGATTTGGCCAGCAGAACCTTTGCTACTGGTGATGGTACACTATAAGAAAAAAACTCAGCTTGAGTCTCAGATGTCAGGTTTAATTTAAAGGTCCAGGGCAGCTAGAATAATCATCCCTTTACTTGTAAACTGAGTGCATTTGATGTGGTGCGTTTGTCAGACTGTGCCTGCAGCCCGGTCACCTTTCAGAGCAGAACCACACTTTAAAATCGCACCTGTCCTTCCCCGTCCCTGCCGCCCCATGAGCTGATTGTTATTCTGTGGAACCACTCTGCAAGTGTCTCTGCTTTGGAATTATGGATGCCCGGACTGTGCATCACACCAGGAGTATATTTTATTATTGATTAACATTTATGTCTCAGTATTGCCTAGAGACCTCAGCCAGACAGAGCCCCATTATGTCAGGCACTGAATGAATACGCATGTGAAAACATGATAGTCCCCACCCCAAAGAGCTTACAATCTATAAACCATAAACTGAGACCAGACAGTTCATTTTAGTTACATTCTCAACTTGAATTTCAATTGAACTCCCTCCTCTTCCATGTAAACTAGTGCCCTCTTCTGCATTCATAATATCACTCCTAAAATAGTTGGCAGCAGTGAGTAGGCATGTTTACAGAATCTTTCAAAGTGGGAGATGTGGTCTATGACTAAAGCACAGGCCTGGAGTCAGGAAACTTGCATTCTGTTCCCATCTCTGCCACTGACTGGCTGAGTGACATTGAGCAAGTCACTTCATCTCTCTGTGGTATGTTTGGTCTGCTTCCTCCATCTGTAAAATAGGGATAATAATGCCTGCCTCATGGGGATGTTATGTGGCTTAATTCATTTATGTTTATCAAAGCGTTTGAGAGCATCAGGTGGAAGATGCTTTAGAAGCTCAAGGAATTATATTAGATCAGCCATAGATCTTAAAATGGGCTCTTACCTCTATGCTTGAGTCACTTTTCTTTTTCCCTTCCCTTTCCTGTGGATAATGATATGAACCTGTAAGGTACTGAGCACTTCCTTTTGAGTCAGTGGAAGATGAGGGCATCCGGAACCTGACTACATCACCTTGCCTTGGATGTTGAGATCCCAAAACCACAGACAGTGATAGGAGGACCATTTTCCTTTGGGCGTGGGGTGGTGGAAAGCTAGAAGTGGGCTCAACTACAGCATCCCAGCATGCTTTCCACTTGTAACCCAGCAGTGGTCCATACTCTGAGGACTTCCAAGGTGAGATAATATTGCCAGTGTGCTTCCCTAATGGAGGGCAAAGGATTATGCTCATCTGGTGACAATTTGTACTTGGAACGGCCAGAAGAACAACAAGAAGCTATTACTGTCCATGAGAGTCATTCTTTGCTAGTCTGTCGTATGGTTGCTGTTAACTAACAAACCAGGTGTGTGTGGCTGTTTGAAAGAAAGCCGAGAGGAGAAACTCAAGCCGTATCTACTCTCATAGTTTCTACAGATGGAACAGACCTCTTAGACAGCCGATCCATTCTTGTGCCTAATGTATGTTAATTAGTATTAGGGCCAGATTAACTTGAAATGTGCCAAAAGATAGGCCTCCACTACTTCTTGGAGGCATTTATTCCACAATCTAATACATCTCATTGGCTGCAACTTTTGCCTGATGTTCGTATTCAGTTTTCTCTTAATTTCATGCCCTTATTCCTAGTCATCACCTCCACCCCCCCATTGCTTTCCCTCCTCGCTGTTTGCACTTTTCAAATATCTGTAGACAGTTATCACATCCCTTAATTAGTTGCTTAGCCAAGCTAGACATTGAACTCTTTCTCCTCTCATTTGCAGGCTGTGCATCTTGTTGGTTAGAGCTACTGTTTAGTGCCTAGATCCAAGATGGCATTAAATCCTTTTTGTCGGACAGCCTTGGCCAGCAGTTAGGGCAATGGACTATGACTCAAGGGACCTGGGTTTTATTCCCTCCTCTGCCATAGGCTCCTTGAGTGACCTTGGGCAAGTCACTTTCTCACACTATGCCTCAGTGTTCCCATCTGTAAAATGAGGCTTCTAGTGCTAAGCCACCTTTGTGGAGAGCTTTGAGATCTACAGATCAATAGCACTCTATAAATACTAAGTAGCATTCCTGTATCTCGTCGTAAATCTGTTCCTCCAGTCACTGAGTCAGTTTTGCTGCTCTTCTCTGAACTCCTGACATGAGGATGGTTAGTGAGGGCTGGCACAATTTTTTGTTGTAGGTAACTGAACCTCCAGTAAGATGCATCAACTGTCTTATTGGGACATACCAATCATCCTGGTCATTCAGTATCCTGTTTCCAGCAGTGTCTAATTCCAGATGATTATTATTTATATTGCAGCAGCATCCGGAGGCACCAATCAGTATCGGAGCCCCATTGTGCTAGGTGCTGTACATACATAAAGTGTTAAAGATGTTCCCTGCCCCAAAGAGCTTAAGGTTGATATTTAGGCTATGTCTACACTATAGCTTATGTTGGCAGAATTTATGTCATTCAGGGGGGTGAATAAACCACCCCCCTGAGTGACATAAGTTACACCGACATAAGCGCCAATGTGGACAGCGCTATGTTAGCTGGAGAGCTTCTCTCATCAATATAGGTATACTCCTGGGGGAATTCTGTGCCATTGCGCATGTGCAGAAGTTATGTCCCTGCAGATTTCTTTGCTTCCCTGCAGAAAAATGGCTTTCTGATGGGGAAGCAAAAGGAAGTCACAAGAGTGGTCATGCATCCCTCCCCAGCATTATGTTTTTGGGTGCCTAGGGCAGCTGGCAGAGAGGTAAATCACTATGCGGCGGGGGCGGGACTGGGAAAGACCCATCTGGTGGCTCCTACCCTGTCAGGCTCAGCTGCTAGTCCCGGCTGGGCTGGGGAGGACAGGACTTCCTCTTCCCCTACATGGCATCTGGGGCAGGGTCAGACCCACCCTCAGAATTCTCCCCCGGCTGCAGGAAGCTCTGTAAACTCCCTCCCCCCCATTTCCTGCATCTATTGCACCTCAGCTGCGGGGGAGGGATCCCTGTAGAGGGAGCTTCTCCCCCATCCACCCAACCTGCATGCATCCAGACCCGCTCATACCTAGACTCTCCCACCGAGCCTCACCTCTCTGCACTCAGAACCCCCCCGATGAGCCCCACTCCTTCTGCACCTACACCAGCCCGATGAGCCACCTGCACCCAGATCCCCACCTCACCGAGCCCCAACCAGCTGCACTTGGATCCCCACCCCACTGAGCCCCACTCCCCCAGCATCTGGACCCCCCACTCAGCCTCCCACACTCAGCCCCCCTGCTAAGCTCTATTCTCCCCGCCCCCCAGGCCTCCCCCGCTGGGCCCCAACCACCTTCACCTGGACCCCCTGCAGAGTCCCATTACCATTGCACCTAGAACCCCTCAATAAGCAAGCCTCTGTGCATCCAGATCCCCCTCGCACCTGGATCCCCCACTGAGCTGCCTGCACCCAAATTGCCTCACACAGAACCCTCTCAACCCACACCTGGATCCCCCCACATGAACCCCTTCCACACTTGGATCCTCCCTTGCTGAGCCTGCCCACCCATTCCTGGTGCACCTGGCACAGAGGGGCAGGGCCCTGGGGCATTTCTGGGGCTGGCCCGGTCCTTGTGTTATGTCAGAGCTGGGTGCAACCAAATTGCTGAGTCCATGTCCTGGGGGAGGGGGGAAGCTGGACAGTGATCTCCCACCTCTGTGCAGCCAGTGGCCTGTGCTCCCCAATGCCATGCTGGAGCCTCCACATTTATTTGACAAATAAAATGTGCAGAATTTTAAAACATTGTGTGCAGAATTTTTAATTTTTTGGCACAGAATGCCCTCAGGAGTAGTCGGTCCCGCCGCTTGCGGAGGTGGTTTTGTTATGCTGATGGGAGAGCTGTCTCCCGTTGGCTTAGAGCATCTTCACTAGATGTGCTGCAGCACCACAGCTGCTCCGATGCAGCTGTGCTTCTGCAGCACTGTAGGTGTAGACAAAGCCTAAGATTCTAACTCCTACAAGTAGTCCTTACTCACATGAGGAGTTCCAGTTGTTTTAGTGGGACTACTCAGGGTTTGCAAAATTATATTGCTTTACCTCTACAGAGCACTGTATGAAACAGTATTTCACCCTCATACCACCCTTGTAATGCAGGTGTAGTTCTTACTCACATTTTACACAAGGGGATATTGAAACAGAGAAGTGCAGTGACTTGCCAAAGGTCACACAGTGATTATAACTCAGGAATTCCAAACCCTGGCTTCTAGCCACTGGAGAATGCTTCCTTTTAAAACCCTCAGAACACACCTAATTGTGCAACACTGTACTAAGGAGGTAGTAGATTTACTCCTTCTCCTGAAGTGTGAAGCTTGCTAGCACTAGTTATTTTGTCCTAGCTTACATAACTAGAGGCTATTCCAAGCCAGACCAGTATATGTCCATTGACATATATCTATGGCATAGAAACTTTCCTATCCCTCACAGATATTTTTATGGATCTCAGAAGAAGAGAAGAATAAATATAGTAATCTGGTGGATATAGGTGTCTCGGTAATTGTAGACTATTGACAAAAATGAATATCCTGCTGTCAGGTCCATTTTCTGGGATCACTAGCTAAAACTAAATGGAAAACAAAGGACATTTGTGGCTGGTGGAAATTAGAACTAGGGCTATAGGAAGTGATCAGATACACAGAACATGCTGTGGGAAGAGGCTATGACTGGTGCCACTTTTAGAGCTAATAATTAGTTAAGAGATAATTAGTAAATCACTCCGATTTGGGGAGCCTGGATTAGAACTCTAGCCCTTCAGTTTGCCAAACACAGGCTGCTATCTCCTGAAAACTCATTTAGTTGGTATCATTAGCCCCCCTGTATGTCCCGTTGCTAGAGGATGATAACACACGCATGCAGACACACTCTCACTTTCTACATTATTACAGGCAGTCCTATTGGAGTTTCCAAGGGATTGTCCCCTCAGGGAGGGAGAGGCTGGGGAGGGGGACGAAGGAGTTGGGGTGGCCTCCCAACACGTGTTGGTGATAATTGAGGAAGGGAACCGCAGTCCCATACTGGTAGATGTGTCTGAATGGACAGTTGGACCCTCTCGTAATGGTAGCACCTTGGACTAGCCCTCCCATGGCTGCATAGTAGCAGAGGGGCCAGCAGGAATTGATGCTGCTTTAAGTAGAATTAACTCCAGATGAAGTTCAGTATGGAAGTCCAAGGGCCCAGTGGAGGAAAATGCAGCAGAGAGAGAGAAACTGCTGCTGGCGCTGCCCCCAACCCAAATTCTCACAGAGCCCCAACCACACAGAGCGCATCAGAGGGGATGGAATGGAGTCACAGGAGTACTCGTAAAGGACAACTGGCCTTTGTTACCAGGCTCCAATCACCTCCCTGGGTCAGTTATAACACAGATAATTTGGCCTCTAATTAGTTTGTTAAACTTTTCCAAAATCACATGGCTTAGCCCTATTAGGTAGGAGCTGGCCTCTTTCCGGTAAAGAAACTATTTCTTTCCTTTGCAATGTTCTTGCATGGATCTCAGTGTTCTTGGCATTTTTGAATGACTTTGTCTAGCAGCTTACAGTCCCTTCATCCTCTCACTGGAATGTATTGAACCTGGGAGTGGAAGATAGTGAGAGGGTGGCATTCTTCTCTTCCTCTCCCTAGATCCACCAAAACTGAGTCTTCTTTACTCACAGAAGGACATAAATGCTCATTCTAGGCCCAGAGTCATTGGCTCAGAGACCACAGGGGGAGGCAATGCTCCTTCCCTAATCCTGGGAGCTGCTAGAACCAGTTTGGACTTTGGGACAGGTTAGGGCAGCTCTGAGATCACCATGCAAACCCTATCCAAGCCAGTGGCCACAAGAAACCCGGATACCACAGTGACAGGAGTGGTGATAGAACCTACCCTGATGACATCCACTCTGTCAATTACCTCTTCAGAATGTCTCCACCCAGGTATATACAAGAAGGTGAGTTATCATGTTGTCATAAATATAAAGGGAAGGGTAACCACCTTTCTGTATACAGAACTATAAAATCCCTCCTGGCCAGAGGCAAAACCCTTTCTCCTGTAAAGGATTAAGAAGCTAAGATAACCTCGCTGGCACCTGACCAAAATGACCAATGAGGAGACAAGATACTTTCAAAGCTGGAGGGAGGGGAACAAAGGGTCAGTCTGTCTGTCTGTGTGACGCTTTTGCCGGGAACAGGTCAGGAATGCTCTTCAGAACTTCTGTTAAATTAGTAAGTAATCTAGCTAGAAATGCGTTAGATTTCCTTTTCTTTAAATGGCTGGTAAATAAGCTGTGCTGCATGCAATGTATATTCCTATTTTTGTGTCTTTTTGTAACTTAAGGTTTTGCCTAGAGGGATTCTCTATGTTTTGAATCTGATTACCCTGTAAGGTATTTTCCATCCTGATTTTACAGAGGTGATTCTTTTACTTTTTCTTTAATTAAAATTCTTCTTTTAAGATCCTGATTGCTTTTTCATTGTTCTTAAGATCCAACGGTTTGGGGTCTGTGTTCACCTATGCAAATTGGTGAGGATTTTTATCAAGTCTTCCCCAGGAAAGGGGGTGTAGCGCTTGGGGGGATATTTTGGGGGGAAGACGTCTCCAAGTGGACTCTTTCCCTGTTCTTTGTTTAACACGCTTGGTGGTGGCAGCATAGAATTCATGGACAAGGCAAAGTTTGTACCTTGAGGAAGTTTTTAACCTGGTAAGAATAAGCTTAGGGGGTCTTTCATGCAGGTCCCCACATCTGTACCCTAGAGTTCAGAGTGGGGAAGGAACCTTGACACATGTCAACACTTGAGGTCACATCTAGAATGTCCTAGGTCTGTAAAAACCACCAAGTTTACTTGGGGAGCAATCTAGATTGTGATGAACTTCATAATGCTAATGTCCACCATGTTCTCTGCTTGTTGGAATCAGAACTACTTCACCGTGGCTCCTGGGCCCTATAGTTTTAACAGTTAGAGGTGAGTGACTTTTAGCTTAAGTGTGCTTTTGGAGAGGGGGATGTGAGTTCTGTCCTCACTGTGTGACCTGAGTGACCACCGTGGGCAACCATGAAATATCTAGATGGCCACAGGTTTGTCACAATATTTTGCTTCCTAGATTACTGCTCATCTTGGGAAGCTTATGATGATAGCTCCACATCTGGGGAGGTTTCACATTCAGAAGCCTGGAAGCTTTTAAATATGGCAGCTGGTGCTCTTACCTGCCACTGTAATGAGCACGAACCTGCACAGTGCTGCCAGGTTGTTTTTAATAGTGCATACTGTTTCACTTAGAATGCATCACTTCATAGAATCATAGAACCATGGAATATCAGGGTTGAAAGGTACCTCAGGAGGTCATCTAGTCCAACCCCCTGCTCACAGCAGGATCAATCCCCAACTAAATCATCACAGCCAGGGCTTTGTCAAGCCTGACCTTAAAGACTTCTAAGGAAGGAGATTCCACCTCCTCTCTAAGTAACGCATTCCAGTGTTTCACCACCCTCCTAGTGAAAAAGTTTTTCCTAATATCCAACCTAAACCTGCCCCACTGCAGCTTGAGACCATTACTCCTCGTACAGTCATCTGCTACCACTGAGAACAGTCTAGATCCATCCTCTTTGGAATCCCCTTTCAGGTAGTTGAAAGCAGCTATCAAATCCCCCCCTCATTCTTCTCTTCTGCAGACTAAACAATCCCAGTCCCCTCAGCCTCTCCCCATAAGTCATGTGTTCCAGTCCCCTAAAAACTTTTGTTGCCCTCCACCGGATGTTTTCCAATTTTTCCACATCCTTCTTGTAGTGTGGGGCCCAAAACTGGACACAGTACTCCAGATGAGGCCTCACCAATGTCAAATAGAGGGGAACGATCACGTCCCTCAATCTGCTGGCAATGCCCCTACGTATACATCCCAAAATGCCATTGGCCTTCTTGGCAACAAGGGCACACTGTTGACTCATATCCAGCTTCTTGTCCACTGTAACCCCTAGGTCCTTTTCTGCAAAACTGCTGCCTAGCCATTCGGTCCCTAGTCTGTAGCGGTGCATGGGATTCTTCCATCCTAAGTGCAGGACCCTGCACTTGTCCTTGTTGAACCTCATCAGATTTCTTTTGGCCCAATCCTCTAATTTGTCTAGGGCCCTCTGTATCCTATCCCTACCCTCCAGCATATCTATCTCTCCTCCCAGTTTAGTGTCATCTGCAAACTTGCTGAGGGTGCAATCCACACCATCCTCCAGATCATTAATGAAGGTATTGAACAAAACCGGCCCGAGGACCGACCCTTGGGGCACTCCGCTTGATACCGGCTGCCAACTAGACATGGAGCCATTGATCACTACCCGTTGAGCCCGACAATCTAGCCAGCTTGCTATCCACCTTATAGTCCATTCATCCAGCCTATACTTCTTTAACTTGCTGGCAAGAATACTTTGGGAGACAGTGTCAAAAGCTTTGCTAAAGTCAAGGAACAACACATCCACTGCTTTCCCCTCATCCACAGAGCCAGTTATCTCGTCATAGAAGGCAATTAGATTAGTCAGGTATGACTTGCCCTTGGTGAATCTATGCTGACTGTTCCTGATCACTCTCCTCTCCTCTAAGTGCTTCAGAATTGATTCCATGAGGACCTACTCCATGATTTTTCCAGGGACTGAGTTGAGGCTGACTGGCCTGTAGTTCCCAGGATCCTCCTCCTTCCCTTTTTTAAAGATGGGCACTACATTAGCCTTTTTCCAGTTGTCCGGGACCTCCCGCGATCGCCATGAGTTTTCGAAGATAATGGCCAATGGCTCTGCAATCACATCCGCCAACTCCTTTAGCACTCTCGGATGCAACGCATCCGGCCCCACGGGCTTGTGCTCGTCCAGCTTTTCTAAATAGTCCCGAAGCACTTCTTTCTTCACAGAGGGCTGGTCACCTCCTCCCCATGCTGTGCTGCCCAGTGCAGCAGTCTGAGAGCTGACCTTGTTCGTGAAGACAGAGGCAAAAAGAGCATTGAGTACATTAGCTTTTTCCACATCCTCTGTCACTAGATTGCCTTCCTCATTCAGTAAGGGGCCCACACTTTCCTTGTCTTTCTTCTTGTTGCTAACATACCTGAAGAAACCCTTCTTGTTACTCTTAACATCTCTTGCTAGCTGCAACTCCAGGTGTGATTTGGCTTTCCTGATTTCACTCCTGCATGTCTGAGCAATATTTTTATACTCTTCCCTGGTCATTTGTCCAACCTTCCACTTCTTGGAAGCTTCTTTTTTGTGTTTAAGATCAGCAAGGATTTCACTGTTAAGCCAAGCTGGTCGTCTGCCATATTTACTATTCTTTCTACACATCGGGATGGTTTGTCCCTGTAACCTCAATAAGGATTCTTTAAAATACAGCCAGCTCTCCTGCACTCCTTTCCCCCTCATGTTATTCTCCCAGGGGATCCTGCCCATCTGTTCCCTGAGGTTGTCAAAGTCTGCTTTTCTGAAGTCCAGGGTCCTTATTCTGCTGCTCTCCTTTCTTCCCTGTGTCAGGATTTGTAGTGCTTGCCAAGATCCCTATAATTTCAAGACAGGCTAAACTGGAGCAAACTGGGTACCCACATATGCTTACTGGTATCCCTGAAATACCAAATCTATTTCTGAGCTTTTTTTTTTTTGAAGCAAAAAAGAATTTTATTTGCATTACACACTTACAAAAAGTCACCAAAAAGAATAAAACAAAACTATGCAACAAAACAAAAGCAAACGCAATGTATAATACAGCAGCCTTCAGGGGAGAGAAGTGTTCAGGCTTGCCTGGGCCCAGAGCGGGGGGGCTTCCTCGACACTCATGGTCTTCCACCCTCCTGAGTTACCTGGTGGCCTAGAGCGGCGGGGCTTCCTTGACACTCATGGTCTTCCACCCCCTCGAGTTACTTAGTGCCACATCCAGTGTCACCGACTATTCCTCTCCTGAGAGTGCCCGACAAGATGGGCAAGGCTGCGGGGTGGGCAGTTTGGGGGCGGGGGGGACGTACACCCAAGTGTGATAGGACCCCTCCTAGGTGATGGTGATGATGGTATCCACAGCGACAATGGCTGGGGCTGGGGTCTCTCGCTCTTCCCCTCAATCAAACGGTCAGACGGAGGGAACCGGATGGAGTCACTGAGCAGAGAACCTCGGACAGTGCCCACTGCTCCTCGAAGGCGTCAAGGGAGTCAGTGGACGCCGCCCAGAGGAACTCCGCCCGGATACGTGAATGTATTGAGGATCTGAAAACAGCCCTACAGTCGCAGGAAGCTTCACTGGCCAACCTCCTCTCTCTGGTTTTATAGATGGCTGTTTTAGCTAGGGCTAGGAGGAGGTTATCCAGGAGATCCCGCGACTTTGTGGGGCCACGGATGGGGAGTGTGTAAATAAAAAGGTCAGGGGAAAAGTGCAGCCAAAAGCGTAATAAAATATCAGTGAGGAGCCGGAAAAGGGGCTGCAGCCTGGCACACTCTAAATATACGTGTGCCAGGGTTTCCCTCACGTTGCAAAAAGGCAAGTATCTGGGATGGGGCTGAACTGCGTCAAAAACACGCCCGTGCTTACAGCTCCGTGAAGGAGCCGCCAACTAATGTCCCCGACGGGCCTCGGGACCAAGGTGGAATACAGGCTGGCCCACCGGGGCTGCTCACCCTCCAAAGGTGGCAGGAGGTCCCGCCACTTTGTATCGGGGCGGGACACCAGGATGAGGACGTGAAGGGTGTGAAGCGTGAGTGTGTATAGATGTTTCCTTGGCGCGGTTTGAAAGCTGACCGTCTGCAGTTCGTGCAGCCGGCTCGCAGTGAAAGGGTGAGGGGTTTGTTGGGATCTACGGGGTAGGGGCCCACTGAGCTAGCTGGAAGAGAGAAGGGCCCAGAATACCTGTTCCTTGATAGTGTGTGATGGGGTGTGCTCCACACACACCCTGAAGGGGTTAATGTAGGCCAGATGGGCCAATTTACCTATTAGATTGCAAGATGGGGGATAATTAGGCTGAGAGGAGAGCCTTAATTAAGGGAAGCTCGGCTGTGAAGGAAGAGGCAGGGTTTCCTATAGAATCAAGGAGCTAGTAGCAGAAAGGGGGATCCTGGTACGTTCCCTGGAATGAGGGAAAGAAAGGGATTTGAACCCAAGAGGGAGGGTTTGTCTAGCAGACCCAGGAGACAGGGGTTTAGCTAGAAGGGTGGTAAATGTGAGCGTGGGATGGGCAAGGTAGGAAGGATTATGCTAGTACAGACATTGGCTGCTGGAGATAGGGCCCTTGGACTGGAACCCAGAGTAGAGGCAGGCCTGGGTTCCCCTACTAATCACTGAGTGAGTGACACAATCTGGGTAGTCAACTTGACGACTGTCAGAGTCCATTTGCGCTAGCCACTGAGGGAGTGGCGTTGCCAGGGCAGTGGAGTTAAGGACTGTCTGGAATGTGTAGAAGTCTGTGATAGCACCCTGGAAGGGAGAACTCTTGTGACTTGGCTGGAGGGCTAAACCATGAAGATGAGGCCTGGCGACTCCTGAGGAGCAAGAGAGAGGCTGCAGAGTGAGACAATGGATTGAGGAACTGCAAGAAGAGGGCGTTGGGCCTAAAGAGCTCACTCCTAGAGCACCAGAAGGAGGTACCCCCTCGTGGTGAGTGGAGGCCCCCATGACATAGTGCCTTTCCAAACATGGTGGTTCTAAGATTAATTTTATCCCAACATTGTCTAGGTATTCAGCTCTGTGCTGTAAACTGAAGAAACCCATAGCACGTAATGGGATTTTCTTTGAAAGGTAGAAGTTCTAAAGAACATAGGCCCAGATCCTTAAAGGTGTTTAGGCACCTAATGATGTTTTCAACAAGAGGTAGGTGCCTAAATCTCTGCAGCAGTCCAGCCATGTTTTGGACCGCTCTCAGCCCAGCGTGTTTTCTAGATCTAGTCTTACTATGTTGAATTAAATCCCACCGCTGCAAGGTATAATAGTTACTATAAAGCTTCATCTACTGGCCATGCCCAAGTGTTTCTAACCAATAGAAACACAGCAACCCACGGACTCTAGTTTAGCCCAGGTGTATATATTGTGAGTTAATTAACCTCGTAGTTACTAGCTTAAAATAGACCACTGTGCTAAGCATGTCTTGAGCAATTCTTACAGTCACACTTTCCTGAGTGATAGGGCTCAGAATGAGCAAAGTAAAGACTTCAAGGTCACCCACATGTTCGGAGTAGTAGTCTTCCCAAGTGTGAACCTGTTTTGGTTTCTAATAATATGGATCACTAATGAATTTCTTGCTTATTTCAATCACTTCTGCTCTCCCCTGCTTTAAAGTTATGAGCCACTGTATGCATTCCAATAAAGAGACCTAACCAATCCTGTATTTCCAGAAGATATAACTTCTGCCCAAAAATAAATAAAATAGTCTGGTCATTGTTCTTGGTACTTATATAGTGCTTTATGTTGTCAAAGTGTGTCACAAGCATACGTAATGTCCTGTGGGGTGAGTATTGTTAGGGGAGGAAGGTTGGTGTAGTGGTTAAAGCACAGGGCTATAAGTCAGGAGACCTGGGCTCTATTTCCGGCATTGCTGCAGACTGACCTTTGGCAGGTTGCTTCACCTCTCTGTGACTGTTTTGCTGTCTGTGGAATGGGGATAGTAATTGCTATATGTCACAGGTGGCCTGGGAGACTAAAGTCACTGACATTCTCCAACGTCCTCCAATGGCAGGTGCAACCCAAATACAAAGTATTCTCTTCATCGGTATATTTCCCTATAGCTGCTGAACTTGTGTGTAACTAGCACCTATAAATCTGATTGACGAATGCTTTTTTTTTTTTTAAGCTCACTCATAGGTGTCAGGCAAGTGACTACTTTGTACTACACCGCTAGAATTTTAAGTGTTCAACACCAACAGTCGGGGCTGGATTGTCAGAAGAGTTCAGCTCCTATTTAGGCACAAAATTAAGCGGCCAGTTTTTTTTTTAAAAAGCAATGCATGTTGGGTGCTGAGTGCCTTTGCAAAGCTGGAAGCAACACAGTGGGAGCTGCTGGATGCTGAGCACTTGCAAATTTGGCTCTTCTCTAGCTGCCTATAAAGGAAACTGAGTTCATCTGGAAATCTGGTCCCAATTGTGGGTGCTGAGCTTTTTTCAAAAATTGGCCTACAGTGCATTTCATCCAAGGATTTCAATGCACTTTGTAAAGATAGGTATAATCTCCATTTTATAGATGGAGAAACTGAGGCACGGAGCGGTTAAGTGACTTACCTGGGGTCACAGAGCAGGTCTGTGATACAAATCAGGGATAGGACCCAGATTTCCCCAGTTACAAGCTCTCAAGATACCATCCTGCTTTTCTCTGTATAAATATCCTGAAAATAATAGATTTTCTTCTCAACACCCGTTCTCTAAAGCTGTAGCTCACACTCTGACCCTTTCAGAAGAAACCTAATCATATTATGCTTGATGCTTTCTAATTTACATTGACTTCCCATATGTCAACATACAATTTAAAAACCCCACTGATCGTCTTTTATCCTCTGTTAGGCATAAGCTCTGCTTGATTTCCCTTTAATTGCTACTCAAGTGGAGATGTGCCTGAGTTGCATGCTCTGATGCTCATCCACACGCTCTAATGTAAAGATTAGTATTAGAGTCTTAACTTGCTAGCGGACAGGCTTTTGCCAGTTAAGCCAAGCAGCCGTAGAACCAGAATCTATTTACAATCCAGATTCCAATGCTGTTCATCAGAAGATCAGTTCCATCTCCTTAAATCATATCTGTTTAATTTATCATTTAATTGTATTTGTATTAATCTGGATTTCTGTTATTTGAGCAGCTGGTGCCATTTTATTTTTTTGTATGTATTCTACAATGTCACTTTGGTGTCCCCCTCCCCCCTCTTCCATGAAGAAGGCTTTTACCCTTAAGAATATTTAATTTAAGTTTAAAGATGCAGAAGTTTGGGGAAGGGATGTTGAACAGTGGTTACAGCAGAGCCTTGGGACTCAGAACACCTGGGTTCTGTTCCCAGCTTTGCCCCTGATTTGTGTTACCTTAGTCAGTCTGCATATTTTCACAAGAAAGTAACTGAAGCCTGATTCATGGAGATATGGCTATGAACCATGCAGTGTAGTTTGCTTGCACTTTATAGCCCTAACTTTAAAAACACATTCTCTTTTAAATTCTTGGGACCAAGGTGCACGGACCAAGCTGCCTGGGGGCCCAGGCCTGACATGGCGTAGAAATAACAAGAGAACAAGCAAAGAAAAAGTGGGGCCATTAAGCATTTGATACGGTTCCACATGGGGAATTATTAGCTAAATTGGAAAAGATGGGGATCAACATGAAAACTGAAAGGTGGATAAGGAACTGGTTAAAGGGGAGACTACAACGGGTCACACTGAAAGGTGAACTGTCAGGCTGGAAGGAGGTTACTAGTGGAGTTCCTCGGGGATTGGTTTTGGGACCAATCTTATTTAATCTTTTTATTACTGACCTTGGCACAAAAAGCGGGAATGTGCTAATAAAGTTTGCGGATGACACAAAGCTGGGAGGTATTGCCAATACAGAGAAGGACCAGGATAACATACAGGAAGATCTGGATGACCTTGTAAACTGGAGTAATAGTAATAGGATGAAATCTAATAGTGAAAAGTGCAAGGTGATGCATTTAGGGATTAATAGCAAGAATTTTGGTTATAAGCTGGTGATGCATCACTTGGAAGTAACAGAGGAGGAGAAGTTTCAGAGTAACAGCCGTGTTAGTCTGTATTCGTAAAAAGAAAAGGAGTACTTGTGGCACCTTAGAGACTAACCAGTTTATTTGAGCATGCTCGGGGGTCGCATAACCCCCGAGCATGCTCAAATAAACTGGTTAGTCTCTAAGGTGCCACAAGTACTCCTTTTCTTTTTAGAGGAGGAGAAGGACCTCCGAGTATTGGTTGATCAAAGGATGACTATGAGCTGCCAATGTGATATGGCTGTGAAAAAAGCTAATGCGGTCTTGGGATGCATCAGGCGAGGTATTTCCAGTAGAGATAAGGAGGTATTAGTACCATTATACAAGGCACTGGTGAGACCTCACCTGGAATACTGTGTGCAGTTCTGATCTCCCATGTTTAAGAAGGATGAATTCAAACTGGAACAGGTACAGAGAAGGGCTACTAGGATGATCCGAGGAATGGAAAACCTGTCTTATGAAAGGAAATTCAAAGAGCTTGGCTTGTTCAGCCTAACCAAAAGAAGGCTGAGGTGAGATAGAGAGCAATCATATAAATATCAGAGGGATAAATACCATGGAGGGAGAAGAATTATTTAAGCTCAGTACCAATGTGGACACAAGAACAAATGGGTATAAACTGGCCATCAGGAAGTTTAGACTTGAAATTAGATGAAGGTTTCTAACCATCAGAGGAGTGAAGTTCTGGAACAGGCTTCCAAGGGGAGCAGTGGGGGCAAAAGACATATCTGGCTTCAAGATAAAGCTTGATAAGTTTATGGAGGAGATGATATGATGGGATAGCCTAATTTTGGCAATTAATTGATCTTCGACTACTAGCAGTAAATATGCCCAATGGCCTGTGATGGGATGTTAGATGGGGTGGGATCCGAGTTACTACAGAGAATTCTTTCCTGGGTGTCTGGCTGGTGAGTCTTCCCCACATGCTCAGGGTTTAGCTGATCGCCATATTTGGGATCGGGAAGGAATTTTCCTCCAGGGCAGATTGGCAGAGGCCCTGGGGGTTTTTCACCTTCCTCTGCAGCATGGGGCACAGGTCACTTGCTGGAGGATTCTCTGCACCATGAAGTCTTTAAACCACAATTTGAGGACTTCAATAGCTCAGACATAGGTTAGGGGTTTGGTACAGGAGTGGGTTGGTGAGATTCTGTGGCCTGCGTTGTGCAGGAGGTCAGACTAGACGATCATAATGGTCCCTTCTGACCTTAAAGTCTATGATTCTATGAAGTCACTTGAACTGATAGGCTAGGGACTCACCTTATGCAAAGGATGATTGTGCTCCACTAATTTATTAGAACTCTTTGAACATGTCAGCAAAATAGTGGATAAAGGAAAACTGGCTGATTTAATTTACTTGGTCTTTCAGATCACAAAAGGCTATTAAGAAAATGAAATAGTCAATAGGGTTGAGAAGAATAACCTACCCATAAGACAGGTTTCAGAGTAACAGCTGTATTAGTCTGTATTCGCAAAAAGAAAAGGAGTACTTGTGGCACCTTAGAGACTAACCAATTTATTTGAGCATGAGCTTTCGTGAGCTACAGCTCACTTCAATGGATACATACTGTGGAAGCTGCAGAAGACATTATATACACACAGAGACCATGAAACAATACCTCCTCCCACCCCACTCTCCTGCTGGTAATAGCTTATCTAAAGTGATCATCAAGTTGGGCCATTTCCAGCACAAATCCAGGTTTTCTCACACTCCGCCCCCCCCCCCCCCACAAACTCACTCTCCTGCTGGTAATAGCCCATCCAAAGTGACCACTCTCTTCACAATGTGTATGATAATCAAGGTGGGCCATTTCCTGCACAAATCCAGGTTCTCTCACCTCCTCACCCCCCTCCAAAAACCACACACACAAACTCACTCTCCTGCTGGTAATAGCCTATCCAAAGTGACCACTCTCCTTACAACATGCATGAAAATCAAGGTGGGACATTTCCAGCACAAATACAGGTTTTCTCACCCCCCCCCTTTTTTTTTTCCAAAAAAGACACACACACAAACTCGCTCTCCTGCTGGTAATAGCTTATCCAAAGTGACCACTCTCCCTACAATGTGCATGATAATCAAGGTGGGCCATTTCCAGCACAAATCCAGGTTTTCTCACCCCCCACCCCCATACACACACAAACTCAGTCTCCTGCTGGCAATAGCTCATCCAAAGTAACCACTCTCCCCACAATGTGCATGACAATCAAGGTGGGCCATTTCCAGCATAAATCCAAGTTTAACCAGAACATCTGGGGGGGGGGGGGGTGGAAAAAACAAGGGAAAATAGGCTACCTTGCATAATGACTTAGCCACTCCCAGTCTCTATTTAAGCCTAAATTAATAGTATCCAATTTGCAAATGAATTCCAATTCAGCAGTTTCTCGCTGGAGTCTGGATTTGAAGTTTTTTTGTTGTAAGATAGCGACCTTCATGTCTGTGATTGCGTGACCAGAGAGATTGAAGTGTTCTCCGACTGGTTTATGAGTGTTATAATTCTTGACATCTGATTTGTGTCCATTTATTCTTTTACGTAGAGACTGTCCAGTTTGACCAATGTACATGGCAGAGGGGCATTGCTGGCACATGATGGCATATATCACATTGGTGGATGTGCAGGTGAACGAGCCTCTGATAGTGTGGCTGATGTTATTAGGCCCTGTGATGGTGTCCCCTGAATAGATATGTGGGCACAGTTGGCAACGGGCTTTGTTGCAAGGATAGGTTCCTGGGTTAGTGGTATGTGGTTGTTGGTGAATATTTGCTTCAGGTTGGGGGGCTGTCTGTAGGTAAGGACTGGCCTGTCTCCCAAGATTTGTGAGAGTGTTGGGTACCCATAAGAGAAGTTTTCCATAACTGTCAGATTCGTATACCTTCTTCTGAAGCCACTGGTACTGGCCAGTGCCAGAGATGGGATAGTGGACTTGATGGACTGCTGAGCTCACCTTGGATGGCAATTCCTACATTCCTGTCCGCTCTCCATGCCTCATTGAATGTATCTGTTTAATAATACTTAGCAGGGGTAAGGTTGAATTATAAAGCAGCAGAAGGCTCTCCATATCTGAGACTGCAACCAGCTTCTATTATAAAACCCTATTCTAGGTGGGGGATGAGAGGAGAACCTTATACTTCTGGTTCCAATTTGGCCAGTATTAGCTGTTGTGGGAAGTTGTTACTGCCGGATGTCCCATGGCCTTCATAAAGTGAGATGGTGCTTTTACTCCATTTTCTATTGGACAGTTATCCCAGGTCACTTCCGGCACTCATTGGCCGTCTCAAGAGAAGCCAAGGATCAACTAGGCCATTGATTGGACAGTTAATTCAGGGAAGCCCTATGGCCTGTGTTATACAGGAGGTTAGGCCAGATAGTTACAATGGTCTCTCCATGAATTGCAGAGACTGACCTCACAGGAAAATAGATGGGTAGTGTAAGGAGGAAACTCTTGCTGACCATGCTGTACTTCTCTTGTGGCTGAGCAGAGAATGTCAGTCTCCAGTTGTCAGCCTAGCACCTTCTACCAGCATGAAATCCCCTAGAAGAAATTAAAAATATGGGGTGGCAAGAGGGATTGAAGGTAGGCTCCAGCTTTGGAAATGCTAATACCAAATCCTTTATTAATAAATGTGTTAAGAAAAAAAAACTGCATTGAAAATGCTGCTGTGACGCAGGAAAGCGGCATACAGAATTAAAATTTCATATTCACCGGCATCTTATGATAAAGGTTTCATGATACATACCCTGTAATGCTGCTAAAAATAGTCTCGTTATCTCATCTTCCAACCAAGAATATGACAGAAGATCACACGTAGGAAAACCGTTCAATGTAGCTTTTAGCTATTTTCCCCCACTGCTTTCCTAGCCTGCACGAGAGCATTATTGCTGTGCCCCTCGTAATTCATATGGAGCCAGTGTTGTTCAAAAGTAGAGAATGTCCGTGGAGGGGAGTTCAGCTAAAACACAGAAGATTTATGACCCTGCTTAGGGCCATTTAGGAAAGGGGATGAGGAACTTAATGCTAATTTGTAGTCTAACAGCATTTTTCTGCGTGTGGCAAGAACATCAGTATGCCACATATATTATGCCACATACAGAGCAAAGGTTATGTTAACTAAATACTTTAAATACTTGACTGTGGAGAGAGCCAATTTCCTAAGAAATAACAGAGACCTAATGCCTTATGGGCCAGGTCTGCACCTATTTAGAACCTGGTCCAAACTCACTGAAGTCAATGGAAAGATTCCCAGTGGGCTTTGGATCAGACCTCTAACCATTGTGGAACTCCATTGGCTTTGTTAGGTATTGTCAGAGCAGAATTTGGCCTTTTTTATGCATTGCTGATCCAATGGAGGGCCTCTATTGTCCAAAACTCCCATTGACTCCAGTGGGTGTTAACAGATTCTCTAGCCATCACATATGTAGCACATGTAATCCTTGAGTCTAATCTAATTGCATCTATCTAGGCATTTAACTTACTAAATGTGCAAGCACATATTTATTCCTCCTTCCACCACATGCTCTGGTTTGGGAGTAAGGAAATAACCCAGAATGCAAAAATTTAATAAAATTATATATACAGTTTCTAGAAACTGGAAAATAGTGAGTTGGATTTGGTTGTTCCATATGTAGATCCACCAGAGCAATAATTAAACAGTCTTATTAGGTGAACTAAAGTCATGCTGATGAGGATGTTTTTATGATATTTAGACATCTATCCACTGGGAACGGGTCACTTTCATATAAGGCACCTACCTAACAGATATCTGCTGCTAATGATTGATTTCCAGTCACTACCAGTGTTGGCTGGATTCATACCAGCAACATAGAGGGGAAAGGTTCCCTCTTTCGTTACTAATCTTGGCATCATCCAAATCTCCCCCAACAAAAGCATGTATTCCTTTGCCTTTATTTGTTTTGTTTTGGCCTAAATGGTAGAAAATCTGAGCTGCTTTTCCAGGCCTAGGTATGATGTGGTGCAGGTAACCTGCCCTTGCAAGAGGTGGAAGGGTTTAATAAACTTTCTTGGAAGGGAGGAAAGCTCCCCACCATACCCCAAAAGGGATGTACAGCTGAGAATCCTGCAGGGAGAGGTGCCGACAGCTGGCCCTTCTTAAGGAGTAGGATTTTTCGGAGGATTGGTTTGCCCTGCAGGACAGGCCCTGGCTCCCAGAGAGGAACAAGCTGTTTCTGAACTCCGAGGTCCCAGCCCCCAGGGATCAGCACTGAATAGCACGGAGGGTGAGAGACTCTGGACTTAGACTCTTCAGGAGCTTGCTCCAGGGTATGACCTGGAAAATCAGAGATGTTGTGTAGTGAGAACCCTTCCAGGGGATAGAATTGAAACTCCAGTTGAGACCTTCAGTGGGGCTGTACCTCAGTGTTCGACCCCTCTCCCCCCAAGCTGGCTGCCCAATGACAGTTTTTATTCTCTTGCTGACTCATCAGTGGTATGAACAAAACATAGTTCTGCGCGGTAATAGTGACATTCACCTGTCTATTGATAAACCGGTTAGAGGGTGGTCTCTGGGTGTATGCTCACCGTCGGTTACATGGAGATGTCTCTTTGTAGTCCTACCTATGCAGGCTCCCGGATCTCCACATAGCCTCCCTGACGCAGGACTTGTTTTAGAGACTATCTAATAATATGCTGCCAGGGAAATCAGAACTAAGTGAGTGTGAATGATTAAAGCAGTAGGGCAGGTGAATGGAACTGATGAGTTCTGTTCTCTGTTAGTTGGGAGTCAGGGTGACATCACTGGCAATTGTCTCTGCAGTGCTGGCTCTTTTTTTTTAAACCTTTGATCTTGTTTCCCTTGGGAAAAGAAGGGGGTGGCTGGTGACTAAACATAACAGCTCTCCTCTCCTGCCTAGCAGATGAGGTAATTGTACCATGGTAACTTGTCTGACACCTCTTCCTTACTTGTATGCAATGAATCAACTTCCTGGATACCATGATCAGCTCCAGCAATGGAACCAGAGATGCCAAGGGCTGGCTGTCTTTAAGAGTGAGATTTACAGCTCCAAGCAGTGAGATTCAAGGCCAAAGAGTGAGACTTTCCAGGTGGTGTTAGATTATTACTTAAGAGAGGGACTCATTTTTGTCTTCAGTGACATCCAATAGTCCACATTTTTAATCCAACCAGCGCTTAATAGTTTGTTTTTTAAAATGAACACTGCTTAAGATTGCATATGAAACACTTAAATGCCCTGATTCATACTAAAGTCTAGGGCATGTGAGAATTTTATGTACAATGCGAACCAGTGGATTTTAATAAAAACAACTATTTGCTGGTTGGAACAAAAATCTGGATGGTTGGTGATCCCCGAGGATCAGATTTGTTAATCCCTGGTTTTAAATATTTCTCTTGTTCTGTTTATAAAAATCTTAACAAAAAACTGTTTATCAGTATAAAGAACAGGAGTACTTGTGGCACCTTAGAGACTAACCAATTTATTTGAGCATAAGCTTTCGTGAGCATAAGCTTATTTTATGCTCAAATAAATTGGTTAGTCTCTAAGGTGCCACAAGTACTCCTTTTCTTTTTGCGAATACAGACTAACAAGGCTGCTTCTCTGAAACCGGTTTATCAGTATGTTTGCTTTGCATATCACCTTGTCATAGTGATCATCCATTTGAAAAACACTTTAAAGTACAAATTATTTGGTGTGTAGGTTATTGCTCATATTACTTTTACAGCAAATTAAAATACTGCACAATCATTTTTTTACATTCATTTAATGTATTGTTTGGTTGGTTTTGTTTTAGTTATTTAATTTTAAAGTAACTAAATTGAACTCAATTAAGGTGAAGCTAACAAACCATAGATAAAGGATTCAGCTTCCACATTTCTTTTAATATCTAATTTAATATCACATTTCATTCATGTGCTTTGTTATATTGTCATGTGGCCAGCTTTGCTGTTTTTATAACTTCTTTTGGTGCCTCAGACCAGATGCAGCTGTGCCACTGTAGTGTACTAATGTAAATTTGTAGTGTAAATCTGCCCTTAGAGCCTCTATCACTCCCTCCCTCTCCTCCCCCCCTTCCAGTCTAAAGGAGCACTGGGAATTAGCAAATGGATCAAACTCTGGGAGCAAGTTTGCCTCGTGTAGAGACAAATAGAAAATGACCTCACCAATTTTTGGGGGGGGACATACACAGCAATAGCACCTGCCATCTGAGACTCTCAAAGCACTTTGTAAATCTTTATTAGTTAAGCCTTGCAGTGCCCCCAGACGTATGACTACTGTAAGAAAGCTGTGGCCACCTAGGATGTCAGTGATTCTCACTTTGCTGATGCCATGACAAATTGGAGCTTCACTGACATTCCTGGGAGAGAACTCAGACCCTCCTGCTCCAAAAGCACTTGAGCTAAAGGAGGCTCTATGGCCGGTGTTAGTAGTACAGGGCCAATGAAACACAATTGGGCATTTCTGATTGTGTACAGCAGAGGGCAGTGATGCACATAAACACTTGCCAGTTCTTTACAATAGACTAATAAACTTTTGCATTTCTATAGCTCCTTCTCCATGAAGGTCTAAAAAGACTTTACAAACATTAATGAACTTTCCCTGGGAGGGAAGTTATATTGTCCCCCAATTTTAATGGTGTGGGGTGAGACTGAGATGTAGTGAGTTTAAGTGATTTTTTCCTTCGGTTTCACAGTGAGTCAATGGCAGAACTGAGAATAAAAGATCTGATTCGCCAGTCCATCATATCACTTTTCGGAACATACTGGATCAGACTAATGGTCTAATATCCTGTTTTTGACCGTGATCAGTACCAGAGCTTCAGGGAGCGGGTATAAGACAGGACAATTTTGGTGTGATCACCCCTGTGTTCCATTCCTAGCTTCTGGCAGTCAGAAATTTAGGGTCACTGTGAACACAGAATTGCATTCCTGACCATCTTGGTTAATAGCCACTGGACCCGTCCTCCGTGAACTTCTCTAATTCTTTTTTGAACCCAGTTATACTTTTGACTTTTACAACATCCTGTAGCAATGAGTTCCACAGGTTAATTGTGCATTATATTACGCCACTGTAATTCATAGATTTCACCAATTTTGAAAACCAGGGCCAGAATCCGTCTTGTGTCTTGGTGCCCTCCTGCACCCACTAGTCCACATTCCTTTCCCTTTGTGGGCCAAGTTCAGCAGATCACTTAAGCAAATGTTTATTTGTCACGCTATCCCAATTCAGCAAAGCACCCAGAGCCTGATTCTGAGAGGTGCAAAGCCCACTCACTATTCAGTGACTTAAGTGGGAGCTGGTGGTGCCCAGCACCATGCAGAATTCAGTCCCTTAAGTATAGGCTCAAATCCTGTTGAAGTCAGTGAATCTTAAATATATGCCTGAAGGTTAAGCACATGCTTAAAAGTGCTTTGCTGAACTGGAGCCTGAGATTAGCAGAAGCTACTTACCTTCTCAGATTCTGATTTGTTATTATTAATCCTATTAGGGTAGTGTCTAAGGCTAGCCCAGGGTGGGGGCCCACTGTGTGAGGTGCTGTACAAGCAAGAATGGCAGATGGTCCCTGCCCCAGAATGCTTACAACCTAAACAGACAAGACAGACACAGGGTTGGGGAAGGGGCATATAACACACCAGCAGAGTGAACAATGTGCTGGAGGCAAGCAGCATGTCAGAACCATGATTTTTTTGGGGGGGCGGGTGTTAGGAGGGGATCAACTAAATGGAGGGGGAAGGGAAGGAGGTGATGGGAGGGAGGGCAGGGGAGAAGGGGGTAGGAGGGGCAGGTGTGGACTGAAGCTGATCAGCACAGGTCAGAGTTCGATGAATGTCATGGGGTTCAGAGGTCTCTGCTTTGGCTGCTTCTGCCCCCACGGGCTGGAGTCTCTGGTTGGCTCCTCTTTGCTGTTCTCCTTCAGGGTCACATGGTGGGGGGAGGGGCACCACAGTCCCCCCACAGTGTGTGTCAGGTGGGGGGGGCCTCCCTTGCACAGTTCTGGGTCCAGGGGACTGCTGGGGGAGAGGGGTGGGGCCCACTGTGCCCCATTTTACCTTCCTTTTGCAGCAGTCCCTACTTTGGCTGTTTCTGAGATACACAGACCAAACCATCAGCAGGGCCAGCGGTTGCAATGCGTCTGTGGAGGTGTGCTCTTTCGAAGCCATTCCCCCAACAATGCAAGCTACCACGTTCTTCTTTTGGCTACCGCGTGGCAACAAAGATTGGGCTCAGTTGCGGTGGCGGAGCTCCGGTTAGGTCAGGTCCTTGATGCTCTTTGCACTGCTCCAAGGAATGCCTTGCGGGAGCATTGCTAAGTTGAAATAGAATCTGTTCATAAAAAGCACCCAAGCGGCATTACAGACTGTTGTCGAAACGTATCTGGCAGAGGATGCTTTCATGTGGTTCTGGTGGTTGACTGAGTTCAATGAAGGGAGCCAGTATTTTTGTGTCCTTGAGTGAGGTTGTCTACTATGCTTTTAACACACTCTAATTTAAGTTATCTTTGGAGTACACACATGAAATTGTGATGTAGAACTCCAGCTAGCTATTAGTGCTGGCAAGATTCTAGTGGTAAAAAGAAAAGGAGGACTTGTGGCACCTTAGAGACTAACCAATTTATATGAGCATAAGCTTTTGCTCAAATAAATTGGTTAGTCTCTAAGGTGCCACAAGTCCTCCTTTTCTTTTTGCGAATACAGACTAACGTGGCTGCTACTCTGACACCTATTCTAGTGGTGTGGCAGCATCACTGTAGTTAAGATTGTGTCACAACTCCTATTTAAAGAATGACCTTTCTAAGTCCTATAAAATCAACATGCTTAGTTGTATTCCTTTGAAATGTTGTGCTCCTCAGGAGGATACAGGTTAGGGACAGTAACCCAAATTGGGTGTTCTTTGAGCCAGGGGTTCTAGAGAAATAAGCCTGAAATGACCCACGGGTCTTGAACCTGGGCCCTCAGGTTCCTAGGCAGCCCTCACTGCCTGATCAGGACTCCTAGAAGTGATGGTCTAGCACTACTGAGTTATCCTAGGATCCTGACTGGGGGGCGATGACCAGCTCCACTGATTGGCTGGACCAAACTATTTAAGCCAGAAAGAGGCCCAGGAAGTTGTCTGAGTCACTGAGATACGTTCCGACTGGCTGCTGCCCTGTGTCTGACTCTTGTTAATCCCTGTTTTCTGATTCTGGCTTTGACTCCTGGCTTGGACTCTGTCTCTTACTACTAGTCATGACCACCCCTGCTCCACCCAGTAGGTCACACTGCCCACGTCCCAGTCCTGACAGCTTCCTTGGACCACAAACCCCTGGGAGAGAGAGGCTCTGCCAGGCATGGATCCGATGGAGCTCCTCCTGCCCCAAGGGGGTTGGTATCACGTGAACAGGTGGCTTTCCTTCAGGCAGACAACCAAGTGATGCAGGCACGTGCTACAGTTGTCTGCTGAAAACCAGATATTGCAGGAGCAAGTGCTCTGGATTTTTTGCACCCCTTAGCAATGTGATGATACCAAAATGAGTATGTAGTCTAGACCTGGCCTAAGTGCTCCAAAATCTGCATGCTTTCACGGATTTTCTTGAAGTTTGCTGTGCCTCATGTGAGTGCAGAGTTGGGTTAATGACTCAAATGTGGGGTCATTAGGGTTTCCACATATAGAAGCCTGGATAAAAATGGCCATTTTCCAAAAAGCTTCTGGATGTTTTTGTTGCACAGAGCTAGAGATCAAACTATTGCTGTGATGCAGGTCAAAATGGCTTCAACCTGTCAATCTGGAGAAATTGGAGAGAGTCCAGCGAAGGGCAACAAAAATGATTAGGGGACTGGAACACATAATTTATGAGGAGAGGCTGAGGGAACTGGGATTGTTTAGTCTGCGGAAGAGAAGAATGAGGGGGGATTTGATAACTGCTTTCAACTACCTGAAAGGGGGTTCCAAAGAGGATGGATCTAGACTGTTCTCATTGGTGGCTGATGACAGAACGAGGAGTAATGGTCTCAAGTTGCAGTGGGGGAGGTTTAGGTTGGATATTAGGAAAAACTTTTTCACTAGGAGGGTGGTGAAACACTGGAATGCGTTACCTAGGGAGGTGGTGGAATCTCCTTCCTTTGGTATTTTTAAGGTCAGGCTTGACAAAGCCCTGGCTGGGATGGTTTAGTTGGGGATCAGTCCTGCTTTGAGCAGGGGGTTGGACTAGATGACTTCCTGAGGTCCCTTCCAACCCTGATAGTCTATGATTCTATGAATCTGTACCCAAGGTAGTGCATGGCACTCACTCCCTTTGGTGGACCCAAAACTGTGAATGACATTGAAGAAAATGTTCACATCTTTGCTTGTAGAGATGTTCAGTTTGGAAGGGTTACAGTGCACATGCACCAATAAAGGGGGGAAAAAAAACAGGGATTTTTATGCAGCCACTTCATGCTTGCCTGGGTAGTTGGAGGGACTGTGCCATTGCCCCGATCAGGACCCTGCCACTGATGTTTCTAGTCTGATCCTTGTACACCTGTGCAATAAAGACTGAATAACTCATGCTGCTTGCTACAAGTGGACTTATAAAACACTGTGTCTTTATTTTATGAAGAGGTTTACTCTGTATACAGCAGAACAGTCAGCAGTGTGGTGCAGGAAATGAGGATGGATAGTAGGTAGGCAGGCCTTGGATTGGTTGTTTGAGAATCAGTATTTCCCTCTGGGGGAGTTGAAGTGGGGGGTGGAGGCAGTGGCTACTTCCTGATCTTGGTGCCGATTGAAATGATGTTTCCAAAGACACAGAGCATGGAGGTTTGGAATTAACAGTGCAGGTACCTTGACTAATGTGAGAAAAGAAACATGAACACTGCTAGGGTTGCCAGTGACTGTGTGATTCCTCCATCTACTCCATGCAGAAGTTTGTAGGAGAGCAAGGAGATGGGGATGATCACGACTGCGGGTTGATTTAGGCAGAGTGGGGGTCTGCGCTGGCGTCATGTTTGCCTCCTCTGCAGTATCCAAGCACTGATCTAAGAGGTTTGTGATCTATTAGACATTGTGGTGATTCGCTAAAGTGGAAATGCTCTTGTGTGTACTTCATACAATGCATGAGAGCAGAATTGGACTGCATCAGAGATTTGTGTCCAGGAGCTGCGAAAGTTTTCTCTGAGTTGGCTGTGTCTGAATACTGCTACAGGGACACTGTGAAAGCTATTAAGAAGCATTGGAAGAACATTAACTGGGAAGTTTGGAGGTTCATGGCTGAGTGGAAAATGTGTACTGTACTCCTCTTCTTTGTACGGCACAGACGCTTTACAGGCTCTGACACCTCACTACTTCTTGGAGATGGGATACATCTCCTGGACAGGGCTCAGAGGATCTCTCTCTCTCTCTGATGTATACAACCGTCAATATTTTGGAACAGAAACCCTGTCTGCAACTTCTCCTGTCAGCCCAGATACCCACCTCCCCCTCCCACCTTTCTGAAACACGACCCGGAACACCGTTCCACTGTAATGTCTGCACGGATCTATGCAGCTCCAGCCGTTGCAGTTGACACATGCTTTGGTACTGGAGCTGTGCCATGGCTCTTGAGCTGGCTGAACCAACCTGCTGGCCCACAGATCCATCATTCTCTCCATGAGTGACCAGCAATGTTCCCACTCATTTTTTACATTCATGTGTGGAATGAATTTTGTTATGTGGAGGTGATGTGTGGTGGGGGTGGGGCCGAGGGGTTAGGAGTGTGGGAGGGGGCTCAGGGTTGGGGTGTGTGTTGGGGTGAGGGCTCTGGCTGGGGGGTGGGGCCGGGGATGAGGGGTTTGGGGTGTGGGAGGGGGCTCAGGGTTGGGGCAGAGGGTTGGACTAGGGGTGCAGGGGGGTGAGGGCTCTGGCTGAGGATGTGGGCTCTGGGGTGAGGCGCGGGATGAGGGGCTTGGGGTGCAGGAGGGGGCTCAGGGCTGGGGCAGATGGTTGGGGTGTTTGGGTTGAGGGCGCCAGCTGGGGTGCGAGCTCTGGGGTGAGACTGGGGATGAGGGGTTTCGGCTGTGGCAGGGAGAAAGGACTCCCACCAGCCCTCTTTTACTGCAGCAGTCCCGGGGCTGGGGCCAGGAGACAGGCACCTCTCCCTGCTGGCAGCAGGTCCGGAACCCCCTTTCCTCAGAATTTGGTATCCTTGGACCACTAGGGTACCAAATTCCGCTGGGTAAGCAAAGAAGGCCATCCTTACATGGCAGTAACTGCTACTGGGGGGGAAATGGGCCAGTTGCAGTTTGCCGCTCCCCGCCGGCAGCAGCTCCGGGGGAGAGCCGCCCCAACTTTCTCCTCTCCAGGATCCAGTGAGGTGCACGGCCCTTTGTAGCCTGCTGTGTGGCCATGCAGCTTAGAGGGAACTTGTGTAACCAGCCCTGCTTCCTTTTCCTCCTCTGTTCATTCAGAAACCTCTGGAGCAGTCTCTCCTTATGGACTGTGTTCCTCTCCTCTATGGCTCTCTTGAAAGCAATGTGCTGTTCAATCCTCCTTGCCACTACCCCAAGAAGCTCCTTCACGGTCCTCCTGACCTGCTGCTGGTAGGGTGACCAGATGTCCCAATTTTATAGGGACAGTCCCGATGGGGCTTTTTCTTATAGGCACCTATTCCCCCCCCAACCCCCCCCAAGAACACACACACACACACACAGACACACCTCTGTCTTGATTTTTCACACTTGCTGTCTGGTCACCCTAGCTCAGGGGTGGGCAAACTTTTTGGCCTGAGGGCTGCATTGGGTTTTGGAAATTGTA
The DNA here is from genome assembly GCF_015237465.2 of Chelonia mydas. NCBI lineage: Eukaryota > Metazoa > Chordata > Testudines > Cheloniidae > Chelonia > Chelonia mydas. The sequence goes on along the minus strand of NC_057853.1, from coordinate 118,600,004 downwards.
TGGAGGGCTGGTTAGGGGAGAGGGGCGTGGCCTGGCCCCACCTCCTGCCCTATCCAACCCCTGCTGTTCCCTGATGGGCCCCCCCTGGGATCCCTGGCCCATCCACCGCTCCCTGTCCCCTGACCACCCCCGGACCCCCGCCGCCCCATCCAGCCCCTCCTCTCATTCCTGACTGCCCCCCCGGGATCCCTGCCCCATCCAACCAGCCCTTCTCCCTGACTGCCCCCGGAACCCCTGCCCCTAACTGCCCCCTGCCACCCCATCCAACCCCCTTTCTCCTTCCTGACTGACCCCACCTCCCCCAGGACTCCTGCCACATCCAACCACCCCTTCTCCCTGACACCTGACTGCTTCCAGAACCCCCACCCTGACTTCCCCCAGCCAACCCAGCCAATCCCCCCTCTCCTTCCTGACTGCCCCCCTGGGACCTCTGTCCCCATTCAACCCCCCCTTCTCCCTGTCCCCTGACTGCCCCCCTGTAATGATGCTGGTTCTGGCGGGACCCAACTGAGAGTGCCAATTCAGGACAAATTGCTTAAAACAGGGCAGTTACAGCCCCAGGCTGGGGTTTTTCCACCTCTAAGGCAAACCAAACCAGACAGACAGAGAGGACTTTGGTTTTACCCCACTGGCTAACCACAAGTCACACAAGCAGTTCCCTTAGACACTCCAGTTTCCCAATATCCCCACCAGTGCCACTTGTTATGGGGACAAATGGTTATGAAAACCAATACCCCAGTAAAAGGAAAAAATGGTTCTCTCGATCCCAAAGGACCAAGCCCCAGACCCAGGTCAATATACAAATCAGATCTTACCCACAAATCACGCTGTTGCCAATCCTTCAGAATCTAAAATCTAAAGGTTTATTCATAAAAGGGGAAAGATACAGTTGAGAGATAGAATTGGTTAAATGGAATCAATGACATACAGTAATGGCCAAGTTCTTGGTTCAGGCTTGCAGCAGTGATGGAATAAACTGCAGGTTCAAATCAAGTCTCTGGAGAACATCCACAGCTGGGATGGGTCTTTCAGTCCTTGGTTCAGTGCTTCAGGGTAGCAAAGTTCCTCCAGAGATAAGAAGCAGGATTGAAAACAAGATGGAGGAGCTGCAGCAGCTGTTTATAGCTTCTTGCCATGTGGTCTGTCTTTCTTTGTCCCAAGGACAAGCTGTCCATCCCATGGCCTGGGAAAACCTCAGAGTTCTGTCCATAGGCAGGTCCCTCCATACCTTGCTGAGTCCCAAGGCGTGTCTGCCTTCTCTCAATGGGTCACTTGTACAGCTGATGGTCCTTAATGGGCCATCAAGCAGGCTAGGCAGAGCTGACACCAACTTGTCTGGGGTGTCACCCAGAAGCATAGCACAAGTTTGAAATACAGACAGTACAGAGCCAATATTCATAACTTCAACTGTAAAATGATACACATATACAGATCGCATAATCATAACCAGCAAACCATAACCTTGTCTTAGACACCTGATTCGACCCCCTTTTTACAAGATTTGGTGTCACTACAGGACTTTGGTTGCAACAATGATCTATATGGTCCCAGTTCATGTCAATAACGTCACACCCCCGCTGCCCCATCCAACCCCCCTCCTTCCTGACTGTCCCCCTGGGACCCCTACCCCCATTCAACCCCCCTCCCCGCCCTCTGACCACCCTGACCCCGTCCATGCACCCCCCTCCCCCTGAACTCCCCTGCCCCCTTACAGTGCTGCCTGGAGCACCGGTGGCTGGTGGCGCTACAGCCACGCCGCCCAGCTGGAGCCAGCCACGCACCGCGCAGCACAGAGCACCTGGTCAGGCCAGGCTCTGCAGCTGCGCTGTCCCAGGAGCTCACCCTGCAGCCCAGAGCGTTGCGCCATTGTGGGGGAGGGGGGATAGCAGGGGAGGGGCCGGGGACTAGCCTCCCCAGCCAGGAGCTCAGGGGCTGGGCAGGAGGGTCCCGCGGGCCGTAGTTTGCTCACCTCTGCCCTAGCTGTTGGCCAGTTGTAGCACCCAGAGTTCTAGAGGGGAGGCTTGGCTAAGCAGGTTTGGAAGTGCCTGCCAATGGAATGAAACAGACAGTATATTAATTGATTTCCCACTGGAGGGGAAAAAAGAGAGAGAGCAAAGTAGGGGGATTCTGTCTGTACATCAGGCCATGAGTTGCAACGTTTTGGAATGCTTATGTCACTCCTTCATGAATTCTCATGTGCAATCACTCTCACTTCTACCATTGGAAGTCTCTCTCTCTCTCTCTCACTCACACACTCACTCAATATTGTGGTAAATAACAATAAGATGCTGAATCTGATTTGATGGAAGGTGGGCTGAAGTCATGGCTTGGGGACATTTATCAGTACAGGCTTTGACTTTGTATTAGGCAGGAAAAGCCCTCAAAAATATTGATATTTTAGAAAAACCAGAATGGAAAAACAGTAATTTTCCAGGCAAGCGATGGGATCCCATTGACATATGCAAAGGAGATATGTGAGGGAACCGGTGACTGAATAAAGTGGTTTTGTAAGCTATCTAGAGGGCCAAGAAAGTTCTCTCTACCTAGAAATTTGAAAACCATCTTGAACTCCTGCTCCATGAAAAATTTTCAAACATCATCTTCCGGGAGTAGAAGAAAATCAGAACAATCAAACAAAATCAAAATGAACACACACTGGCCCTACTCCGCCAGCCTCTGAGATCTTCTTACACAAGTGTATATTCCTAGAGCGTCTGCTAAAGTCGTGCTCCTGACTATACTCACAGAAGCTGTTAATTAGCTCTCTGGTGTGGTTCTCCAGGCAGCTGGCAGCAAACTGGGGGGAGACATTTTCAAATGGGGTGAGGGGGGGCTGCAGTGAGTTGTGGAAGAGGGCAAAGAGCCTGTACATTTCAGCAACCGTGGAGTAGGCAGAGTAAAGAGGTGTGTGTGTGTGTGTGAATGGGGTGTAGTGGGGTATTGCTGAATGATGGCAGAGTTAAGGTTTGCGTGGGCATGTTTAATGCAGTCGGGGGGCAATGTTATCTCAGTTATATTTGTATAAATCCAGAGTAACTCTGGTGCAGTTAATGGCAGTTTTGGGGATTGATTCTTAGTGTCATTGAGAATCCAGTTTATCTGAGTGGATCCATGGCGACATGCTAGAGCCCAGGTCCTCAGATAAACTGTAAATCTGTTGGCCCAGGGCTGTGCAAAAAGAGCAACTTATATTTTTATCAGATTTCACAAAAATATATTTTCAGTTTCATTCCCCATTCCAGCCCATTTAGCGTGCCCCAAAAGTTGCTGTGACTGCTGTTGTGAAATTGCAGTTTTTATACTGAAATACCTGAAATATTTTCATTTTTTGTATGAGAAACAGATTTGCATATTGATTTTTACTGTTTTGCAGTCTAGAGCTAAGTGTTCCAATGATTGGGAATGCTGTTACTTCCCTTGGGAAACCATGCCTAATATATATCATGGGAGAGAGAATGGGGCTTTTCCCCCTGACGTTCTGTTTAAATGATCTTTGTTTAATTTACTCTATTACTCCACTTATCACTTTATACACTCCCTCTCCCTCCTTGTTTTTATACCTTTTTTTAATATTTGTAGATTGTCCCCTGCTTAGTCATGATTTACCCAGGCGAGACAGAATTTCATTTTTTTAATTGCCGGGTGCCAGGAGAAACCATTGAATAACCACTTTTTGCTATGAGAAGACCTGAGATGAATTTGAACTGTTGAGCTAGAGGCGAAAGACTCTCTACATCCCATCACCAATGTCCCTGAGCCATCAAGTCCCTCAAATATTAACAAGAGTAATTATTATTAATAAATTGCCTTTGATTATGCTACACAATTAATTAAATCTTATCATAATTATAAATAGTTAAAACATGATGATGTATACAGATATGTCAAACCAATTGGCAAAAGCTGTTTTATAAACTAACGTTAACATATATATCAACGATAGCATTCCTATATCGTATGCCACAGTGACGGGTGTGTTTACACTATATATAATTTTTTTTCTTAAATATGCTAGATATAATGGTGGAAAAGCCATGACTATTGTTCTTAGGCTATTTTCAGGTGTTTTGATGAATGAACAATCCTAATATAGTGTAAGGCTGTGGCAGTTTCATTTTTATAACAGTGCAAATATGGTACGTAAAGGCCGAGAGTTCTGTATCTAATTTAGCTGTGTTGCTTTAGCAACATGATGCGGGTTGCACATAGTTTCCTTGGTTACACTTCCTAAGTGCCATTAGATGAGCGATGGCAATAAACATGAAAGGAGATCATAATGAGAGAGAGACTCCTGTGCAGTATCTTTTTATAGCCCCAGACAGCATGATTAGCAGGATGGCCAAAGGAGACAGGAAAGATGTTTTGAAAAATCTTAGTTCCTCTCATTCTTGTAGTCTTTGTTTTGTTTTAAAAATCCTAAGTGAAGTCTGAGCTGGTGGCTCTGAGGTGCTCGTTCTTGGATGATTTAAATACAGAGAGGTACCTCTTGCCTCAGAGCTGGTGCATCCCAGAGATGGGCATAACCAAAACCCCCTGCAGGGAGGATGCAGAGTGGTAGGCCCTCTCTGCTAATATATAAAGACAGGGTCCATGCCCCACAAAAGTTATGATCTGTAGACTAAGTATCGGGGCAGGGAGCAACAGCAGATGACAGATGGTTGGATTTAGCCTGTGTTGTGTTCATTATAGGCCTTTTGGAAGAGGTCAGCGTATGTTAAGCAGTGAGGACAGAGTAAAGGGTGAGGCATGGCAGGTGTAGTCACTAAAGGGGAGTTCAATGAATTTCCCCAGGTGTATTTAAGAGCAGAATTTGTCCCCTTCCTTGTTAAGCCATTTCTGTTCTGTAAATTGTTAGTGGATCATCTCTCAAGCAGCAGGTCTGGGGATAGGATATTTGAGGCAGGATTCGAAGTGAGCAGCAACGATTTCCTTAACCCAAGCTATGGCAGCATATATGGCCCACAGGAGAGCAGATTAATTCCAATGGCAATCCAAAAACATCCCTGTTGGGTACAATGCTCTAGGGTCTGTTATGACTCTTAATAATCTACTTTATCTACAATTGTTTACTGTAGATTTTCCTTTTGGTATTTAGCAGGATCAGGCTTGTTTCTGCACATCAATCAGATGGACAAAGGGGGGGAAGCTGAGAACTCAGAAGCACAGCTTCCATTACTGATGGCTGAAGCTCAGGTGATTCTGAAGTTCAGTTTGGATGCTCACCTAAATTTTGTAGGTCTGTCACATTGGGCTGGAATCCTTACAAGAACAGGCTTTCTCAGTATATTTCCAGTGCTTGCTGCTGGACTGGAGACACTGCAAGATCAGCAAAACTGGCCAGAAAATGGTTTTTATTCTCCCCATGGAAAATTTCAACTTTTTCAGTAAAAAAAAAATTGAAAAGCCAAAATTTTTGGCCAAAACCCAAAAAATTTTGGCCGAAAATGGAAAATTTTGATTCAGAAATTCTACCTCAGTGCCTTATTATAGAAGCTGTAGCTCCTCACGCCCCCGTTCTCCTCTGTGGCTGGGCTCCCCAAGCGGGACTATATCTCTAATGATGTACTGTGGTCTCCCCACTTGATGAGCCACTGCTGTGCATCGTGAAGGTCCCGTGGCTATGGCGCATCATCATGGGAGATGTAGCTGAAAGAAATGGATTTCAAGGAATGGTTTGAAGGTAGGAAAAGGGGTTGCTTGGTGCTTGCTGACCAAGGAACAGAAGGCTGTTCTAGCCATTGAGATGCTGTAAATCAAGGTATGGAGTTTGCAGCGTTGCCAACTCTTGTAATAATTGGTGCTTTTCTGAAAGTCCCAGCTGTTAGAATTAAGAGATTGCATGAGAATCTCAGCTTTAATTTTTTTTTTTTAAAAGTAAGTTTCTCGACTTCCTGGTTGCAGAGAAAAGCTTGAAAATATGATGAGTGTAGCCTAAAAGTGCAGAAACCAGAAGGCAAATATAAAGAAACCCAAATACACCAGACCCTCACGAGAACATGCGTCTATATAGCGCAAATTCGCATATAACGCGGTTGCATCAATGAATCCCAAATTTAATTACTTTAATTGGAATTCATTTTAATGCAGTCCTCACTATAACGCAGTACCATGCATGGATCCCAAATCTCACGTTCTAGCGAGGGTCCGGTGTATATTATTTTAAAGTAATCTCATGATTTTGGGGCCTGACTCATAATTTTTGAATGCTTGATGTAGGCAATCCTATAGAGGGGACAGTGCAAAAGAGGAGTGGGAGGAAACCAGGCCTGAGGGTCATCAAAATAGATTCACTTGCAAAAGTTAGGAAGTGGGGAGCACTTATCTGATGAAGAGTCTGACTTGTACCCAGATCTGAGACAACTTTGGTGGGGTTCAAAATCCAAAGTTGGATCTGGATTTTTCCAACACCCCTGTCTTTATAATGGACTGAACCAGAACCCTTGATCCAAATGCCCCTGAACTCTGTGGTGTATAAGATCCAGATGCATATTTAATGGCTTTGGCCCATCTCCCTAATTTTATTCTGGCAAGTTGGTGCACTTGTGGTATGGACAGCATATAAGGTCCTGGATTTTAAGTGAATGACAAAATATAGTCCCAGCCATTGCAGCTCTTTCCTGCTTTGTTTGTGCAGAGTTCAGCTAAATGCCAATGGAGTCTCTTTTCAAGGAGATCTCAGCAGAAAATAATCCTCTTGGAATGCATCCATCTTTATGTCACTTCTATCTTATGGCCTACGTGCTTCATGTCAGCACTAATTAATTTGGATCTTTGGCCTTCCATATATTTATGATTGTTTGGGACAGTCACAATAAAATGTCTGTGTGAGAGCTCTGGGCCTTGGGCCTTCAGCTTCTTGGGGAAAGGCAGTGCAGCTCTATTTTTTGTGCATGACATAAGAGGCTTACAACAGGCAAGGACTGAAATCCTGCTTCTCCCCTAATCTAAGGAGGGTATTTTGCTGTGGGCATAAAACCAAAGCTCTTTCTGAAGTGGGTTTATGGAAGCACTGTCTGGGGCTTCATTAGATTAAAATGTAAAGACTGGTGCCCCTCCCTGTGCTCTCCTATACCCCGAGAGAAGATAGAGTCACGGGATCCCAAGATACAGTTGCAATCATAGGGCCACATTTTGCTTCCGTCACCCATGCAAAGTCAAAGTAAATGGGCTTGGTGCAGAGGATCCTGGGAGGGATTTGAGGGAACAAATCGCCTCCCTTATGCCCAGTGGCTTAGGTGGAGTGACTGAGCAGCTGCTCCCTTGCTGCTGTGGTCCATAAGGGAGTGGGATGTGTGGATTCAGGGATGTAGCTCTGCTAGGCTGTAGTCCAACCCGTCTTAGACCCCCACTTTTCCTCCATTCTGCTATACTCAGCCACAGGATCGGGGAGCAGAGCATCCCCCGGCACAGCAGAATAGTCACTTTTCTGCAGTTAGGGCCTTACCCACCTGCCAGTACGGGGGCGGCATTTGGCTACTGAATTCTCATACATCTGTGGGAACATTTGCTTAAATATGGTTGGGAACAAAAGAACCCTCCTCCCTGATACTATTGTATGTGTCCTACCCACCTCAAAAGCTCCTTCGGTTCCTCATATACCCCATTCTGTATGCTAGATCCCCATCACATTCCTCTTGTGCAAGGCCCTATACTGCTGCTTTACTTGGAGCCGTGCCTGGGTCCTCTCCAGTTTGCTAGCTGAACTTTGGCAATAGGGTTCCTGTTACACAAGCACCTCCCTAATTTGCATTAACGGCTGGGTGACCCATTACCTATTTTTGATATTTGCAAACTAGCAAGTGAACAAACACCATGAAACCCCCCCAAGAATACTGGATCACAAATAATGCTTCCAAAGATCAGGATTCTGCCTGCCACTCTTGATAATATGAGACCTCGCTAGAGAGCTGTGATACTCAGACCTCAGTGGTTCAGGAGCTAAATGAGTGCTCAACATTACCCAAAAGAGCCACAGGAGTGTGAATTCATTGTTTCATTTTCTATTCCTATAATTGTCACAGCAAAATGACTGATTAAGTATTATTATTTTATCAACTACAATTGGTTAATAACGTAGTAAAAGCATCCTGATTGGTTAATAACTTAGATTGGTTAATCGTTAAATCACAGTGGTTTAATATCATTTGCTGTAAAGAGACACAGGAGATACATTACAGAGCCACTTGCGAGAGCCTCCGGCTGAGATCACTGTTACAGACAGTCCGCTGTTATTCCTCTGCTGAGTGGCAGGGTGAAACTCCTCTCTTTTGGTGAGAATCATGGGGCAAGGTTGGAACTGGGTTTCTATATGCACTTTTCCATCACTTTGGGCCATCCATGGAAATCATTCAGATGGGAAGAACGGAGTTCCTGATGATGCCACAGCATTCCCCTGGTAACGAAGAACTGGCAGCTGTTCATAAGGGGCAGGAAGCATGGCCTGCTAATGACATGTACGCTGAGGAACCACAGGTAAATAAGACCTAAACTCATCTCACGGCAGAGCTGACCGTCTGACTGGCTCTGGTGCCATATAGCCCATATTTTCTAAGCGGATTACATATTCCTGTGTGTAGTAAATAGAGATGGGTGCTGGTTTGGACATTAAGTGGGTTATGTCTTTGTAAAACAAAATCTGAAACTACCAATGGCGGTTCAGATCCAGTTCCGATTTAAGCCGAACTACTATAGTTTAAGAAGCAGCCGGCAGATTGGGCCCATCTCTAACTAAAAACATCATAAAATACAAAGCACCATACTGTTTTACGTGATTAAACGTCCATGGCCCGTTGAGGAGTTTGGCCTAAAAATCACAGTCCTAACAATGCTGTGTGAGAGGCTAGCACCTCTCTATGACATGGGTTAAATGCCTGAAAGAGCCCCAACTACCGCACTGCCATCCCTGCTTCCTACAGCACCTGGGTTTTCCTTGGCAGTCTCCCACACATGCACTCACCCCGCTTAGCTTCTGAGGGCTAATGGGATCACAGACCATTGTGGCATGGCTACAGGCCAAAACAAGCCACTCTTCCTTACCGGAAATGAGAGTGACTTGGCAGGGGCTGCCTGCCTGCCGTTTCAGCCTTTCTTTACGTCAGTGGGTTGATACACGCAGGGTGGCCTGAAGTTTGTTTTTCTCCTGACCCAGATCCAGACCTTGCATCATTTTTTCCCTAAGTGAAAACAGGGACTTTCACACACAGCTCTAGTAAACCTTTCACGAAGGGAATCCCGTCTTGTCTCTGCTGTTCTTACTCCGTACTCGTTAAACTGGTTGTCCAATAGGAACGTGGGTCTGGCCTGGCACCCTGTAGTCCAACCTGAATCAGCAGCGGCAGCAGCATCCGAGCAGGGCCCTGATTACTGCTGAGAATAATAGCTCACTCCCTGCATCCCCCTTCCTCCCCTTAGGAAAAGTAAGCTACGCAGCCCTTTCCTGGGCACAACTTACTTCCCCCTCTGCTCCTGCAGGCTTGCTGTGGGGGAAGCCTTAGCCCCATGCACTCCCTGACCGCCTGTGGGAGAGTGGGTGTTCTGGGCGGGTGACAGCTGCTCTCTGATTCCCTTACACATTTCTCTCTGCAGTACTGGTAGCCTGTGCAGGGCAGTTATGCCACCCTTTGCAGGACTGTAGCCTGGGTCGGAATCTGGCACATGGAAGTCAGTTGTTTCCTCTCCATAATCCCCTCAGCTCCAGCTCTGGTTTTGGCCCAGTCTGAGTGCACATACACTTTCATTTAGAGTAAGAATACATTTTAGAACAACACTGGTTGCTGCCAAAAATCCTTCCAGGGAAACTTGAGCAGCTCTTGATTGACTTTCATTTTGATGCTGAGGTCCTGCTCCAGCAGTATTCAGCACTGACAGCAGATTACACTTTGCATTGCTCTTTCTTCCTAGATGCATTTCTTATTACTTACTGTCAGGGGTGAAAGTAACTTAAAGGACTTACCGGTATGCCGGAGTCCTGAGTGGGGGGCATGGCCTCAACCGGAAGAGGTGATTTAAAGGCCCCGGGGCTCTGGCTGGGAGCCCTGGGGCCTTTAAATCACCCCAGAGCTACCAGCTGCAGAGGCAGCTGGGAGCCCCGGGGCTCAGGGGTGAATTAAAGGGCCCGGGGCTCTGGCCGCCGCAGAGCTCTGGGCATTTTAAATCCCTACTGGAGCCCGGCTGCCGGAGCCCTGAAAGAGAGTAGTCTTGCAGACCATCTAGCAATACGATATCCTGCTCTTCCCAGTCCTTTCGTGGTGAGCAACGTTGTCAAAGGGCTGTGGTCTGTGCACAACTTGAACATGGGCCCCACAGGTAAGTGCTCCATTTTTCAGTAGCCCAGACACAAGCAAGTGCTTCTTTTTTGATGGTAGAATATTTTCTCTCAGGATTACTTAGTGTCCTTGAAGCAAATGCAACAGTCCTCTCTGTGTTGTCCTCATGAAGTTGTGTGAGGACAGCCCCAAGTCTATAATCAGAAGCATCAGTAGTTACAATTGTGGGCAATGCAGGACTGAATAGTGCAAGTACTGGACTAGGTACAATCAAGTCTTTCACCGTTTTGAAACTAGCTTGTGCAGCCATTGTCCACACTAAGGTTGAACTTCCCCATAACGGTTCAATGACAGAAGCATAATTGGGAATGAATTTTGCATACCAGGAGATAAGACCCAAGAAGGAATGTAAGGTTTGCAAATCTGTTGGAGGAGGAGCATTTGAAATTGCCAGGATATGAGCCGGATCAGTTTTTAGTCCAGCCTGTGAAGTTGTATGCCCCAGAAAGGAGAATTCAGTTTGTCTAAATTTGCATTTGGACCTATTGAGCTTGAGGCCTGCTTTGCTGATACAGTTTAATACAGACTGCAGGTTATTGTCGTGCTCCTCCGAAGTATTTCCAAACACGATGATAATATCCAAATAGCACTGAACTCTATGTTGATTCTTCAAAATCAATGACATCATTTTTTAGAAGGCACTTGGGGGTGATGTGAGACCGTATGGAACACGTTTAAAACAGAATAGTCGCTCATGTGTAATAAATGCTGTGAGGTCTCTATCTTCATGCAACATAACCTGGTGGTATGCGCTCTGCAAATCAAGAGTAGAAAACATCTTTGCTCCACGGAGTTCTGCAAATACTTCTTCTATGTGAGGAAGAGGATGGCTGTCAATCACAATAGCGTTATTTGGCTCCCTTATCTCCACACAAAGGCGAATGCCTCCACCCTTCTTCTGCGTCACTACTATAGGTGAAACCCATTCCGAGGACATCTTCAATAATGTCCTCTTGTACAAGTTTTCTAAGTTCCTCTGAAACAGCTTCCTTGACTGAAAATGGTAAGCACCATAATTGCTGTCGTACAGGCATCACATTATTCCACATTTTAACTTTATGCAGAAACCCATAAGCACAGCCAAGTTTCTCCTCAACCTGGTGTTGGGTCCCAGCTGAAACTGGTGTGTGTACCTCAAGAGTGCTTTGCTGAGGAAGATCAATTTGTCCATTAACTACCCTGAGACTTAAAGCAGCTGATAAATCTCTGCTGAGAATAGGAGTGCCTTTGTGGACAATGTAGAACTCTGCAGTTACACAGCAATCACCAAAAGTAACTATTGCTGGCAGGCAGCCACGTACTGGAATATGGTTTTTCAAATAGCACACCAAGTGAAGCGTGGGTTCAGTAAGAGGCACATCTTTAAAGTAATACAAATAGATGGAATCAGGTAGTATAGATACTGCTGAGCCAGTGTCCAACAGTAGCTGAATAGAGAGTGATTTGCCTGAGGGTATGGCGGAAATGTTTACCGTGCACTTTATTTGTTCTGGAATACGTGCGGTAGTGATTTTGTCCACGCTCAGCACAGTAACATCTGGTATTGTAACTGCATGCACTTGTTGATTGAACTGGCTGCTGTGACATACGTTAGCAAAATGCCCAATCTTTTTGCAATGATTGCACTGAGCTACTTTTGCCAGACATCCTGTGTAGCTTGCAAGGTGTTTTGGGGATCCACAGTGAAAGCATGCTTTACTGTATTTTGAATTTGCTGATTTGGTGGTTTTTCATTAGTTTTCCTCTTGTAATTGTTTGTCTGCAATGATAGTGAACTTTTCTGCAAAGGAGTCACAGCCTGGACTGTGCCTCCTATATCCACGCTCATTATTTTGGCTTCAGCTGTAGCTGATTCAGTCTGGGTAGCAATGGTTACAGCTTTTTCTAGTGTAAGTTGTGGTTCTAGAAGTAAACGTTCTCTTACAAGAAGCATGGTTGTTTTCTCAATGAGCTGGTCTCTAATCATCTCATCTGCCATATTCCCAAAGTCACAAGTTACAATCAGACTCCTCAGGGAAGCAATGTACTGCATTATAGTCTCCCCTGGTTTCTGCTCACGCTGGAGAAATCTGTAGTGATTAGCTACTACATTCACTTTTGGTACAAAAAAGTTCTTTAATGCAGCGAGTGCAGTCTCCTATTTATCGTCTGCAAGGCGAAAAATGTGAACTATATGCTGCCCTTCTGCTCCAAGGCAGTGGATAAGCAGAGCACGCTTTCTTACTTCAGATATCTCTGTAGCACTGATTGCAAGCAGATAAGTCTCAAACATATGGATCCAGGCAGTAAAAGCAATTGGAGGCTCACCTGGGCTTTGTAGAAAGGGTGCAGGTGGGTTCAGAGGCAGAAGATCCATCCTCGTCACCAAAATGTTGCAGTAGCCAGGCAAGGTACTAACAAACTTCAACAGGACTTTATTTTTTCAAGTGGAAACCTCTTTTCCAAGCTGCTGTTGCACCCTCAGTAGCTCTCCCTCAGCCTCTTCAACTCCTCCCCCTCCTTCCTGTTTCCTGTCCTTTCAGACTCCCAACAGCCAGTGCTCCCAATTCTAATAATTACAAACAACATCTAAACACCACATGCCCTCACTGGCACATGTCAGGGTGCTGTGGAGTTAGCTCTATGCTGCCTTCTGTGGTCTCCTCAGGCTTCGCTGCAAAGTCAGCTCTGTGCCACTGACTCCCGAGGTGCTGTGAAGTTAGCTCCATTCTGTCGCTGCTGGTCCACTCAGGCCTCACTGTGAAATTAGCTCTGTGCCACCACGGTCAGGCCTTGCAGCAAACCCAGTTCTCCACTGCTTGGTCCAAGCGAGTCCAGTCCTGCAGAATCACTCCACATGGGCTTCAGAAACTCCAGGTAGGTAACCCAGAGCAAAAGGGGCTCTTGGAAAGAGTCCCTGGGATAGAGACCCTGGTCTCCAGCACAGAGCTTCCTGCCCTTTCTTTGGTGAGCTTGAATCCCATTCCCAAACCAAATTCCACTGCCTCTAAAGTCAGGTTAACCCCTTACTCCAGGCCATATCTTGCACATTTCTTGTGCCCTTTCTTGAGTAGGGTCATCTGAACAATCTGTTATCATTTATACAATCAGAACATGGACAAATTCCAACTACAGCAACAAAACTCAGTATGTAAAACTGTGTCTAAACAACACTGTAATTTAGGGTTGCAGAATTGCGTCCTAAGGTGCTGATTCTGTAAAAAGCTTATGCAGATGCTTAAAGGTAAGTATGTGCTTGAGTCCCATTGGCTTCAATGGGACTTAACCATGTTCTTAAAGTGAAGTGCGTTCTAAAGCATTTTGCCAAATAGGGACGCTTTCCTGATTCAGGTCCGAAGTGTCTAGATAAGACTAATTAGAAAATTCCTCTGGAAGACATATATGGCAATATTTGAAAGGAAGACTTATTCTTCAGACACTTCAAAGCAAGGTTAATATGAATTTCCATTTTGAAAAGCTGCATCAAACAGAAGACCATATGGGCCTCATTTCAGTTAGTATAACAGTATAAGTGGCAAATGTATAATTGTGTGTAGGGGAAGAAAAATACAATCCAAACAAAAGGTATCCCCAAATGCTTTGAAGAGCTAAACAGTAAATGATATTAGCTTTATACTGTTCGGGATTGCTGCTTCCCTAAAAATATATTGAGCCTCTAGGCAGGGCCTTGCCTACAACAATTACATTTTGCAGTAATTTCCCACCATTGCTAACACCCGCTCAGCTCCATCAATGTTAAGAGTGGTAGGAGCACTGGTTGGAATGAGCTGATGGCATTTTAAGTAATGTGTCTTCTAACCCGGATCAGAGCAGATCTAACTGACATGGTGTTTAAAACACCACAAGCCCACCTACACTGAGGGTCCCAATGTTGCTAACACCAGTGAAGCGGAACTGATGTAGAAAATTCTTGCAAAATTTAAAATCATTAATGATTGTAAAGCAATTTGCCATCTACAGATGGAAAGTGGTAGAGAACGTGAAGTCATGTGATTATCTAAAATGCAAGGAGAGAAAAATGATCACCGTAGTCTAGGAGCCTCCACTCATTTCTGCTCTAGTATTTTTATACATAAGTATATTTTTTCAAAATGAGCTGCAGTTTATCATTATTTAGAGCAGAAAACTGAGTGCTTACTCAGAACCAGCACTGGACTGAATTTGACTCTAATTATTGTTTACACAGTGGTAATTTGCAAAGTGATAATTTCTGAAATGGGTGCACTCCATCCAATTAATATTTAATGCCTCCATCTGCCATTGTTAGGTTACTTACCAACCTTGTTAGATAAAGTATGTGAAGCAGTTGGCTGATGCTGACAAGAAGAAAATGTTTAGAGATCTTACTGGAACAGAAAGCTAGAATATACATGGTCTAGGATTTAAGAGTTTATGACAGAATAAAGTAAAATCATCTCCTAAACCCTCGTGTAGTCTCTTGTATACGTTAAACATACATCATATTCTCCCTGTGTATTGGAGAGGGGCTTAAAGCAGTCAGAGCCATATGAGGGTTAAATTGTAAGTTTACAAAGAGGAAATGTCTTTGATCCTATCCTATAGGGTAAGAATAGGACTCATGGGATTGATGCTGCTTTCACATGGTGTAATCAGGAGTAACTCCATTGACTTTACTGGAGTTACACTGCTATAAAACGGCTGTAAGTGGGAATAGAATCAGGCCGCATATTACTAGTACTGGACTGACCATGATAGTGCAGTAGTGTAATAAGAATACAGAGCTGACTCTGCTAAGATCCAGGGTCAGCCTTTGAGCATGCCCACTGTGAACTAAATGTTTTCAGAAGCCCAAGCATGCTCAGACTGAGCTGATTTGATCATGCAGGTAAGTGGTGGTGCGCTTAACTTTTATACACTTATAAACATGTATGCACATGCTTAACTTTAAGCATGTGGATAGTCCCATTGACTTCAGTGAGACTACTGACATGAGTAAAGTTAAGCACCTGCATGTTTGCTAGATTGGGTCCTAAATTGGATATTGGACCTACAGCCAGAGAGTCCTGATTTCTAAACACATCTCTAGCACACACTTGCTAGGTGACCTTGGGCAAATCATTTCTGTGCTAAGCATTATTATTTGTTGCTTAGCATGGGTACCTCAGTTACCTCATTTGTGAAAAGGAGATAGTAGAAATCACCTCATTAGGCTATTGTAAAGATTCATTAATGTTTCTAAACATCTTGGGGATAAACATTTTATTATTAATCTGGAGTATACAGTATCTTCTTTTAACTTGACTAGGAGAAGCCTAATAAGATGAAGAGACTGATGGCCACCCTTAAAGAAGGGAGAGTATGGGTGGGTGCGGGAGAACGACAATTTGAATTGTATGTATTAGCAGGAGTGTTGTAAGCAAGACATGAGAAGCAATTCTTCCGCTCTACTACGCGTTGATTAAGCCTCAACTGGAGTATTGCGTCCAGCTCTGGGCGCCACATATCAGGAGAGATGTGGACAAATTGGTGAAGTCCAGAAAAGAGCAACAAAAATGATTAAAGGTCTAGAAAACATGACCTATGAGGGAAGATTGAAAAAATTGGGTTTGTTTAGTCTGGAGAAGAGAAGACTGAGAGGGGCATGATAACAGTTTTCAAGTACATAAGAGGTTGTTACAAGGAGGAGGGAGAAAAATTGTTCTTAACCTCTGAGGATAGGACAAGAAGCAGTGGGCTTAAATTGTAGCAAGGGACGCTTAGGTTGGACATTAGGAAAACTTCCTAACTGTCAGGGTGGTTAAGCACTAGAATAAATTGCCAAGGGAGGTTGTGGAATCTCCATCATTGGAGATTTTTAAGAGCAAGTTGGACAAACACCTGTCAGGGATAGTCTAGATAATACGTACTCCTGCCATGAGTGCAGGGGACTAGCCTAAATGACCTCTCAAGGTCCCTTCCAGTCCTATGATTCTATGAATGGTATTTAACAGTGAAAATAGGAGGGAGAGAGAAGGACAGGAAAACAGACTAGCTAGGATATGTTTAACATTTGCTTTCAGTCCCTCAGATCCAGTGCAAGTGAATCTGGTTTGCATTAGCCTGGTCTGGTTTGCATTAGCCTGGTCTACATTAAAAAGTTAGGTCTAGCCAGGCATGGCGCTCAGGGGTGTGAAGAATCCACAATACTGATCAATGTAGTTACTCTGACCTAACCCCTGGTGTAGACAGCACTAGGTTGGCAGAAGAATTCTTCTGCCGATCTAGCTACTACCTCTTGGAGAGGTGGATTAACTGGGAGAAGCCCTGTGCCGCTGTAGCATTTCAAGTGAAGACAAGCCCTTAGTGGCTCTTATAAGACTATAACAAGGTGATATGCACTGGACAGAGACAGAGTATCATCTAGGGCAGGTTTTCTCAAACTTTGGAGCCTGCACGCTGCCTGGGCTGGGGGCAGGGCAGGACTGAAATGCTTATCTTACTTCGTCAATTTGGTCTTTGAAATAAGCAAATGCCACTGGCAGCTCCCCACTGTGTCAGGGCCTTGCCTCAGGGAGGTGTGTGAACAGTCTTGTGGGGAACAGGGTGAGGTAGAGGCCCTTGGGGAATGGGGAGGGCTCTGAAGAGTGACAGGCTGAGGGGGGATGGGGCCCTGGGGGTCTGGGGCATGTGCACAAGGGCTTTGAGGAGAGACAGTCTGAGTGGGGACGGGAGCCCAGAGGGAACAGCCTTGGCGGAATGGGGCCTCGGATGGTGTGGGGAGGCTAGAGAGGATGGGTGGCTGCGCTTTTGCTCCAGTTTCCACTTGTTCTTTTGGGGAGATTTGCAGGTCACTCCCCAGTTTCACTTTGGGTCCATCTTTCCCCATCTGGATATAGTACCTACCTGCACAGACACCAGCGCCTCTCTCTGATGTTTCAGGTAAACACCATGCATTGTAAGTACCTCTAAGTTAGTGACCGAGTATTTCATTATTAGTTGGGCTGCCTGAATATTGCCTCTAGCACATCGGAAAGTGGGACTAGAGCTCACCTGCTTTGATACAAGTGAGGCTTGATGGTTAGAAGATTTTTGAGATACCCTTCCCTAGCGGTTAGAGCAGTGGGCTTGGAGTCAGGATTCCTAACTTTTGTGCTGGCCTCCATTTTTGATTCTTTGTGTGTGTATATATACCCAATGTGTGTCTGTAAAGGGTAATAATATTTACATACCTCACATGAGGTAGGGTGAGACTTAATAATTAATATTCATAAAGCACTTTGAGATCCTTGAATGGGAGGGCTCCATATCCGTGCGAAGTGTCCCTGTTATCAGGTCAACACACAGGTCTTGGTGGTTAGTTCTGCTTTAATATTTTGCTGATATAGTTATGTTTAATTCATGTGTTTTCCCATCAAAGTGTCTGTCATTCAGGGTTTGGCCCCCATCTTCTTAAATAGCTGGATATAAAATTACAATGTGTTCCTCCAATAAGGCCATATTTTCAGAACATTGTGACAGCTTTATGATGACACAGAATTTTCTGTTTAGCTAAGGCAGATACCCTACCTTACCCTTGTAAAAATCAAAATCGCTTGTGTGGTCAAATGTAGGAGAATTGAACATAGGTGGTCGTTTTATTTTATGTAGCTTTTTGCTAGCATAATAAGAATATGCAGCTGAACCAGTTTTGCATTGGACCTTGTCAGCTCTCATAAGATTGGGATGGGCTGATTCTTGAAAGGGAGGCCAGTCTTCAAGGTTCTGGTGGTGGTGGTGGTGATTCAATAGGAGCTGGTCTTCTCTCTGAGTCGTTACTGAACCAAAGCTCCTTGTGCTACAGTTCACATGCTCTTCGAGCACAGGTCATTCAAAGGCGAAGTATACCAGAGGGAATGACTATACCCAGTGGCTGAAGGCCACTTTCTGCAAGGGTGTTTTAAACCCACTACTCTGGTTAACTTTGGTAATTTTTTGCTGGATCCCCTTCTTTAAAATATTGGTAATACATCACCACTCACACCTGATGTAATGTGGTGCAGCTGAGCCTAGGCATGGCTCCCTTAATGGAGAAAGGAAAAACCCACTAAACGTTGGTTTGTCGACTGGAAGCTGGAGACAGGTCAGCTCTTCTTTTTACCTTGTTTTAAACTGTAGGCTACTTACAGACCTTGAGGGGAATGCGGCCAGACTATTGTTTCATTTCATTCACACCAGAAAAACTTGGTAAGTGCCCTGGAACACTTGGAGAGGGCTTTCTCTGCTTAATTGGGGAGTCCAGCTGAGTTTCGATCTAGTTGTGCAGACCCTGCACTGCATCCCTCTTGAGATATTAGCAGGTGGACGTGTGCCCCCCAGTCTTGCATTGTTCTCTGACACAGTTGCTGTCTTTTTCTCTTTCATGTCCTTTTCTCCCTTCCCTGTCAAGTGGTGGTTTTTCTTTGTATTTGTTAAAAGAAAAAGAGTACTTGTGGCACCTCAGAGACTAATAAATTTATTTGAGCATAAGCTTTCATGAGCTACAGCTCACTTCATCGGATGCAAGCTTATGCTCAAATAAATTTGTTAGTCTCTAAGGTGCACAAGTCCTCCTTTTCTTTTTGCGAATACAGACTAACACGGCTGCTACTCTGAAACCTTTGTATTTGTTGTTGTTGTTGTGTTCTTGTTTTCTGTCTTCTCCTTTCTATGTCCTACTCACCTGAAAGCTACATATTGGTAGAGGTAGGGCTACCAGCTAGTGAATCCATGGGGCCAGGACTGCACAAGTATGGGATGGTCTACTGAGTACACTACAGGAAGCTTTCAAAGAGTCCTCTGCTAATTTATCCATAGTCACTTTTGTAGTGGAGGTGTTACAGATCCAGCTTCGTGCAGCCTTCTGCAGTCCTTTTGGACTAGTCTGTGGACCTCCCTCGTTGGGGGAAACCATGTGGTGTCCTGTATATGAGTTTATTTGTAGATATGATATTGTGTATAAATGTGTCTGGGTATCAATGAAAATGTGATTAGATTTGGATAACTGCAATTCTGATGGGAATCCTTTGCCTGTAAATGTGAATTCATAGCTTAGTCTTGTAGCAGTGTACTCAAATCAAACAGCCCATAGAGCTGTTCTCTATTGTTTTCTTGAGTGTAAAAAGGCCAACCTGATGAATCCCTAATGGAATTGCCTCCAATACCTTTCATGCTGTGCATTTGGATGTAATAATTCCAGCTAATGCACTTGGGGCATCCAGCTTCCAAATTCATCTAAATGCACTTTATAGAGTAGCTGCTCTATTGGATAAAGGGACCTTTGGGGTGGATGTAATATACCAGAGTACAATCCAGACTAATAAGCAGTGGTATCACCCCTGCCCTGCAACCCTGGGTGCCTTGCAATGCCTTGCTGAAGCAGCTCCCACCTGTAACTCACAAAGGGCCTTCCAGAATACATGAGAACATCTGTACTGGGTCAAACCAATAGTCCATCTAGCCTAGTATCGTGTCTTCTGGCAGTGGCCAATTCCAGGTGCTTCAGAGGGAATGAACAGACATTCGTTGAGTGATCCATCCCCTGTCATCCACTCTCAGCTTCTGGCAGTCAGAGGCTAGGGACACAGAGCATGTGGCTGCATCCCTGACCATCTTGGCTAATAGCCATTGTATCCACAATGAATTGATCTAATTTTTTTAACCCAGTTATACTTTTGGCCTTCACAATATCCCCACGCAATGAGTTTCACAGGTTGACTGTTTGTTGTGTGAAGAACTACTTCCTTTTGTTTATTTTAAACCTGCTGCCTATTAATTTTGTTGGGTGAATCCTGGTTCTTGTGTTATGTGAAGGAGTAAATTACACTTCCCTATTCACTTTCTCCACACCATTCGTGATTGTATAGACCTCTATCATATCCCCCCTTAGTTGTCTCTCTTCCAGGCTAAAAAGTCCCAGTCTTTTTAATCTCTCCTCATGTGGAAGCTGTTCCATTCCCCAATCATTTTTGTTGCCCTTTTCTGTACCTTTTCCAATTCTAATGTGTCTTTTTTGGGATGGGGTAACCAGAACTGCATGTATTATTCAAGGTGTGGGCATACCATGGATTTATATAGTGGTGTTACGATATTTACTGTGTTACTATCTATCCCTTTCCTAATGGTTCCTAACATTTTGTTAGCTTTTTTGACTGCTGCTGCACATTGAGTGGATGTTTTCAGAGAAATAGCCACAATGACTCACCACTCAAGAAAGAGATTGTGAACAGCTAATTTAGATCCCATCATTTTGTATGTATAGTTGAAATTATGTCTTCCAATGTGCATTACTTTGCATTTATCAACATTGAATTTCATCTATCATTTTGGTGTCCAGTTACCCAGTTTTGTGAGATCCCTTCGTAACTCTTCACAGTCAGCTTTGGACTTAACTATCTTGAGTAATTTTTATATCGACTGCAAATTTTGCTACCTCACTGTTTACCCCTTCTTCAAGATCATTTATGAATATGTTGAACTGCACAGTTCCCAGTACACAGGTCCCAGTACAGATCCGTGCAAGTCACATCCTTAGGGTTTGTGTGTAACGGCAGCCTGCCAGCCAGCCACACACAAATTACACTCTGGCTCACACTAGCCTTAGTTATACTGCCGGGTGACCACAACACACCAGAAATGTATGTCCTGTACTGTTCAGCTCTCTCTCCTGGACAATACAAGTTATATAAAGTCTGTTGTTTCTTTAATAGAAATAATATGCACACAACTTGCTTCCTCAAATGCAGTTTCTGAGATCGTCAATTTAAACACACTGGATTAGATAAAACAATATACCAAGTTTAAAATCTTAATCTTTGTATTTAATAAGTGAGTACAAGTAATGATGCATAAAAGTCAGAAATGGTTACAAGAAAAATAAAGATAAAATGCTGCTGGTGTCTCACTTAACAAACTCTGTTACATTCAAAGCAAAATGTTCTTACTCCATGGTTTTAGCCGTCTTACCGACCAAACTTCTTAGGTGAAGACCCCTCCTCCAATCCAGTAGCTGCTGCCCTTTGTCTCTTCAGATGCAGTGAATCTATGGGCAGAGAGAGGAAGAAAGAGAGGTGCCTTGTGGTGTTTGTCCCTACTTTTTATAGTTTCGGTCCCTCTCTTGACAAACCTTTTCAGCTAGGTACCAGGAGGCAAAAAGTCTATGAGGAAGGACGTTCTCTGTTGCTTTTTTCTCCCCTGTTTGAGCTTCCTTTGTTTCCCTTTCTGCTTGATGACTGTTTACTGCTTAAATGCCAATTAGGCAGAGCACCCATTCCTTTGTTTAAGACAGACCTGTTTGCCAACCTCAGTTTGGAACATGTGTTAATAGGATACAGTGGAATCTTAACTTCCCACACAATGTTGCCATACGTATTTTACCAGGATAATAATGAACAGAAAATTATGAGTTTTCAAATGATACCTCACAAGGCATACTATGCACAAAAATTATTACAATAGGGTGTGAATACGGACGTACATTCTGTCAGAGAGGGCAAATAAAAACATTTAATAATACTCTTGGATTAAAAAATGTACCTGATGGCGGAACTGTCACTTAAATTGTCACAGTGATGACTGTTCCCTGGCATAACCAGCCAGCCAAGGCATCTGCTCTTTTGGAGCTCATTTGGGGAGGCAGAGTATTGTGAGGGGAAAAAAGTACAGGAAATACTAGCAAGGGAGGTATAAAGGGTTGGCCATATTTATGTTGGTAAGTGTTGCTCTTTTAAGAGAGTTTAAGCCTTTTTGGGATGGAGGGGGTGAGAAGGTGCTGAATTGACTGCCCTAGGGATTGATTAACTAGCATCTATCGGGATTCCTGGAGACTGGGCACAAAAATGAAATGATACAATAACTATTGCCAGACTATATGACCAAGAAACGAGAGTCCTTTGCATCTCTTCTCCTGAAGGGGTTCAAGGCAGGCTACTTGGTATCTAGGTGTGGTACTCTGAGAGGGCCCAATACAGCAGGGAATCATGGAGAACCCCAGCGTCTAATTCTGAATCTTATCCCAGTGTGAATCCAGAGTAACTCATTGGAAGTCAGTGAGGTCAGTCTGGATTTACAGTGATCTAGTGAGAATAGAACCTGGCTCAATATTTCTCACTCCTGACCTATGGATGGGTGGGTTCTCCTCCAGGGGTGAGATGGTTTTTCACTCTTCATGACCTATCTTGCTGAGACTGCTGACAAACCAGGCATCTAAAGTGGGGATTTTTTCTGTGATCTCATATTGCAGTTAGGCCGAGACCACCAACTGAATTAGTGCAGGCCACCAACTAGCCATTGGATGGATGCCAGTTCTGAAATGCTGCTTCCCTCATCCGGATTCAAATTGCCGATGTAGGCCTGGTCTACACAAGGAAATTAGGTTGTATAACTATATTGCTCAGGGATGTGAACAATCCACACCCCTGAGCAATGCAGTTAAACCAACCTAATCCCTTGTGTAGACAGTGCTACGTCGGCGGGAGCATTCTCCTGTCCACCTAGCTACTGCCTCTCAGGGAGGTGGAGTACCTACGCATCTTTACTGACGTGTTTCGGTGGCGCAGCTGTACTGTTTTAAGTATAGACAAGCCCTTACACTGGGATAACTGGATTTACTCCAGATTTATACTAGTGTAACAGAAAAATTTAGTCACTAATCTTGATTTTGATAAAATTAAACTTCATTGAGATACTCATTTTAAAGACTGAAGCAGCCTTTGATGTATTATAGAAATCAGACTCTGATTCAACAGTCTATTGGCTTGATTCATTTCATTCTGGTGCATTTGGGGCCAGATTCTGCTCTCAACTGCACTAGTATAAATGCGGAACAGTTAATGTAAATCCATGGAGTTTGTCCAGATTTGCATTGGTGTCACTGAGATCAGACTATGACCCTTGCAGTTTTCAGAACTCTGTAATTTTGCTGGGTTGCGATAGCCGTGCAGCTGTGACCCAAGAGCCTGATTATATAACCTGAATCTAGCAGATAAAGTCAAAAAGGCAGCCTTGTTATACTGCTGCCATCAGTTTATTTCCACCCCAGGAAATGATGGCCTGCCTTACACAGAGGCCATGGTATACAATTTATTTAATGGAAGAAACGCCCACTAGCAAGATACAGTACATTGGTTTCTTCATCATCAGTGAGTCCCATTACACTGGCTTGATTGTGCTGCCTCTGTAAGTTTCAGTCAAGGAACTTATATAGACTGAATTAGTATTCTGCAAAGAAAACTGAAGTGCTCTCTTCTGTGAGTCATTTCAAAGGACTAGTTTCAGAGTAGCAGCCGTGTTAGTCTGTATTCGCAAAAAGAAAAGGAGGACTTGTGGCACCTTAGAGACTAACCAATTTATTTGAGCATAAGCTTTCGTGAGCTACAGCTCACTTCATCGGATGCATGAGCTGTAGGTCACGAAAGCTTATGCTCAGATAAATTGGTTAGTCTCTAAGGTGCCACAAGTCCTCCTTTTCTTTTTTCAAAGGACTAGTGTGTGAGGTGTTGCATAACATAAAATGCAGGAAAAAATGAAGCATTTTTGTTGTTTTATGCCCTATGTTAAAGATACTTGATCATTTAGATTCAAAAGAATGGCTTATTTTAAAATTCTAGGGCCTGATCCAGCCAGGGGCTGAGTGCCCTGAACTCCGGTAGACTTCAGTGTGAGTTGAGAGCACTCAGAATGTTTCAGGATTGGCCCCCAAGCAGTAGGTACAAAGAGCAGAATTCGTACTAACAGTGGGAACACGGGATGCATGCACGGAATAGGTCTTCTGCACAGCAATAAGCAAAGGCAAGCAGCAGAATGACACCTCTTTTTTTAATATTGCACGTCCCAGGTATTAAAGCAATTCTCTGGTACAGACAGGAATTTAATATTACAGATTTGGAAGATTAACCTTGCTGTAAATAGTCATAAATAAAAAAAAAAAAAACCAGCCCTGACAGTTCAGCTCTAGCTTGACTAATGTAATGATCGTATCAGTATTGAAAATAAAAGTGTGTCGGCATGGAAAGTTCCTCTCTGGCTTTTGCTGGGCTTGTAAAATGGTTTCACTGTGTTATATTCATTCCTGTGCAAAGGACCAGCCCATCTAGGTACTACTTAAGCCCTCTTATGTAGTTGCTAGTCCTCATGCTGGACCTCTGCACTGGGGTGAATTTCTCCCCGTGTGTGGAAAGGAACTGGCTCCTCCCCACACTTTTAGCTTAATGATTGTTTCTCTGCAGTTACCAGGGAATGGTGAACTAGAGCAGTCAGCTTCTGCCTTACTGATGTTAATGGAGTTGGTTAATGTTAAGAGACATCAACCACCCTGGACAGCAGCAGGGCTTGTGTGTGTTCTTTGTCGATGACTGAAGGAAGTCCGGGATATATGGTAAACTTGCTAAGCATTGCGCATTGCATGAAAGGGCTTGCTTCTGTTCAGGTGGGAGATGATGGCTTCAGTATTCTGCCTTTCTCTTCTCTTCCTGGCATACCTTACAACACTCAAAGAATTGAATTATTTTGTCTTGGGGTAGGATTAATTGGAATGAGCCAACTGAGTCAGTTATTCTGATCAAAATTGGTTAAATGCCACTTTTCACCTTTCCTCCCTAGATCTCAAAACATGGGCACTATGAAGCACAGAGAAGTCAAGTAACTTGCTGACAGTCACATGGCGACTGTGATTGGGTGTCCACCCCACATGGGGCTGGAAGGGGTTAAAAGGTGACCAGGCTGGCCAATTAACTCCCTAGGCCACACCTGGACAAGGAGCCAGGAACTGCTTGATTAGGAACAGGCTCCCCTGTGCTGCTGCTGGGACAGGGCAGTCACTCCCTGGGAAGGTGAGAGCAGTGTCTGGAGACTGCAGAGTGTGTTGGCTGCAGTCTCACCCTGGGAAGAGGGAGCAGCGTTTTGGAACTGGTAGACCCAGAGAGAGAAGGAGAACCAGTGGTAGGAAGCAGTCCAGGGAAGGAGCAGTGGGGGCTAGGAGAGGAAAGCCCAGGATTGCTGAGTTGAGGGTCCCTGGACTGAAACCCAGTGTAGAGGGCAGGTCTAGTTTCTCCTGCCAGCCACTGGGGAGAGGCCAGGACATGGGAGACACCAGCCAGACAGCAGGTCTGGAAAGTTTGTGAATTCCCCAGAAGGGGAGGACCTTAGTGACTTGGTCAGAGGGCCGACACACAAAGAGGAGGCTGCAGATCCAGGAGTGAGCCAGTCTGCAGCCTGAGACAAGACAGAGGAAAGATGCCACCAGAGGGAGAGTGCCAGCTGGCAGAGCAAATTCCCAGGATGGCCAACAGGAGGCACCATGAGTAGTGAGCATTCCCCATGATAGCAGCACTGTGGTAAAGCTGGGAACAGAAGCTATGGAAGCTGGGCTCCTGAAAGATGTGCAGAAAGCTGTAGAACAAGGGTTCTCAAACTGGGGGTTGGGACCCCTCAGGGGGTCACAAGGTTCTTACATGGGGGGGTTGCGAGCTGTCAGCCTCCACCCCAAGCCCCGCTTTGTCTCCAGCATTTGTAATGGTGTTAAATATATATAAAGTGTTTTTTAATTTATAAGGAGGGGTCGCACTCAGAGGCTTTCTATCTGAAAGGGGTCACCAATACAAAAGTTTGAGAACTCCTGCTGTAGAACAAATTGCCCTCCATTGACAAGCAGATTTTTGCAATGTTTGATTTCTGTTCTCCTGTACTGGGTTGCAGCCAAGGTAGCTTCTGAGATGGACATTCGCGTTTCATTGTGAAGGAACTGAGAGAAGAAGAGTGCAGCAGCTATCTAGCATCCTTCCTTCTCTTTGTCAGGTGCCATGACAATGATCTGGAGTGTAGTTTTAGTCCCAAATGTGGGTCTCCTAATTTGCAGCTCAGCTGACTTTTCCCCCTCCATCTCCTCCACATTTTTCTAATTTAAAATAAACAAAGAGGAAGAGAATTTAGGATGTAAGCCAGCTCACGTTATAATCAAAGGTAATGCTCTGTGCCTTGGCTCAACACTACAAAGATATGCTGGTTTAACTACATCACTCGGGGGTGTAGAAAATCCACGCTCCTGTGTGGCGCAGTTATAGCGATTGAACTCCCAGCATTCAGTAGCCATTCAGGAACAGTGTCCTGTAGGAAGATGCAGGGCCTGCCCTGAAGAACCTGCCATCTTGGTTAAGACCCACTTGTGGCTCTTCTGTAGATCTGCATTATTTGCCAGTCAACCTTTCTGTGTCTCTTTTCTGTATCTGAGCAGCAGTGCCAAGTGCCCAGAACTTCAGAATCCCTGTGATTTCTTTTTTTAAAGGCAAAATTAAATACATAAAAATAACCAATTGGGCAAGAAATGGAATGTTATTTCCAGCTTTCTTAGAAAGTAGTAGAAACAAGGGAGCACAAAACGTAACCATATTTGGCAGCTTCCTTTGGATCTGTGTTTAAGTATATTAAGAATAATACTGTCTGGCAGCCCCTTTGGAATTTGGAATTTCAATGCTAATAACCAAACCAGCATCACAGACTTTCATGTCTTTCTCCTTCATTAAATCTTAACTCGTACAAATCTCAGCCTTACGATTCAGAGCTACTGGAGAAGAAAGAAGCTGTTCATCTTCAACTTTAACATCTCAGGTTTACTTATTCTCCCCACTCTTTACCAAGCTCTGTGATTGGGCTGATGCTTTTTCATGCGGAGAGTGGATATACCTCACTAAGTCTCCAAGTAAGCTACTTCTCTGTTACAAGATTGTTTTGGGCTTGTTTCTTGATGCCTGCTGCTATATACTGCCTCGTGCACTGGGATCTCATCCAGGCTCGGCATAGAGATGGCCCTTAGCTGCAAAATTGGACTCTAGCTCTGAATTTTCATAAAGTTCCAGAGGTAATCAGATTTGGGTTTTGGGTTGGGCCTGTCTCTGTTGATAAGCCATGTAGGATTGGACCTGATCAATAGGTATTCGCAAAGAAAAACTCAGGTAATGATTAGGTAGGGAGTGCTCATTTTTCTGGGTCAATACTCAACCAATGTGTGGTGTTCGAGATTCTGTCTTTAGGCTCTTATTATCTGGACCTGTGTGCCCCCTAGTAATATTATTTGGTAAATACTCGTTCACTCTAGCATTAAATTCACTAACTCTTCGGCACAGTTGATAGGTTGTCTATTATGCATTTTAATGATTGACTCAGGAACAGCCCTACAGTACAAAAGGGATTTGCTGTATCATAAGAGCAGGTGTGATTTACAGCTGGGAACTGGGACCTGTGTGTGTGGACTCCTGGATTCCATTCCTGAGTGTGACGCTTGGCAAATCATTTAACCTTTCTGTTCTTCAGTTGGTCTCTCTGGAAATGATTATAACTCATGCCTACCAAACAGGGGTAGTAGGTGTTTTTTCAGATGACATTTATTAAGTGCTTTGAGATCCTTGGATGAAAGATGACCGAAGTGTCTAGTGTTGTGGCTCAAGCTCATTTCTAATTATTCCGGTGTGTAAATGTAATCCACGCACCTCCCGGGTGCCATGCTGTCCCCCTCTAGTGACACCGAGACCACTTAGAGATTAATGAGTCTGCTACAGGCTTAGCTAAGAGCCACGTGGCTTTTAGCGCATGCAGTAGAGACTCATGCATTTAGCTCCAGAGGTCCCAGGTTCGATCCTGCCCACTGACGACTGGGGCCTGTCGGTGTTACATAAACACGAGCACAGTGGAGCTGCTCCACATCACATAGCCTAACGGATTGCATGACTATGTTCAGAGTCGGTGTAGCTACAGTTAAGCTAGGGGGTGTAATTCTGATTGTCATGCGCCTCTCTCCTCTCCCATGGGAACTGAGTGCTCCACCTCCTCTGTGCAGTGTGTCTCTGTTAATGACAGCATAATTGATGTTTGGGTTTTCCCCCTTCTGCTTCCTTAACTAAGGATGATAAATGTTAAATAGAAACGTCCCTTGAGGGCATGCTGTAAAGCAAGAGGTAGATGCTCTCCTCTCTCTCTTCATGAGAGATTAGTGTTAACGGGAGTTCTGTGTGTGAAATTATGGAGAAGAGGATATAAACTCTGGATGCATGTGCTGATGTAATAAGTTTATCTTTATGCTAACTATATTATTTGCCCCCTGTTCTCTTATGTACCATCTGCAGTCATTACACAATGGCTAGAAATGTCAGGGGCCTGAAATAGTGAGGTGACACATGGCTGCAAACACCGTGGAAGTTAAATGAACTTCTCTCATTAGCTTGACCTCGCTTATCGTTTCTCTGTAAAATTATTTCCTGTATTTGTGTAATTGTTTGCACCCGGACTATTGCATTCAGTTCTGGGCACGTCATCTGTGGTAAGATATTGATAAGACGGAAGGAGTTCAGAGAAGAGCAATATGCAATTATCAGAGCAATTGGAGGGATTGGTTTGGGAATAAAGATTAAAAGAGCTAAATATGGATAAGTTGGCCAGGAGATGAACGAGTGGGCATGTAAGGGTAGGCAGATTTGATGTGTATTAATACAGATAAAGAGGAATGAATTAGCATAGTTTTCTGAAATATAATTAGGAGCAATGGGGTGAAATTAAGAGGAAAAAATTAGATTGATTATCAGGAAAACTTTCTGATACATGCATGAGGCTGGAGAATAGCCTCCCTAGGAAAGTGGTAGAAGCTCCAGATTGCACAACTTTTTAAAAATAGGTTGGCACTGGCAGATACAAGGATTAAGGCATCTAGTAGGTCTTCTCCGACTTCCCTTAATCCTCACCGAAGGTTAAACTTGGGAGTGTAGCCGTGAGGACTGGAATCCTTTCTCTTCAGCAGAATGGAGTAACAGTGCAAACTTCTTCACTCCACCGGATCCCACCAATGTGCCCCTATGCTGATCTGAAAAGACCATCTATAGAGGTGACAAGGGAGGCCAGCCTCCATGCCTGTTCAGTCCCTGGCTCGCCCACTGTGAACCATGCTGAGCACACCAACTTATTTCAGACAGGCTGCTGAAAAGCAGCAGTGTATTGTCACTACCAATTGGATTTGTGGTATTTTTGCCACCTGGCTTCCGAACCCTCTGGAAGATAGTTGGCATCTCTGTGTTTCTGAGGTTATTCCGTGATCTGCTGCCGTTCTGTTGAAAACACCGGCATTCTGAGCTCGCCATCCCTCAGTTGCAAAGATCAGCAAATATTAGCTGTGGATGCTGGTGTGATGTCTTTATAGTTTTAATTTAAAAAACAAACAAACAAAAAAACCTCAACCCAACACTCTCTGATTTTGCCTCTCCTGTGTTGTTCTGAAATCTGTTTACACAGTCATCCTTTTCCCCAAGTTCCCCACCTGCCTCCTCCCTGCAATACTTCCTTTCTTTCCTCAGTTCTTCCTCCAATCCATTCCCCACCCCAGGTTCCTCTTGTTGTGGTCATGGGAGACTGGACCGTGGGAAACTCTTATTTACTCATATTCAGAGGCAGATTCCAGAGGCTCTTTTGCTTCAGGTCACTTCCTATGGTCCTGGGGATGGGCACTAGCTGCTCTTTTCCACCTTTCCTCCCCACATGATTATGAAGATGGAAGCCAGCTAATTTCCACCTCCTCTATTGTCCCTGGTTGTGGGGGCAGGAATCAGCTGATCTCTCCTGCCCACACCCCATTTCATCTTAATCGTCACAAACCCTTTTTAGGTCTTCCCTTTAAACAGCCCTCAGAGCAATCACAATGTCCTGTTGAATTTCCTCCCTTCTCCTTCCTCACCCTCTGGATTACATTTCCACAGTCCTGTCTTTGCCTGAAGGTAGCTCCAGGACAGCACAGGGAACGGAGCGGAGTTCTTATTTGGCTTTTGTTTTAGCAGCCTCTAGTGGGGCAAAGAGTGAAATATAGAGATGTGGCTCAAGTCCGTCCTTTGTGTAACTTAGCTGACTGTAGGGGAGTTGTACCAGGTGTGAACTCGGGCCAGGGTCTCTGAGGCACACTACTTCATTCTCTGTGTAACATGCACATGTCGCTGTTTTACCTGAATAGAGGGAGAGGGTATAATTCCAGGGACATGTTGTCTTTAGTGGTGAGGGAATAAAACCACCTGGAGTGGTATGACTGAGTCACTTCCATGAGTCACTAGAAGTGGGCTGAGGGGAATTTATTTATTTATTTTGTGAATCAGAGGTAAAATGTGCAGCCTGTTTCCTCTCTGGTACAAGGCGGGGGGGGGGGGGGGGGGGATAATGAACCGTTTCAAACTGATTTTTCTCCCAGAAAAACAGGCTTCTGAATATACTGAAATGTGTCAGAATGAATGAGTGTGCCTCATGCTGCTCTCTGTATGCAGAGGTGCTCTGTGCATTCGCAATGCGCTACAAATGGTCTTTTCAGAGTAGCGTAGGGACACATTGGTGGGATGGGGGTGGAATGAAGAACTCTTATGTCCTTAAATTCTTTGGTGTTCAAATGCAGGTGTCGTTTGTGGGGTATGGGATGCAATATACAAGTAGAGCAATAATAGGCACGTGATCCATCAGTTCTATGCTTTTTACATCAATTAACTATTAGAAGAAATGGATGGTGTGGATACCATAGGACTACTCAAAGCGTGTGTTCCCACTGTGACCACTACCTGTCACTGTTGCTACACAAAAATCCAGATGCTAATACATTTTATCTGGCTGTGAATAGCAACAGGTGGTCCTTTAAATATCCAGTAACCATACCTTGCAGTAGTACCAGCCGTTCCATGCAGGAATGGGGTCCATTGTGACAGGCACTATAAAAACACACAGACTATGATAGTGTAACACTGACAGACCCCAGTTGTCGGTGGGTGGGATCGAATCTGGGGCCTCTGGAGCTTAGTGTATGAGCCTCTATTGCATGAGCTAAAAGCTAACTGGCTGTTAGCTAAAGCTGTAGAGCAAACTTATTAATCTCTCTCTCTCTACGTGGTCTTGGTGCCACTAGATGGGACAGAACACCACACCTAGAAGGTGGCGTGGGTTACAATAGCATAGAGGCCACTCTGGTGTGCCGCCTTTTGGCCAGGTGTGGCATCACAGGTGATCCCTGCCTTGCTTCCCATCACCCGGGTTATATGGAAGACCAGACAGACCTTTTTAACAAAGAGCACCCCTCTTATTAATGACTCTGATACACACAGGGACATGTGTCGTCTCGGGCTTAATCCCACTAGCAACCTCTGGCACTTTCCTTCAAGAGTCTCCTCTATCCTGTGTCTGTAACCAGTCTCTGTTTCTGGAATCCTTCCTAGTTCTCTCTCCAGGTTACTCTTTTCTGGCCTTCCTTAAGTAGAAGCCCTCAGCTGTCCTCTTTGGAGTTAGTACCTTGCTCTCTCCTTAAACAGGACTCTCCCCGGCTCCCCTCTCTGAAGCTGGGTTCCGTTAACCAGATTATCTGGCCCTTCTTGAGCAAGAGACCTCTGCTCTCCTCTCTGCATCAGAGCCTTGGCCGTGGCCAGCTTTTCCCTCAGCTGGCCCCTTTTCTTTAGTTATCCCTCAGGCTTTGGGGTGTTCAGCAGGCCAACCTTGCCCCACTGATGTCTCCTGGTATCTGGAAGGGGGCAAGATTTATGCTGGTCCCCTTTTCCCAGCTCCTCCCCAGTTGGTTGGACAAGAGGGGAGCTTGGACCATCCTCTCTCCCAAGGCTCCTGGCCTTTTAAGAAAGAATAATGGGATTTCCTTCCAAACACGTCTTACTCTTGGGACTGCTTCCTCTCTCTCAGTATCTCCCGGGTCCCAGTGTGTATATAACTGGACATTTCAAACTCCTAAAGGCCATGCAGTGCCACATGTGGGGGAGGGCTGACCATTAGCCTCCGCTATCCTTAAGGGCCAGACTACCCCATCACACAGACACTGTTCCTGCCAGTACACCAGTGTGTTGGAGTGCACCAGTGTGTTGTGCTCCAATTCCCCCATGTGGACCCTGCTAGTGTGCACTAAATGTCCCTTAGTACACGTTGATATAGTCCTGTTTGAAATAGGACTACATCAGTTCACACTAGCAGGGTCTACATGGGGGAGTTAGAGTGCAACACACTGTGTGCTCCTTAGTGTGGACTCTGGGGTGACACAGACAAGCCCAAAGATTCATGGGAAGTCTGTAAGATGAAACTGTTGCGCAGGCCAGATCCAAGCCATATGTTTGACACCCCTGGCTCTCACCCTATAGATTTGAACTCCTGGCTCTATCCCTGTGGACTGGGGGTGGGGAGTGAAAGCAGAAAAGCCCCTGTAATTCTGCAGGGCAGATCTGAATTGCAGGAATGGAATATTAGAACTAGATGAATTCTAGACTGGTCAGTCTAACTTGATACTTGGAAGGATACTGGAACAAATTATTAAATCAATTTTTAAGCATCTAGAGAATAATAAGGTGATAAGTCAAGAACAAATTATGTCAGACCAATCTAATTTCCTTCTTTGACAGGGTAACCAGCCAAGTGGGTAGAGGGCAAGCAGTAGATGTGATATAGCTGGCTTTAGTAAAGCTTTTTGCAGTCTCACAGCAAAAGCAAACTAAGGAAATGTGGTTTAGATGAAATTACTATAAGTTGGGTGCATCACTGGCTGAAAAACGTCTCAAAGAGTAGATATCAATGTTTGCTGTCGGACTGGGAGGGTGTATGAAGAGGGGTCCCACAGGGTTCTGTCCTGGATCCAGTACTAGTCAGTATTTTCATTAATGACTTGGATGATGGTGTGGAGAGAGTTCTTATAAATTCTTTGGGTGACAACAAAATGGTTGTAAGCACTTTGGAAGACAGGATTAGAGTTCAAAATTATCTTGATACACTGGAGAATTGGTCTGAAATCAGTAAGATGACATTCAATAAAGATTATGGCCATACAGTAACTTATCACGTGGACGCAGTGACAGTTAGTGTGTCTCGTCATATAGGCAAGCCCTTAGTTTGCAGCCAGGGAGATTTAGATTGGCTATTAGGAAAAACTATAAGGATGGTTAAGACTTGGAACAGTTTACTTAGGGAGATTGCAGAATCCCCATCACTGGAGGTTTTTAAGAACAGGTTAGACAAACACCTGTCTGTCAGGGATTGTCTAGGTATAGTTAATCCTGCCTCATTGCAGGGAGGTGGACTAGATGATCTCTTGAACTTTCTTCTAGCTCTACATTTCTCTGATTCCATGGTAAAGTAGGAATAATGGCTACACAGCAGGATCTATTATACTTTCCTACTAACAATATGCTTTCAGGATGTCTTCTATCGTCCCCCTCAACAAAATTTGCTTTAAACTTCCATATCATACTTTGCACGTTTTTTCTCCTGGTTTAGGTGAAACTGTAAAAATCACTTTTGTTTGTAAATGCCCAAGTGCTGGGGCTCTGCCTATCCTGTGGGAAATGCATTGGAGGTGAGAGCTCCTGCTTGCTCTGAGTGAAGGCCACTGTAAAGCTATTAATAACAACAGTTAAAAATATATTCAAGGTATCATGTTCTGACTGCCTTGACTGAGGAGCACAAAATTTAATTTGTGATAATCAACCGAAAGCCAGAGGAGCATGAAATTAACTTGACATATTAATTTCATGTTTTAGGGAAGATACATCTATAGTGTAAGCATATTTTGGTTGAGTCCAAACTATCCTAGTATATGATACTTGACTAGATTGGGTCAACCTGATATTATTTGGCTTAAATCTTCATTTACTTTATAGATATCAGGCTGCAGCATAAGAACGTTTTAAATGTGATCTGATTCTGGACATAGTTTTGAAGGACCACTGGTGTCCCCTTACTTATAGGACCAGATTCTGTTTTCAGCAGTGCTGATGTAAATTGATAATAATGCCATTAACTCTTTGCTGCTACTCTGGATTTACACTGGCCTCACGTAGGGTAGAATTTGACCTGTCATATTTAATTCTGGTAAAAAGAAAAAGCTAGCTATAACTTTCACCATTTTAGATTCGATCTTGCCTGAGAAAAAATATAATTCAAAATGGAAATTGAAGTATTGGCGAAGAGACAGATAAATAATCCCAGGTCCTCCTACCTTTTTATGTTTGTCAAAGTCAAAGTTCCCCCAAGCCAGTAACTCAGTGGGCTGATGCAGTTAAGGCACTGGTGTGATAGCCACTGGTTCACAAGGGAGTGATGTGGTCAGCATCCCATGCAATCACCTTTGACTGCCCTACCCTGATGGATCAGGTACCCGTTTTGCAGCTGGTTGAGCTAGTTTGTGTGAGATGCAGCAAGACTTAAATCCACAGCCTTCAGGATTGTAGTCAACTGCCTGAAACACTCAGCCACCATATCTTAAGCCGGGGGTAGTCAACAGGCGGACTGTGGGCCAGATCCAGTCCACCAGATGCTTTTGAACAGACCCTGAAATCTTTTTATTTACTTATTATTGTCATTCTTGTTGTTTTTTTATTATTTTCTCTGGAGTCTGGACCTCGGCCATACCTTGCTCAAGAAATTTGGACCTTGAGAAAAAATAACTGACTACCCCTGCTTTAAACACTGTGCCTTTATGTTTATGCAATTCTCATTTTTTCTCACTTTTTTTTTTTTAATGGTGACCTGTGTTTTCATGGCAGTCAAGGCTTTCATCAAACAAAATGCTAGTAACAGCAAGTAGATTTTTCTTTCAAAAATAGCCTGCTCGATTCCTAACCAAATTAGGAGCAGTGATTAAATATGGAAAAATTTGCAGGAGCATGTGAATGTACCGAGCTAGCAACCTCATGGAAAGTCTTATGGGAAGAAGTCAGCTGCTGTTTAAACTCAGCTTCTCCTTTTGTATCCCCTGATTGGACAATTTGGAACACCACTCTTTTTCTTTGCTGGGATTATATGCGTATCAGGAAAGATGCATCTATGTTGACCGCCTTTCTGTTTTTAATTTGAATGTTTAAGGACCTGGTTTTCAAAATGTGCAAGTGATTGCATCCCTGATTTGCCCATACCTAACCCTGACCCTAGTTACCATAACTGCATGTATGAATGAGGTATTTGCACACAAAAATGGCAAGTCAATGCATCTAACTGGCCATTTGTGTTTTGCAAATAGCCTCTTCACATGTGCTGTCATGGTAGATACAGAAGTTAGGCACACAATTATGCACCTCTTTGAAAATCTTTGACCTTGAATGCACAGAACAACTACAAAAACCAGCTGGGCTCTGTTGGCACTGTAAACACTCTGGGTACTAAGGTGCACTCTGTGTACACAGGATTGGACCCACAGTCCATTTTTAATTGTTCTTTGCCAAGCTGGTGAATTTTAGTATGGCTATGCGGGACAGACTAGATCCATCTCTCCCCACACAGCTCTGCCAATGTACCACCAGTCCTGCTCTGAAACACCCCATGTTTGTCTAGTTATGGGGCCTTACAGGGTAGTTGATACACATCCTAAAATGCAGGACCACTGCACTTCTATTTCAGTCTTTGTGCCTCTCCTGAGCAGACTGCCAACAATGCTGGGTTATGAAAGGGTTTGGCACTGAGAAGGGTGAGATTTTTAAATACGTTTTACCTAAATTTGATTCGGAATGTAGAGATCTGGTTCTTGTGGCGCACAATTGATTAACTTAACTGGAGTTACTCTCAACTTGTACCAGTGTAACTGAGAGCATAGGTGTCCGCAAAGGGAGGAGTTTGTGCACTGAACTACTTCTAGTACCTGTAGATCTTTTGAAACCACAGGCACAGTATGAAAATTCTGCTATCAGATAAAAACAAAGGGGGTTACAGACAGTGATGCATCCCAGACAGTATTTGCATCTGTTTTTCATATTGCATTGCCACATAGGTGAACATGGTAATGCTGTCAATCAGGGTTGAACCAACAGCATCCGGTATTTAGAAGTGGTAGTAACAAAGTAAAAATTAACTGAGGGACTCCCAGAAATAGAAGGGGGTGGCATTTAAGAAAAGCTCCTGTAGGGGCACAAGGGTAAACAATGGGCCAAATTCAAAGGTGACATAAACAACAGCTTAAGTTGGGATCTGGTTTTGCTCCCATTGAAATCTATGACCCTGTTGACTTCCGTGGTTGCAACAATGGGCATAGGATGTCAGTTGATTGGCAAAGTAGCATAACTTGTCCTGATGTGGTATTCAATGGGCCAGCCTAACTAATGTGACTTTTATGCACCAATGGGAAATCAGGTGGGGGCGGGGGGGCTATAGTAGGAAAAGCAACTACAATATAGTGTAAGACTGTGGTGTAATTCAGGAGCAACTCCATTAGGGCCCTTCTATGGGAGAAGTACTTGTTTATTTCCAGCTGAATCTGGCCTAGTGACTCTTAAGAAGAAGTCGATAACTAATGCTGGGTGCATTGCAGTTTGGGTTCCAAAAGGGGCCGCTGAGTGTAGAACTTTCCTACATCTGCACTCTGGAAACAAACAACCAATTTTTCATTTTTAGTGGTTAATACTGAAAATGTGAAGGTCTGTTTAGTCTTGTCTCCCTAACATAAACCAGCCAGAACAAGGCAGCTTCAGAGAAGTTTGCAACAAGTTCCCTTATTTGGAATAACAGTCATTGTTTTAATGTAGATACCATGGAACGTGTGTTAGACTGAGCAAGGCTCAGCGGATCTCATTGTTCATGGGATATAAAGCAGGGTTGATCCATGAAACAAGCAAATGGTATCAAATTAAGTGGGGTGGTGATAATCCAATTTGTTTCCAAAAATTTAACCAAATTCAGTCCTCTGTTATGCCTGTGGTTGTGTCAGAGTAACTGGGATCAGAATGTGGTTCAGAAAGAAGAAATGCAAGGGAAATGTGAAGTTGTGTGGAGCCAAACTGCTTATATGGGAATCACAAAATGTGTATAAAGAAAAGGAGGACTTGTGGCACCTTAGAGACTAACAAATAAAGTCCTCCTTTTCTTTTTGCGGATACAGACTAACACGGCTGCTACTCTGAAACAAAAAGTCTATGTGGCTCCAAATCCAAATTCCCACCTTGCTCGAGGAAGTTTTTGAGCTGGTATTTTGTGTCCAATCAAAATGAAGGTCTTGTGGTGTTTTGACGTATACTGGTGCTTGTGTTGCAATTCGGCTTCTGATCAATCTCTGTGTACAGGGCAAAATTCCAAACATGGCGGAGTTTGGCTCCAATAGTCCACTCTCCTTCTAAAGGGGAAAACCTGGCCCTTACAGGATGGGTTTCTCTTCATCAGGTGTCCCCGCCAATGTAGTACTCTTTTATAGGCACATCGGTCATATGCTGGTCCCAATGAAGTCTGCAGTAGATCATGTCTTGACTATGCCCCTGCTCATAGAGGGGCAATAGTTGGTGGGTCTGGATAGCAGTGGATCCACTGGCCCCATCCCGCCCATGGCTTGTCCTGAGCCCTTCCACGCTCTATATCTCTACAGGATCAATCCCCCATGCGGGTGCCTCCACCCCATACAACAGAATTGCACAGTTTCCACTGCCTATGGCAGGGGTGGCCAAACTATGGCTCTTGTGCTTTTACCATTAAAGTGCGGCTCACGGAGCCCCCCATGTTGCCTCCCATTGTCCACCTACCAGATTGCTGGGGGGAGCTCAGGACCTCTGCCTTGCAGCAAGGTGGTGGCATAGGGGCTTCTGCCTAGTTGGGGAGTGGAGGGGGGGTCTCAGGGCTTCTGCCCAGTGTGTGTGGTGGTGGGGGGGCTTGGGGCTTCAGCCCCACATGGCACACCTACCAGCGCTCGGGGCTTCAGCAGGAGTGGAGCTGAAGCCCTGATCCCCAGCAGGTGCACCCCGGCTCTCAAACTTCTGAAGACGGTCGTATGCAGCTTGGAGGGTCAGTAAGTTTGGCCACCCCTGGCCTATGGGGCTCTCGACCCTGTAGAAGTGGGGACAGGAATTGCCCCACAATACTCATGTGGGGAGAGATGAATGCTATTGGACAATCAAGATCAACTGCGTGGGTTGGAAAATTTTATCCATAATGCACTTGTTTAAAATTTTTTTTAAAAAAAGTGTAAGGACAGAAATTCTGTCCATTACAATTGTGCAACACCCTTACCTACAATGTCTTGTCAGTGAGGGGCACCCCCAGTTATTGAGAGGCCCAGGGAGGTAACAGAGAGGATGTAAGTGACAGCAAAATTTGGCTTGCAGACCTCCTCGAAAGAGGATTTAACTACATAGTTATTTTTGATTAAGTGTTACAGTTTTATTAGATTATGCGGTTGCAGTGAGAAATTGGTGAGTTGTGTTCAGATTTTGCAACAGTGTTTCTAAACGTCCACAATGTTCTAGTCTGTGTCTCATTTTGAGTTTTGTGCTTTGAATAGTCCCTTATATACCCTTTTTATCCTTTTACCAACATTTGGAAATTGTCAGTAATTTATGGATGGTGTGAACTTGTAAACCTTCAGTATTTGCAGTTTTATCCAGTATGAAATGACTTCATTCCACTTCAGAGAGAGAGGGTGATGTGGGTTCACAGGACATCCGCAGTAATGCGCGGGGAGTTAGGTTTTGAAGAGCTGGCTTTGGTTTGAACTGTGGCAGATTCCATTTTCCTGGGGGCCTGCTACTATTTCTCTTTGACCACAGCAGAACAAAATTTGAAATATGTGTGTTTCATTTCTAAAGATATTTTATACGTTTAGGCTGCCTACGGGTGAATTCTCTTCACACCGCTTTGCTCATATAGTGCTAACTTCCTTGCCTTCACAAAATCTCCCCGCTGTTGGCATGAGAGCCTTCTCCTCTGCAGCTTCTGCTGCATGGAACAGTCTTTCCTGTATGACTCCTCCCTCAATGACTCTTCTTTTAAAAGCATCTCTTGCATCCCCCTACATGCCTTTTAAATATATCTCCTATTTTTTGTTTGTTTTATTTTTAATTGTATTTCACTCTGGTGGTTTGCATGAAAGATGCTAAATGCAATTAGAATTGTATTGTATGATTATTCTTAGGCAGCCAGTTTAAAAAACCCTTGTGCATTGAAAGAATCTGTAATTTCCATTTGTATGGAAATAAAACACTGACAAGTTGAGAGCCCAGCCTAGCATTCTGCAATCCTCCCAAGAGCTCCTGCAGTATCACCAGACTTTGTATTTAGTGCAGCTGTTTTTACTAACTTTCTTTATAATCCTGATGTTTATATTTGCTCCTGTTGGCAGGTGTTTATCATTTCACAGGGTCATCTTACTATATTTCCATAAGCAGAAGTTTAAGCATCATCTAGAGCAGTGCTTCTCAAGCTATCTGATGTGGGGGACCGGCAATTTTTTTCCCCAATGTGCACGCAGACTGGCAGCCAATGGCTCGCGGACCGGCATAGGTCCATGGACCACCACTTTGAGTAGCACTTATCTAAATTACTTTGCTTCCAAGCCCTATAGAATTTTTCACAGGCTGCTTTGAAGTACTAACGATGATTCCAGGGCAGTAGAGAGCTGGATTGCCACTGAACAAATGTTTTCTTTTGCATATAGTCTTTTTTAGAACTTGAACGTCTGCTGAGGGTACTTTACAAACATTGGTCCCAATTCAGCAGTCCATCCCTTTTCAACAAAGCATTTAAGCAAATATTTAACTTTAAGCACATGCTTAAGTCTCACTGATTTCAAGGAGACTTACCCCAATTCACACAGAGAGTCATAGGCAGAACCAGGATGAGAACCCAGAAGAAATAACACCCTGTCCCCTGATCTAACCACGAGACTTTCACCTCTCAGTACTCCCTGCAGCAGCTCTCACTAGGTTCCAGGCCTGTCTCTGCTCCAGGATTTCGTCTTGAAGGATTTATTATGGGGATTTGGGGAAGCCTGAATTCACCACAGGTGTCTTCCTTAGAGTCTGCCAAACTCTGAGTTCTTCAGCAGACAGAGTTCTTTTAACCATTTAGGATCATGATGGAAGAAGGCTGGGCTAAAGTTAGAGTTCTCAGAACTGTCCGGCAGCAATAAGGAAGGTGCTTTTTAAAGCCTCTCATCTGTGCTTTAATTGCACATGCTCTCACCTTTCTGAAGTGGCCAGCCTCTTCTCATTTACATGATTATTCAGGTTGTTAGGATAAACTTCTTGTAAGTTGGTCACTGTGTGTGTGTGTGTGTGTGTGTATATGTCCGTGTGTCCATGCACTCTAACGCCTGCCTATTAACCAACAGCCAGAACCATTAGATTCAACTGCCCCCCAACTGGTGGCAGCGCTAAAATCCAAATTGCTCTGTATTACTTTGCCCTTTTGGTTCTAATGCCGGCTGTGGACACTGAGGCTGACTGCCAGCATGCTTTGAAGTCACTTGCTTGAGCATTGATCCATTGCTATATATAGGTTTCTGTGTTTCGCCCCCAGTAATGGTAAATACAGACACCTTCTGCTGTATGGACTAAGAGGCCAGCTTATATGTATGATCATGCTCTGATAGCTGCAGTTGGAAGAAATCCTAATACAGGTGGTGCAAGTTCTAATTCTACTGGGCAAGAGTGACTTTTTGGGGTTGTTTTTCTCTCTCTCTCTCTCTCTCTCTGTGTGAGAGAGATAGAGATATGCACACAGTCTCTACTACTGTCAATATATAATAAAGGCAAATTTCCTTTCTTTCCCTGTTTTATGCTGTGGATCTTGGATCTCTAGTGCAGCGTTTCTCAAGTTCCCCGAGGGAACATGAGGGGGTCCGTGGGCCCCACTGATCAACTCCTCCCCGCCCCTCTATCTCCCAGAGGTGACTGAAGCCAAACCAGGAGATTTTAGGCGCTAAAAGTCCGGCAGTGCAGCGGGGCTAATGCAGGCTCCCTGCCTGCCCTGGCTCCATGCCGCTCCCGGAAGCGGCCGGCACGTCTCTGCAGCTCCTGGAGGGGGCAGGGGGTCTCCACATGCTGCCCCTGCCCCTAGCACCAACTCTGCAGCTCCCATTGGCCCCGAACGCCCATTGGCACCCAAACTCTCTCCCAGAACCTGCACCCCTTCCTGCACCCCAACCCCCTGCCCCAGCCTGGTGAAAGTGAGTGAGGGTGGGAGAGAGCGAGCGACGGAGGGAGGGGGGATGGAGTGAGTGGGGAGTGGGAAGAGGTGGGGTTGGGGTGGGGCCTTGGGGAATGCTGTGTCATGGGGGCAGGGCCTGGGGCTGAGCGGGAGGGCTTGGGGGTCCCCAAAAAATTTTAAATCCAAATGG
This sequence comes from Chelonia mydas, assembly GCF_015237465.2. Lineage (NCBI taxonomy): Eukaryota > Metazoa > Chordata > Testudines > Cheloniidae > Chelonia > Chelonia mydas. The sequence continues at coordinate 118,558,652 of NC_057853.1, read as the reverse complement.
GGGTCCTCGGGTTGCTAAAGTTTGAGAACCACTGCTCTAACGTATATTCTACACTCGTTCACCACATGGAACTCCAAGCAATCTCAGTGAAAGTTACATGTTAGGATCATGGCCCTAATATAACACACTAGAGATACACATTTCAGATCAGAGAGGAGAATTGCTGTTAAGGTGAGCTGCTTTAAAGTTGATATTTAAGTGAGGTTTTTTTTTTGGAGGAGATACAGTTTATTTTCCTGATTTTTATTAATAGCTTTCCCTTTCTTAAAAAAGAGAGGAATTCCTTTCTAGTAGAGTTTCAAATCCCAGAGTGTGCATTTTGAAACAATATGAATCAAGTGATTAAGATTTATTTTTAGGCATTGGAAGGTGCTTTTTGCAGTGTCCCACGATGCGGTACAGTAAAAGAGTCCATAGTGGGATACAAAGGAAATAAAAGGGTTCAAAGAGAGTCAAATATGGCTGATGATGGAGGGTGTGTTCTGGTGTCCCACAAGTGAAAGTCCGCCCTCTCCCCTATGGAAGGGAAACAGAGGCCCAGTTATATGGGTCAGGTGGGGGCATGGGATTGGGAACGCGTTTTGTTCATCCATATCTAGATATGTACATGGCCCCAACACTAATTAACACATACAGCCAAATTTTATGCTCTTAATACCTTTATATAGAAACTGATGGATGAATACTTTTTAAAAATTATATTTGAGATAAACATAATTCCTTTTCAATTTTTAACCAGTTAACATTCAGCCTGGATATATACATTATGTGAAGCAAAAGAACTGAAGCGTGTTCTGTAGGCTTCTAGTTCATCCCCTCTGGAGGAGGCTGGAAGGGAATACTTAATTTAATCTCCAGAACATATTCCATAGGCTTCCATATTTTCTTTGCTTTGGTTAAATACATGGAGAGAACTGTTCATTGTCTTGCCTAGTAAGATACTGGAATGTAGCACTGTGGAACTGAGTCCATTCTGGAAAAGGGCTTAATAGGGAGTGAGTCACTGGGTATAATAATCTTCCATCTCTCTCAGCAGAGTGCAGGTGCAGTTAGTAATAGCTTTTTGTCACAATTCCTGAGTCACTTGTGCTATGTAAAGCTATTGCTGGAGATGATGCTGGTGTCAAGGCCTTGCTCTGGGCTGGAACGTTACTATGGCGTCTCTCTGAATTGCACAGAAAAGTCTCTGGTGTGTAAAACTTTGGAGATTCTGCTCTGACTGGAGAGCAGCAAAGGCTGAGATAGGAAAACATTATCCAAGTGTAACATATACTGTGATACCTACCGTAGATATCCTAGTGCTGTGTGCATTAGAAATACATTAGACGTGCAGACAGGGCAGGGGTGCACAAACTTTACCCAACTGTGAGCCTTCTAGGAGCCCAAACTAAATGACATAAAATGAACCCAACTGCCTTTACCAGCCACTCAGGTCAGGATGTAACATTGCATGATGTTTTCTATAGTTTCTGTTGGCTGCAACTTCATAAAGGACAGGAGGGAAGCCAGAGGTCACAGTGTAGATGTCAGTGGAAAATATTTTGTCTTAGGGGACTGCACTTCCGCCACCCCTGAAAGAACAGATGTTTGACAGTCTAGTTATGTGCTATAAGTAAGATCTAATTTACAAACGGATAGCTTTGTCTTTATCAAAGCTAAACTTGGAACATCTCTTTCTTGCCTGTTTCGGAAACCAAGCAGTTAAGCTGGCCCATTGATCTAGTGCTTAAGTGCTTTGCACTGTTGCTGCAGGGAAACTAGGTGTTGTTCAGACTCATAGGATGTGTGTACACTGCAATACAAGACCTGCAGCTGGCCCAGGTCAGCTGACTCGGGCTGGCAGGGCTGAGGCTGTCTGGCTCTAAAACTGCTGTGTAGACGTTCACTCTCCAGCTGGAGCCCAGGTTCTGAGACCCTCCCCCCTCCCGGGCTCTCAGAGCCCCAAACATCTACACTACAGTTTTAGAGCCCCACAGCCTGAGTCAGCTGACCCGGGCCAGCCGCGACTGTGCCCCGGGTCTTTCATTGCAGTGTAGAGGTATCCATAGTGTTTTGCTCCTCAGCCTGGAAGAGGCAGCATGCTGAGTCACTGGATGGGTATCAAGTGCCTAGTGAGGATCGTCATTAGGCCAGTTAGGCAGTGTCATTTTCAGGGTTTCAAGTGAATCCACTTCATGCCTCTTTTCCTCAGGCAGAAGAATGGTGGCTGTAGCATGGGGCCTCAAAGGGGGAAGAAACTGGCAGCAAGGTGAAGCAGTCATCTGCCCTTCTCTTCTGCTGCCCCCTCAAGCCTCCTCCCCAAAACCCTAGTGTATGTGCTTGTGGAAGGTCTGTATTGCAATTGCTTAGGGCCTTGATGTCCGGACTATTCAGGGAGCCATAGTCTTGTCCATTTCAATAGACCGTACCAGTAGCAAGAGCAGAGCTGAGAAGGGAGAGGGCCAGGTTCTGTAATGCCCAGTGCATTGCATGGTATTTTACTTACTCAGCCATGTGTCTCCTTTACACAAACGGAACTATTCACGTAAGTCCTGCTCAGCATGACTGAGGGCTGCAAAATCTGGCTGTAAATTAGTGGGGAGGAGGAGCTCAGTGGTCACTTGAATGCTTGCAAAACAAAACTCTCACTAGCCAGGGATCCTTTGGAAATTAGGCCAGTGCTAGTGGGAGGCCCTATTATATTAATGGTGTAATAAATAAACCCAGAGTTACATGGATGCTTTTATTTATAGTTTATCATGTGAGGTCTTTAGTCGACTGATTTTACGATACCAGCAAGTCCAACTGCTGTTAACCTGCAGGGCATTTTTTTATTGCAAGGCCTTCAGCAGGGTGTCCTTTTATAAATTCAGTGAGGTTACCAGTCATACTGCCTATAGGAATCTTATTCTAATATTTTTGCAATAGCCTTTAAACTTTCTTTATACCGGAGACCAGAAATATGTTTGTCTCTCTGGACATAACATTTTTTTTATTAAGGCTTTTTGTTTTTTTTACCACTGTGCCTAACGGATATTTCCATGGAGTCTTTGATTCAAAAGTCTGAGTGCTAGAAGTGCTTGATATACTTGCAAACTGGAGTCACTTTGCCCATCACTGAAAACAGCCAGTGGCCTTTGAGGTGGATCTTGGCAACAACATAGCTGTTGAAAGAATACCATATCCAGTTGAATTGTAGGTGAGCAGAATAGAATTACTCTGAGAATAGGAACAGATTCCACGGTTAACATCACTACTCTGTCAGAAAGAGCCACGGGATATTTAATGACCAGAGGTGCTCAAATATCTTGGTTTTACACCACCTCTTGATTAAAAAATGCTCCTAGCAGCACAGTGACATAACACAATGTCATGTAACGCTGGTAAAGAATCATAGAAAGTGTCACTTCTAACACTGAAAAAGGAGCTTTTAGTATAATCCATAAAACTACTGTTTCTCTTCTCCACTGTAGAGCGTCTGCCTAGAACTTTCTTCAGGCTCCTCCTGCCTGGCTTCCTGTTACTGATTTAGAGAAACAATGCTCATTTTTGTATCTCCGCTGAATAGCTGCTACTTCCCATTAGATCAGTAAAAATAAGCAGTGTGGGCAGGTCAGGGGAGTGCTTGTATGTAAAGAGGCTTTTGCATTCTCAACATTTGTGTATGTTCGCCCCAATACTTATTTGTGCTGACAAGTTGCCTATTTGTGCCTAGAATTACCTGTTTTCTGCCCACAACAGCATTTTATAATGTGTAATTGCCTTTCAGCACAGGGCACGATGGAGACACAGACATGAAAATTCAGCCTCCAGTGGGGAATAGTCAGCCTGGCACTTTCTCTACTGCATATTTCAATTGGGGAAAACCACAATAGTTAATTTTAACAATAAATTGATTGTGACAAAAACCCAGAGGAAGTGAGAGAGTTGAAGCAGCAGAAGTTGTGAGCTAGATGCTAGGTGGGGCAGGCTGGCCTGAGCTCTATGCTGTGCAGTAACTCCCAGTCCACTTATCTTTGTTCCGATCAGGCACTGAGAACCTCTTGCTACCTGTCATTGAAATAGGCACCTTGCGGGAGGTGCTCAGCACACAGGACACTTGAGCCCTTCCTGGGATTTTGCAATTTCAGATTTTCGCCTCTCACCATGCTCTAAAATGTTGACTTCATCGGGTTGGTATGGTTTTTATTTTTCAAGCCTATATAGGCTTTTATATCATCACGCTCCTCATCGTAGTCTCTGAGCACCTACTGTCTATTCTCAGGTGGAGCTGCAGGGTGCAGGCAGCAGGACGTTCTCACTGGAGGGTTCTCTGCTCTGAAATTCACTCCTTCCTGTGTTCCTGTTTCTGATCTCACTTACATATGCCATTGATTTCATTGAAGTTACTCCTGATCAATACCTGAGTAAGTGAGATCAGACTAGGAGCCCATTAAAGTCCAGAGGTTTTTGGATATAGTGTGAGATATGGTCATTCACAGTGGCTAAAATTTTCAAATGAAGGCACCTAAAGTGTGGCAGACAATGCCATATTTAGACGCCTAAATCAAAATGGCCTGGTTTTCAAGCGTTCTGATTACATACAACTCCCCTTGAAGTAAATGGCATTGGCAGAAGGCTGGTGTTCAGCACATTTGAAAATAGGGCTACATGAATTTTAGGTTCCTAAATACAGTCCGTGATCTGTAGCCAGAGCATATTTATTCCAGGGCTTTGGTGGATTTCATTTGTGCTAGTTGTTGACACCAGTTCTTTGTTTTACTGTCAAGTGCCCTGATATTACAGGGCGCCTGTCATTATATTAATCAAACTTGCTGCAATTGTATGTGAACTGCTTGGAAACCCTGAGCCTGGAGGGAAAACCGTATGTGAATTTTCTTTATTTATTTATATAATATTCGGTAAGCAGTGTGGTGTATAGCAATTGGCAACGCTGGATGGCGAGAGCTCTGTGTGGAGGGTATTAAAATAGGGTAATACAGCTGCTGTGCTAAGTTGTTTTCTAAAGCTCTTGTGTAACCCAAGAGAGGATCAGTAAGGATATGTGCTGTGTATTTGGGCGGGAGGTGTTCCTATTGACAGCTGGATAATGTTGCATTCATGTGAAAAAAGCAGCATATGATGGAGCTGGAGTGTCCAGCAAGTACTTGGGAATTGCAAGTGAAACAAAGCTACTGTACCTCCAGCTTCCCAGGTCGTGCCGGTGCACCTCTGATGGGGAGTTAATCTGCAAAAGCAGAACAGTGGGCATGTGAGGGAGAGGATTAGGAATTTGTTTTTCAGTATTTTGTAGTTAAGCCGAACATAGCCGCCCCATCTGTCACATGGATCTGACTCTGGGGGCTCTGCTTCCTACACAAGGAAGAGCCACTATACCATCTCTCTCTTACACACGTATCTGACAGGTTTCAGAGTAGCAGCCGTGTTAGTCTGTATTCGCAAAAAGAAAAGGAGTACTTGTGGCACCTTAGAGACTAATCAATTTATTTGAGCATGAGCTTTCGTGAGCTACAGCTCACTTCATCGGATGCAAGTATCTGACTAGCTCAAACAATCCACTGGGTAGTGGCGTGGGGGCAGAGGTTAGTGCTGGAGACTGCTGCAAGTAAATGTTTCATTGGCCATCTACTCTGACAAAAGCCACTGCAAGTTCAGAACGGCAATCAAACGCTATACCCTCTCAACCCCCCAGCAGGAAAATTCAGTGCCTGCTCTGGGGAGTTTTATGAATCTCAAAGACAAGCAGCCTGGTGGCAGCTGTGTTGAGAAGTTGTGCTCACAGAAAAGACAGTGTTAGTAGGCTGGCTGCCCTCTGTCCCAGGACCCAGCTGGCTGCCTTCCTTCCCTAGCAACTGGCTGTTCTTTCTGGCCACTCTTGTTGGCTTCCAGTTCCCGGCTGGCTCTGCTCTTTTCCAAATCCCTGCTGGCTGTTCTTGCTGTCTCCCCGCCTCTCCCAGTCCCTACTGGCCACTGTTTCTAGCTCTTATATCCTCATTCCCTGTTGGCTGTCCTCTTTCCCTAGTCCCTTCTGGCTGCCCTTACTGATTTCTCTCCTTTCCCAATCCCTACTGGCTTTCTTAGATGTCTCCCCCTATGCCCACCACTGCCGCAGTTAGCTATTGAAGCATATGGCACTTTCCAGGGAAAGCCTTTGGTAAGCATTTCCACAACTCTGTGACATGCAGTACTCCTGCCTGGTTACAGCAGTGCCAAGTTGTATTGCTGAAGAATTACCAAAGCCCACCAGCCCTTGGAGAAGAACACCATTCACTCTGATGATACAGTTATACCGAGGAGCTTTTCCAAGACCTTTTAATTGCATTTACCTTTAAAAACAGCTTCTTGTTCGCTGTTCTGGTCAGGCTCCAGCACAGTGCGTCAGGCCAGCAATATAGTAAGGGTCCAATCCTGATCCCATTGAAGTCAGTGGGAGTCCTGTCACTGAGTTCAGTTAGACCAGGAATTGCCCTTTAGAAATCCTTTCCCCGTCTGATGTGAATTACTGTTCATCAGCAAATGCAGCCTGGAGTGAGGAGTTGCATCTCCCTTAAAATCTCTAGGCCAAAGTCGGGGTAACATAAACAGTGGTGTAAGTTTCATATTGGGGACTTACTTGTATGCAAATGCTGGAGAACTAACTTCCATGGACTGAAGTCGAAGCCTGTCTACAGCAGCTGGAGAACTGTGGCATATAAGGTATAACTGGTTATGCCGTATCCAACTGACACCAACTTGGCATTCAGTGGATGTGCAGCGTGCGTGTAACTTACACACCAAGGTCATGGAAGGAGATTGTGTAGCAGGAAAAACCTTTACCAGGAGGGTGTCGGATTAAACAGCTCCCCAAAATACTTTAACATGCCAGCACCATCCCCAACATCCTTTGGGGGGTGTGTGTGTATGTGTCAAATTTCAATCAATCAATCAAATTTAGCTATTATGTAAGCAAATCCAGTTCCCATTAACATCAGTGGGAGTTGTAGCTGTTTAGACCAGGTCTGACTCGGGGCCCCACAAAATACCATTGAAATCTGTATTGCATTTGTCTTCCCTGCCTACTTATCAATTTACGCCCAAAGTGTACCTTTTTATATCCCCTTTACATCAAAGCTGAATTTGAATCATATTCTCCTTTTTTCCTTTTCAAACAACAGTAAGCAGAACAGAAACTCTTGTATAATTGTGCAGCTAACTTGTGTGCAATTACTGGGACGGCATGCACAAATCAAGTATTTGCAGGCAGAAGGGCAGTTAGGTGTCTAAATGTCCCTTTGCTTATGGGAACCATTAAGACCTGTTTATGGTTCTTTCACACAATAACAGGAGAGAGAAAGAGACATCTTAAAAACAGCAAGATGTGACAGGGGTGTCTACTCTATTTTTTGGTTGTACAGCGTTAGGTGTAGCACCTGAAATTGCTTTACTCATTTTTTTTTTTTTTTAAGATTTTTAGGGTCGTGGTGGTTGTTCTTTTAATCCAGAAACATACTGACTGCTTTAAAATCATCTGCATGGATGAACTAGTAAACCCCGCCATTTTCTATCAAAAAGTTTTATTTTTATATTCCCATATACTGCAGTTAAAATAGGTACTAATCCTTCTTATTTATGATCAGAAGGGACTTTTGGACATTGTAGGTATGTGCTACTTGCTTTCTCACCTGAGTAGTTATTGCAGATTTGGGCCATAAATTAGTGAGGGGAAACACCTTCTCCTAAGTATCATGCATTGTTAATTTAACCCTCTAACATTTGGTTACTTACACTAGTGGGCTGCAAATGGTTGAAATACTTATATTGATTTTCACAACCTTATTCTTAATCCAGATATTCTACTGCATTTTTCTCTCTTCCGTTGGCAGTCATTGATCTTTTGTAGTTTTATATTCTGCTCTTCTCCCATTTCCCAGTTTTGTGATTCTTACTGCTTCAGCAGGCAAATGATTTGACAAACTGCTGTTGGTTTTCTTATTATGGATGTTTTTGTCCTTTGGGGCTAACATGCAGACATGAATGTTTTTTCATGGCAAATCTAACAGGAGAAGCCACTTGTTCTCATTGCTAACCTTTTCCCAGAATAAACTGAAGAAGCTAAGGTATAGCCATTGTGTTAAAAGTTTAAACCAAACGTTGTTGCCATGAGGTATGGAGTTCTGATCTATATGAAATGAGTTTGTGTTTCTCAGCCAAGTTCCTAGTGCACGTGTCCCCATCCGAAGAACCCCTAACACTAACTTGCACTGGTGTCTGGTGTCTTAGACTTAGTGCAGTGGACAATGATTTGAAAAAGCGTAGAAACGAATCTAACTGTCACCCCGGAAGTGTGGTCCCTAGTTCAGGTTTGGGGCATATTGGCTGGGTGCCTTTGGAGAAGATTGTACTATCTTTCGATATCCTGGTGATAGGTGTCTTTTAGGCCATGTCTATATCAGCAAGCTTACAGTGACACAGCTGTACCAATACAACTGTGTCACTGTAAGATCACTCGTGTAGCCGTGTTATGCCAACGGGAAAGAGCTCTTCTGTCAACATAATATAACCAACTCAATGAGCGGCTATAGCTATGTCAACAGGAGAGCGTCTTCTGCCGACATAGCACTGTGCACACAAGCACTTATGCTGGCAAAATTTATGTCGCTCGGGTTCCCCCCCCCCCCCCCCCCCCCCCCCCCCGCCACACACACTCCTGAGCAACAAAAGTTTTGCCGACATAAGTGCAAGTGTAGACATAGCCTTAGATATCTAAGATTATCTATAGAATACCTGTACTCTGCACAGCTTTGTTAATAGTAGTTGTTACTCTATTAACATGGCACATTGTCAGCACTACATTCACTAAATCAAATGTTAAAGAGGAGATGAGACAGGATCAACAACTTTAAAAGAAACATAAGGAAGTATTCCTTCACACAACACACAATTGCCAGTGGACGTTGTGAAGGCCAAAAGTATAACTGAATTTTAAAAAAATAATAGATCCATCAATGGCTATTAGCCAAGGTGGTCACCAATGCAACCCCATGCTCTGTGTCCCTAAACCTCTGATTGCCAGAAGCTGGGAGTTGGACGACAGGGGATGGATCACTTGATAATTCCCCTGTTCTGTTCATTCCGTCTGAAGTATCTGGAACCAGCCACTGTTGGAAGACAGGATACTAGGCTGGATGACCATTGGTCTCACCTCAAATGGCCATCTATGTGAGGTTGGGTCTTTGAGTTCTTCTCCATTCGAGTCCATCTTGAAGCAGTTCCTTGGGAACTCCGTAACTAATCAAATTCTTTTCTATGATATCCATCCATCCATCCATCCATCCATCCATCCATCCATCCATCCAGTTTTGGGTCTTCCAGCTTGTCTCTTAAGCTCCAATTCTTCTAAGTTTAACTTCTTATTTGCTATATATTCTTCTGGTCTTCTTTTCACATGCCCAAACCATCTAAGCCTGGATTCCCTCAGCTTTTCTGTAATTGATACCACCTTCACACTTCCCCTAATTCATTTGTTTTGAATATGCTTGTAACTCCAAGCATTCATCTTAACATTTTCATTTCCTGTCTCTTTATTCGGATCCATACAAAAGTGCAGGCCTAATTATCCTTTTGTAGATCTTACTTTTCAGTTTGATGGACATTCTCCTATCACAGATCATTCCACTCACTTCGTTCCATTTATTCCATGCCTTTCCTGTTCAGTTTATAAATTTGCCATTGAGTTCACCAGTATCCTGTACTATCAAACCTAGGTACTTGATTTTTCTGAACCCTTGCTCCTCCCCCATCCTCCAGACTTAATCTCATTGTCTTCCTGTGAGGTATCATCAACTCTACGGACCATATACTCCAGAAGTGGCCAACCTGGGGCTCCAGAGACACATGCGGCTCTTCAGAAGTTAATATGTGGCTCCTTGTCTAGGCACTGACTCTGGGGCTGGAGCTACAGGCGCCAACTTTCCAGTGGGCCGGGGGGTGCTCCCTGCTCAACCCCTGGCTCTGCCACAGGCCCTGCCCCCACTCCACCCCTTCCTGCGCCCTTCCTTGAGCCTGCAGTACCCTTGCTCCTCCCACCCAGAGCCTCCTGCACGCCATGAAACAGCTGAACGGGAGGTGTGGGGAGGGAGGGGGAGGTGCTGATCAGCGGGGCTGCTGGTGGGTGGGAGGCGCTGGAAGCGGGGTGGGGGAGCTGATGGGGGGCTGCTGACATATTACTGTGACTCTTTGGCAATGTACATTGGTAAATTCTGGCTCCTTCTCAGGCTCAGGTTGGCCACCCTGATATACTCTGTTTTATTTCTGCTGACTTTCATGCCATTTCTTTCAAGAATGCACCTTTTATCTTTACACACATTTTCCCACTTCCTCTTTGCTCTCCCCCATGAGCACTATGTCCTCTGCAAAAAGCATGCCATCCAGGGGGCCACTCTGGATGTTTTCTGTAAGTTCATTGAGCACCAGTGTGAACAAAAAGGGGCTTAATGCTGAGCCTTGATGTACTCTGCCTCTTATTGGAAACTGAACAGTTTCTGATTACATGGCATTTTGACTGTGGTAACGGCATCCTTATATATGTCCTGGACAATCTGACATAGTCTAAAGGAGTCTGTTTCATTCTCATACACCACCAGATGAGGTCTCTCAGAACATGGTCATGAGCTTTCTCCAGATCAATGAATGCTGTGTTCCGGGTTTTTCTTTTCACTTTATTTTTCCACAGGCAACCTTAGTGCAAAGCTAGCATCCACTTTTAACTTGCTCGGCCTGAATCCAAACAGATCGTCACTGACCTTTACATCTCTTTGTTATCAAAAACTTTCTCTCAGATCTTCATCATGTGGCTCACGAGTTTAATGCAGCCGTAGTTACCGCAGTCTTGTGTCTCTGAGAGCACACTAGCGGCAATATTTTTCTCCGGGCATCTTCTCAGTCCCCGTGATGAAATTAAACAGTTGTGTCTATATGTTCATGCCTAGCTGCCCCAGGCACTTCCGTACATCTGCTGGTATGTCATTGCAGCCGAGAGCTTTTTTATTTTTCATGTTGCTCAGTGTTTTTGCGACTTCTTCTAGGACTGGTGCCACCAGACCCAGGTTTGGTTTTATCCTACAGCATGGTTCTCTTGGATTCTTTCTTTTCATAAGCCTTTCAAAGTAATTCCTCCACTCTTCTCATTGATTATCATATTCCCCTTTTCATCTTTAATGATTTTGTTCTTACCAATGTCCGTAGTACTCTTATCGTGGGTCTTTGCCAGTTTGTTTATTTCTTTCTCACCCTCCTTCATATAAGCCTTCCATGGCTTTACTTTCACAGCTGCTGGCTCTTTCTTTGTTATCTTTTTGGCTTTTTTTATACTTCTGGAAATCCTGCTGCTAGAATGTCACTTGCCAAAGTTTAAAACACTTTTTTTTTTCTTTTTGTATAATTTCTTCCAGGTAATTGATAAAAATGATAAATCGCATGGGGCTCAAGAACTGATTCCTGCCAGGGCCAACTAGAAACACACCAACTCATAAGAACGGTCATATTAGGTCAGACCAAAGGTCCATCTAGCCCAGTATCCTGTCTTCGGACAGTGGCCAATGCCAGGTGCCCCAGAGGGAATGAACAGAAAGGGGAATCATCAAGCGATCCATTCCCTGTTGCTCATTCCCAGCTTCTGGCAAACAAGGAGGCTAGGGTCACCTCCCTCAGTGATGAGTCCCCATTTACAATTGCATTTTGACACCTATCCGTTAGCCAGTTTTAATCCATTTAACATATGTGCCATGTTGATTTTTGTATTGTTCTAGTTTTTTAATCAAAACATTTGTGTGGTACCAAGTCAAATAACTTATAAAAGTTTAACTATTATCTTTATCAACCAAAGTTATAATCTCATCAAAAGAAATGAAAATTGTTTAACAAGATCTATGTTCTATAAACCCATGCTGATTGGCATTGATTATATTACCTGCTTTTTATTTTTTATTAATCGAGTCCTGTATCAGCGCTCCATTATTTTGCCTGGGACTGATGTCGGGCTGGCAGATCTAATTACCTGGGTCATCCTGTTTACCCTTTTAGATATTGGCACAACATTAGCTTTCTTCCAGACCTCTGGAACTTCCCCAGTGCTCCAAGACATACTGAAAATCAACATTAATGGTCCAGAGAGCTCCTGAAACACGCTTGGATAAAAGATATTTTGATCTGTTGATTTAAAACTGTTATTCAGCAAACAGTGGTGAAACTGGTAAGAATGATAGTTTGACATATTTCCTTTTGGGAGCAACTGTATTTCAGTATTTCCAAAACTAAATTTTCAAGGGATCGCCGATTTGTGAGAAATTTTGGTAACACTTTCATTCCAATTCAGAACTAAAGCAAATTGCGGAAGTTTCTTGCAAACCAATCCTCCTGAGTTTCAGCCAGCTCTAGCTCCTAATAAAAAAGAAACTCTTTCTAATCATCCTTAGTTCTGCTGCCTCTAGAGTTCTCCTTGTCCTTTTGTTTCCCTTATCAGGGTGTGGTTTTTTTGTTTTACACAATTCCTAGCTTCTAATTTTATGTTTTTGTCCATTTGCTGTAGATTGCTTTATTTATACTACTTGACTTTCCCTCTAAGCTAAGTTAGTTTTTTAACCAGTGTAGCTTTCGTTCTCAGTTGTGGCTTTTTTGGACATCTACTAAAATGTTCTTAAACCAGTGGTCACCAACTGGTAGATCGCGATCGACTGGTCGATCCTGGAGCCTCTGACAGTCGATCGCGATCTCCAACTGTTAAAAGTCCTGCCCTGGCCCTGCACCACTCCTGGAAGCAGCCAGCACGTCCCTGCGGCCCCTGGGGTGGGGCAGCAGGGGGTCTTCGCTCGCTGCTCTGACCTGCAGGCACTGCCCCCGCAGCTCCCATTGGCTGGGAACAGGGAACTGCAGCCAATGGGAGCTGCGGGGGCGGTGCCTGCAGGGAGGGGCAGCATGCGGAGCCACGTGCCCCCCCGCCCACCTCCCCAGGGGTTGCAGGAACTTGCTGGCTGCTTCCAGGAGTGGTGTGGGGCTGGGGCAGGCAGGGAGCCTGCCTAGTCCCGCTGCACCACTGACCGGGAGCTGCCTGAGGTAAGCGCCACGTGATGGGAGCCCGTACCCCTCCTGCACCCCTGCCCCAGCTCTGAGACCCCTCCCGGAGCTAGCACCCCGAATCACCTCTTGCACCCTGAACCCTCTCCCAGAGCCAGCACCCCATATCCCCTCCTGCACACTATACCTCCTGCCCCAGCCCTGAGCCCCCTCCTGGAGCCTGCACCCCAAACCCCCTTCTGCTCCCCAGCACTGCCCCAGCCCAGAGCCCCCCTCCTGCACCCAAACTCCCTGCCAGAGCTTGTACCCCGCACCTCCTCCCACACCCCAATCCCCTGCCCCAGCCCAGTGAAAGTGAGTGCGGGTGGGGGAGAGCGAGCGACGGAGGGAGGGTGGATGGAATGACTGGGGTGGGATCTCGGGGAAGGGGTGGTGTAGATCCTGGGTTGCACTTAAATTCAAAAAGTGATCTTGTGAGTAAAAAGGTTGGAGACCACAGTCTTAAACCGTTCCCAATTATTACTCACATTTTTGTGTTTAAAGTCTTTCTCCCAGCTGATTTGACTTATAATTGTGTTCAGCTATGGAAAATTGGTTCCTTTAAAGTATTGGCTCCTTTACTCTGTTTGCACGTAACAAATGTAATCAAGGCATGGTCACTTGCACCTGAGCAACCACTGATTTTTAGTTCTAAGATTAATTCCTCTTTATCTGTAATGGGGAAGTCTAATATAGAATTTCTCCATGTTGGCTATAATGCTTTTATCACTGTAAACTCCATGACATTTTCCACAAGACTAGGACTGTTAGTTTTGGTGCCCTGGTTATTTTCCAACTCAGCTGCTACTAGATAACTAAAATTCCTCCTGTAGTTTCAATTGAAGGTTTTATCCTTCCTTTTCCTTCCTAAATACTTGAGAGGTGGTTGAAACAGAGAGACTGCCCATGATTCACTCCAGAGAAGGTAGCATTTCAGTGGTGATTTCGGGAGAGTCTGCAGAGGAGAACTCTAGGCAGGCAGAATCTAGAATCCTAGAAATGTAACGCTGGAAGGGATTTTGAGAGGTCATCTAGTCCAGCTCCCTATGCCGAGGCAGGACCAATTATACCTAGACCTCCCCAACAGGTATTTGTCTAACCTGCTCTTAAAACCTAGGCTATTTTAATACTTAACTTCCCTTATAGTTGGAAAGTTTTTCCTAATATCTAACCTAAATATCCCTGGCTGCAGATTAAGCCCATTACTTCTTGTGCTACCTTCAGTGCATATGGAGAATAATTGATCAAACTTCTCTTTATATCAGCCCTTAACATATTTGAAGACTGTTATTAAGGCCCCTCAGTTGTCTTTTCTCAAAGCTAAATATACCCAGTTTTTTAACCTTTCTTCACAGGTCAGGTTTTCTAAATCTTTGATCATTTTTGTTTCTCTCATCTGGACTCTCTCCAATTTGTCCACATCTTTCTGAGTGTGGTACCCAAAACTGGACACAATTCTCCAGCTGAAACACCTCAGCCTTCTTGATGTCAGTCATTATTAGCGCTCCTTCCCCACTAAGTAGTGGACCTACCATTTCCTTCATTTTTTTCTTGCTCTGGATATATTTATAGAACCTCTTCTTGTTGCCTTTTGTGGCTCAGTCTTTATGATTTTGTCGCTATGTGCCTGAGCTATTCTTTGTGTTCATCCTGAGCAACTTGTTCTAGTTTCCACTTTTTGTAGGGTTCCTTTTTGATTTTCCAGTGACTAAAGAGCTCCTGATGGAGCCATTATTGGCATCTTATTCTTCCTATCTTTCCTTTCCATCAGGATAGTTTGCTATTGTGCTTTTAATATTGTCTTGTTGAGAAACTGCCAGCTCAGATAGACAGATGAAATTTTCCAGTTTCAAAAATAGACATTAGCAACCCTAGCATTATTTCTAAGAAGCAGTTTTCCATCTTTTAGGATCTTTGCTGCAAGAAGACTTTCTCCACCTAAGCTCCCAAATTAACTTCAAAGCTGATATCTTCAAAGACATTTATTTATGTAGCCTGACTGCACACACAAAGTGCCTGCATACTGAGCTTATATTGTCTGCATTAGATAAAAAATTGTCAGTGAATCTTGCCATTTAGGCAGGAAGACTGCTAACCAAATCCAGGTAGCCATAAAACCACAGAGAACAATGCTTCCTTTCACAACATCAGAGTAACTTTGAAGCATTTATATTGATTTCAGTCACAACACAGAATATAAAGTGTGTAGTGCTCACTTTATATTTATTTTTATTACAAATATTTGCACTGTAAAAAAAAGAAATGGTATTTTTCAATTCACCTCATACAAGTACAGTAGTGCAGTCTCTTTATAACGAAAGTTGAACTTACAAGTGTTGAATTATGTACAAAAAATAACTGCATTCAAAAATAAAACAATGTAAAACTGTAGCAAGTCCACTCAGTCCTACTTCAGCCCAATCGCTCAGACAAACAAGTTTGGTTACAATTGGCAGGAGATAATGCTACCCATGTCTTGCTGACAATGTCACCTGAAAGTGAGAACAGGCGTTCTCATGGCGCTGTTGTAGCCAACATCGCAAGATATTTATGTGCCAGATGCGCTAAAGATTCATATGTCTCTCTATGCTTCAGCCACCACTCCAGAAAACATGCGTCCATGCTGATGATAGTTCTGCTCGATAACAGTCCAGAGCAGTGTGGACCGACGCATGTTCATTTTCATCATCTGAGTCAGATGCCACCAGCAGAAGGTTGATTTTCTTTTTTGCTGTTCGGGTTCTGTAGTTTCCTCATTGGAGTGTTGCTCTTTTAAGACTTCTGAAAGCATGCTCCACACCTTGTCCCTCTCAGATTTTGGAAGGCACTTCAGATTCTTAGACCTTGGGTCAAGTACTGTATTTATCCTTAGAAATCTCACGTTAGTACCTTCTTTGTATTTTGTCAAATCTGCTGTGAAAGTGTTCTTAAAACGACAGGGGCGGATTTACCGCAAAACATACCGTGCCCTGGCACAGGGGCCCCCCAGGGCCAGGCAGTCAGGCAGCCCACTCTGCGGGAGGGGGAGACGACTGTGGGGGCAGAAGCTGTGGGGTGCAGGAGAGCAGGAAGGGAGGCTCACCTGCAGCCTCGGGGAGCAGGCTGGAGGTACAGGTGGCTGCGAACGCAGGCTGGAGGATGCAGGAGGAGCACGGTCCAAGTAGCATAAAAGATAGTTCCTCCTGATTAGGGCTTTTTGTTTCTTCCTCTGCTCTGCTTCAAGTTGCAAATTCAGCTGTTGGGAGGAATTTGTAACCAACAAAAGTCTTTTGTCCTCTGATATTCCACAGTGGTTCATCTGGTGTTGATGGGCCGCCTTTCGTTGGGCTGGCGATAACTCCTCCTTTTGAAAACTAGTATAGCAGAACCCGGTTTATCCAATCTAACTGGGACTGAGAGCAGATTATATAAGCAAAAATGTGGCTAATCTGGAGAATGGGAACATGTGAGGCTGCAGAGCTGTCTAGCGGCCACAGGTGAGATCTCCCACTTCTGGACCTGTGTGCGCTGGTTGCTCAGTTAGTACAGAGAGCTGGATAACGGAAAGTCGGGTAAACAGGGTTCTGTTGTATTTCACACTCATTAATGCTTCTCTCCTGTCTGACGATTTGCAGTTACAAAGCAAACACTTAAATCACCTAGACTGCCCCTCTTAATTTCCTGCCTTCGTACGTTCACTGTAATTTCCCTCTCTTGCCCTTTGTGAGCGAAGTGGTCCAAAGAAAGCAAAGTGAAAGGGCTTTGTCCTCCTCAGCCACAAAACCGCTATGGAGAATGTGGGTATTGGAGCTCACAAACCCCAGAGGTACTTCTGCACAGTGAACCAGGGTCATTCCTTCAGGCTTTTGCCATGGTAAACCCAGGCACAGGGCACCTGAGGTCAAACGTTTGCCTGGTTGACAGGTTGATCCTGCCTCAATGTCCCTAGAATGTGTGGTGCTGCCCAGTGAGGGTATGGAGCCAGTGCAGCCAGGAAGTAAACTGATTCAGTATGTCCTTGGAGCAGCATCTGCCACCAGGTGAAAGTAAAGTTACCCACCCTAAACAGAAACCCTGAGTAAGGACAGGCACCTGCATTGTTTCTGTCCTTGAATCCCTCTGGGAGCCAGGATACTCATTTAGATGGTCCATTGGTGTAACCCAGCAAAGCAATTCTTAGCTTCCTATGAATCTTTGTTGGTCAGATCTAGGCTTCATCTGGTCCAAGAGGGCTTCTCTTTTGGTGACAAGCAATAGCAGGTAGCAGCAGCCCTGAGAAACTCTATCAAAGGGAAGGATTTGTGGTGCAAGGAATCACGTTAAGAGCAATGCATTGCTGGGTAGCAAAATCAAGTTCTCTATTCAAATGTCTATGCCAGTGCATCACATACAGTGACATCATTCTACGCTGCAAGGTGCTTGAACAAAGAAATGAGGCATGAATGCTGGAAATAGGAACGAGAGAATCTCTAGCAAAACAAATCTTCAAAGACCCCTTTTCTGAAAAGGTTTTAACTTGGCTGTATTTTTAAAAACCTGTTACCTGCCAGTTTCCCACAGCTGATGTTTGGGCCTTAATCTTGGGCAGGTTTAAGTGGGTGTCATTGCTGTTCAAAGGGAATAATTTTCTTTGAGCTAATTCCAGAGAAGGGCTGACTCCCACTAGACCAAACCCTGAAGTGCTTCCTCATTTGTCCTTATTCAGGCAAAATTCCCATTGGTTTCAATGGGAGTTTCGATGTGATAGAAACAGAGTAAGGACTTTTGGGACTGATCCATTGAATTCAACTTTGTGTTTGGATGAGCTCATGTGGTAAATCCGATCTTGTGTCTCTCTGGCCTGCTACAACTCTGTTGTGTGTTTTGGGGTGTTCTCCAAGTTTTGCCTTTAAGTCAGAGCTATTGAGATTGACACCATCCTCTGCTTATCCACACAGCAGGGTACAAGGGGGGATGGCAGTGCAAGCAGGGATACTTTAATCCTGACGGGAAGGAACCATTTCTAGTGTGAGATGGCAGACAGTTCTCCACACAATTATTGTATTATTTGCATCATGTTTCATTTATTAAGCTCCAAAATGTGTTTGATTGTCAGAGCAGGAGCCAGCATCAAAACTAGACCCAGCTTGGACAAATCACTCCTCACTCCCAGCACCTGGATAGCTCAGGCTCAAGAATTCCTTTCATTTGTACATTTCTTTCTTTAAATGGCAGCTTCCCCAATGAACCCTGAACTGCGTAAAATGCCTTCAAGGACAGTTTTGCTGCTTGAGTTATTAAACATGAAGTAAACTGGACTAAGCTCTCATGGCAGAGGACGGAGTTTTTTACGTGCTGTTCTGACTCAGTTAAGAAGGCGGTTCTCTCTGAAATGCAGATCTCTTTAAACTCTCAGGAGAGTAAGCAAACTGCTGGCCAGACCTAGAAATTGTTTCGTGATTTGTCATGTTTTGAATTTTACACATTGTACATATATACTCAGCAACAGCAGCTCAGTAGTTGACAACTATCAGAAGACCAAATGCTGCTGGTCTTCCAGGCATTCAGTCAAGTGAATCCTAAACGCCGCTCTGGTTTGAAGATGGGTGGAAAAAGTGTCCCTCCTGAAGCGTTCCCCCTCCCCCAGTCCACAAGTTTGCTGTTGCTTAGATGGGTCCCAAAACGTTATCTCCAAAACAGTAAAAATCCCACTACCCCTTCTCCCCAGGGGTTGTTACTAGTGGGATCCCCCACATTAAAGGCTGCTCCTGCCAGGGGAAAAGGGAACAGAAGTTGTTCCTTCCTTCCTGAGGGGGGGCTTTTCCCAAACAGATATGCCAGGTGCAGGGGAAGAGAGGAAAAAAGTAGGAAACCATTAAAGCAAGTACTGTCTGTCTCTGGACACAAAATTACACTGGGGGAATGAAAATGCCCACATGCATTTCTACTGCCCTTGAATGGATTTTAATCCTGCAGTCTTTGGATGACCTGAAAGACTTGAGGGGGACTTTCGCCCAAGTAAAAACTGCAAGATTGGGCCCTCCAGAACGATTTTTGCCCTTAGCCAAAGTCATTTATTCGCTGCAGCAGTTTGGACCCAGATTCAGCTGCAAGGCCCCCTGTTTTATATGGGCACTGCAAAGATTATGTCTGAGACTAATTGGAAGTTCTTTGGAACCTTAAAGCAATTTCAAAAACAGGGGTTTCTACTGAATTCAAATCTATAACAAAACCCCAATAAAACCCACAGAATCCCCAGTGATGTTTATTTTCATAACAATTTCAGTTCAATGCTCTCTAAATACCTACATTACCCTCATCTCTATAGTATCCAAGAGCTTCATAATCATCAAGCTTTTGACACGGTCTCCCACAGTATTCTTGCCAGCAAGTTAAAGAAGTATGGGCTGGATGAACGGACTATAAGGTGGGTAGAAAGTTGGCTAGATTGTCGGGCTCAACAGGTAGTGATCAATGGCTTCATGTCTAGTTGGCAGCCGGTATCAAGTGGAGTGCCCCAAGGGTCAGTCCTCGGGCCGGTTTTGTTCAATATCTTCATAAATGATCTGGAGGATAGTGTGGATTGCACCCTCTGCAAGTTTGCAGATTACACTAAACTGGGAGGAGAGGTAGATACGCTGGAGGGTATGGATAGGATACAGAGGGCCCTAAACAAATTGGAGGACTGGGCCAAAAGAAATCTGAGGTTCAACAAGGACAAGTGCAGAGTCCTGCACTTAGGATGGAAGAATCCCATGCACCGCTACAGACTAGGGACCAAATGGCTCGGCAGCAGTTCTGCAGAAAAGGACCTAGGGGTTACAGTGGACGAGAAGCTGGATATGAGTCAGCAGTGTGCCCTTGTTGCCAAGAAGGCCAATGGCATTTTGGGATGTATAAGTAGGGGCATTGCCAGCAGATCGAGGGACATGATCGTTCTCCTCTATTCGACATTGGTGAGGCCTCATCTGGAGTACTGTGTCCAGTTTTGGGCCCCACACTACAAGAAGGATGTGGAAAAATTGGAAAGCGTCCAGCGGAGGGCAACAAAAATGATTAGGGGACTGGAACACATGACTTATGAGGAGAGGCTGAGGGAACTGGGATTGTTTAGTCTTCGGAAGAGAAGAGTGAGGGGGGATTTGATAGCTGCTTTCAACTACCTGAAACGGGGTTCCAAAGAGGATGGCTCTAGACTGTTCTCAGTGGTAGCTGATGACAGAACAAGGAGTAATGGTCTCAAGTTGCAGTGGGGAGGTTTAGTTTGGATATTAGGAAAAACTTTTTCACTAGGAGGGTGGTGAAACACTGGAATGCGTTACCTAGGGAGGTGGTGGAATCTCCTTCCTTAGAAGTCTTTAAGGTCAGGCTTGACAAAGCCCAGGCTGGGATGATTTAATTGGGGATTGGTCCTGCTTTGAGCAGGGGGTTGGACTAGATGACCTCCTGAAGTCCCGTCCAACCCTGATATTCTGTGGATTCTCTTCACAGCGCCTCTGAGAGGAAGAGAAATATAATCTCTATTTTACAGATGGAGAACTGAGGCACATAATACATCAAGTGATTTGCCCATGATCACACAAGGAGTCTGTGGGAAACGAAGCCAATCTTGAGTCACAATGAAGTGACTATATCCACTCTGTCATCCTTCCTACCCCATTCTTATGCTGTTCCTACATTTGACCCAAACTAAAAACAGAAAGTTGCTGTGCTGTTAACACAGAGCTAATATGTAGAAGCTATTGGTGGAGTGGGGGACAGCTCCAGATTTTGGAAGCTGGCCAAGAGGCATAAAACGGATAAGCAGAGCTGTTAAAGCTGTATGGCGAGCAAAGAGAATTCCCAAGCAGTGGTGCAAGTCTATCCTGGTCCCAATACATAAGAAGGGAAGCATTCATGAATGTGGAAACCATCCAAGGGACAAAGTTATTGTTGTATCTGATGAAGATTCTGGAATGTATCACGATTAGGAGAATGGTGAAATCCCTCCTTGAATAAGATCAGCTCTGCTTTAGGAAAGGAAGAGGAACCATAGCTTTCGGGCTTTAAAAAACCTACAAAAGGCATACGATAGATGGATGCTTCACACCAGTACTTATTAAATTTTCAGACACTACATAACAAGTGCTTCTCATAACTACAGTGAATGCTCTACATCAAATTAGTCTTTTTAGGGGATCTAACATGTTTTGGGAATGACACGTCCCTTTGAAGCGAAAGTCTGATTGCAGCAGGGATCGGCCCTAAGGCTGCTGCTGCTGTTTATCATATTGATGGACAACGTATGCAGATTCCGAAAGGCAACATTATCTATCGAACATTCAAAAGGTTTTCTTTGCAACTGTAAGGGCTAGAAATGTAGTTTAAATAAATAAGAAAACACACCTTGAAGCAGAATTCTGCGGCAAATTCTGTGGCCAGTGAATTGCAGGAAACACAGGGCTATTCCTTTAAACAGTATTTTACTGCTGGTAAAGCCAGTCATTACGTCCATAATAAACATCTGCAGACTCCAAAGAGCTAACAAGATTAATTAGGAGATACTTGTAAAGCACTCTGAACATTAAAATGCTAAGCTTTAAGACTAAAGCAGCCCCAACCTGGAGCTGTTCAGTTAGAGATTGACTCTTTATATTTGAGATATTCAGGAAAGATTCCTCTAGCACTTGTAATCTGCTGGACTGATCAAGTTTCCTGGGCTCTTCCCTGTGCACCTGGATATTCCATTGTTTTTACTGTGACCCTACACATTTGCATTTGGTATTTCTACAAATACAAATAAACCACTAAGCAGGTGACCGAAGGTGAGCTACAGGCACCTGTGTAGGAGAGCTGATCATAATGCTACAAAGAGGATTTTACTTAGGATATACTTAAGACAACTTAGGAACCATCCAGTTGAAGGAAAAACCAAATATATCTGTTATTCCAGTTCTTTAGAACTCACCTACATGATTTTTATTTTTCCTTTTCTCACAACACTAATTTCTCCTAAATTCCCTACTGTCATCATAACTCCAGTGACTTTAGGGGAGTAACTTCTGATTTACACTGGTGTGTGTGAGATCAGAATCAGGCTCAAAATCCCTAGGAAAGTCTGAACTCTGAGAACCTGATTCTAGTGTCAAGCTGCTGTAAATCAGGAATAACTCCACTGAAGTCCATGGGCTCAAACCTCCAGAAGCACCCAGTAAGCGTGTGCAAGGGGTGATGGTATGATGCTCATTGGCACATCCCCAGAATACAGGACATCCCTCACCCCTGCCTGTGTGACTCTACCCCTGCATGCATCGGCATGTCTGCATGGGTCCACCCCTGCGGTGTTGTTGGCACACCCTCGGCAGCCCGCCCCTACCTGCATCACTCCACACAGAGGCACCGTCTTCATCAGTGTCCTCTTGTGTCAGTGTCCTCCTCCTCTTTCTCACCGGACAAACCCACATCTGATGCTCAATTCCCCCGGACAGGGACAGTGCCCTGCACAACTAGGACTGTCTGGCTTTAAACCAGATGAATGGTCTCCCTGGGTGGGTTGTGATGCTATAAAGGAGTTGTTTGTGATTCCCCAGTCCTGGAGTTGGATCTGTGCTTTCCCGGGTGTAGTTTAGAGCAGCCACAAGATTACCCCCACAATTCCTCTAAACTGGTGGCTGGGAGGAGCGGGTCCCCAGCTGAGTGGTTGCACCAGCTTTCCAGCCCTTTTGAGCCATTGGAACGAGACCAAAGAGCTGACCTGATGATATTATACTGGGTTGAGGTCAAAAACAGGCCCTGAATGACAGCACAAAGACAAAAAACAGGAGTACTTGTGGCACCTTAGAGACTAACAAATTTATTTGAGCATAAGCCTTCGTGAGCTACAGCTCACTTTATCGGAAAAAGACAGGTTTTTAAAGTGGTTTCTGTGTTTTATGGATTTTACATTTAGCTTACTTTACATTATAGATACAAGAAAAAATTGTATTTACCTTTTCAATTGATTTAGCCTGTAAGGGACAGATCTTGAACTAAGTTAGTGGTGCAAATCCAGAGTAACTCCATTGGCTGCAGTGGAGATTCTACAGATTTACACTAGTATAAACTAGACAGGAATCTGGCCCTATAGTTGCATATTGGCATCTGATGCTAAATCATGCTCATTATCCAAACATGCAGATTTTAAGATTTGTTAATTTCATAGTTGTGGTTCCTAACCTTTTTTCTTCCTAGTTTAGTCAAAGTCCTTTTGACATTCAGCAGTTTGACATTCTGTTAACATCTCCACAATAACCTAGCCAATTTGTTTAAGAAGGCAACGTTTTTGGACGAAAATGCAGAAAGTCTGTAAGTTTGAGTACCTGGCAAGAGAAGCTCTCAACTTTAGCTGAGGTGGCCAAGTTTCACTGCTGTGCTTACTGATGGTGATGGGCAGTTGCCCTTGCTCACTTTTTTTTTTTTTGGTCCATCAGGGTTTGCCTCTGGAGAGGTACCATGGACTAATGGATTGAGCTAAAGACTAGGTGCTCAGAGTTGCTTGGTTTTTTAATTCTGGCTCTCCACTGATTTGCTTTGTTGCCTGAACAATTCACTTTGGGCAGGGGTGGGCAAACTTTTTGGCCCGAGGGCCATATCTGGGTATAGAAATTGTATGGCAGGCCATGAATGCTCACAAAATTGGAGTTGGGATGTGGGAGAGGGTGAGGGCTCTGGGGTGGGGCCAGAAATGAGGAGTTCAGGGTGCAGGAGGGGGCTCCAGGCAGGGTGTGTGTGGGTGGGAGGGAGGGCTCCGACAGGGATGCAGGCTCTGGGGTGGGGCCAGAAATGAGGAGTTCAGGGTGCAGGAGGGGGCTCCAGGCGGGGTGTGTGTGGGTGGGAGGGAGGGCTCGACGAGATGCAGGCTCTGGGGTGGGGCTGGGGATGAGAGGTTTGGGGTGCAGGAGGGTGCTCTGGGCTGGGATCGAGAGGTTTGGAGGCCAGGAGGGGGATCTGGGCTGGGGCAGGGGGTTTTAGGGTGTGTGGGGAGGCTCAGGGGTGCAGGCTCTGGGCAGTGCTTACCTCAAATAGCTCCCAGAAGCAGCGGCATGTCCCCTGTCCGGCTCCTATGCGGAGGCATGGCCAGGTGGCTCTGCTGTGCACTGCCCTGTCCACAGACCAATGGGAGCTCTGGGGGTGCCACTTGGGGTGGGGGCAGCATGCAGAGCGGAGCCCCCTGGCTGCCCCTATGCATAGGAGCTGGAGGGGGGCCCAGCTGCTGCTTTTGGGTGCCATACGGTGTGGCCCCCGACCCTGTCCCCCGCTAGAGCGCTGGAGTGGGGCAAACCCTAGACCCTGCTCCCCAGCAGGAGCTCAAGGGCCAGATTAAAATGGCTGGCGGGCCAGATCCAGCCCACGGTCCATAGTTTGCCCACCCCTGATTTAGGATCACATTCTGTAAAGTTATGAGTGCTATCAATTCCCACTGACTTCAGTGGAAGTTAATTGGGCTGAGCACCACACAGGATCAGTTTCTCGTTTCTCATTTGGGTAATGGAGATAATATTCACCACACCAGGTTCTTGTCCAGGCTAATTAATGCTTGGCTCAGCTCTCCGAAGTTATAAAGTGCTACATTAGAATTCCTAACCCAAAAGTTGTGTGGTGAAAAAGGTGACCCAGTGTTTAAATAATGTAATAAATGTAACTGTTGTCTTCAGCGGGCTACCTAGTTAAGAAGTAAAAACTGTATCCTGGGCTAAACCTATTCTGAGGCTGAGATTTAGGAAATTGATACAATATTCCATGGCTATTCTAGATTATTGTATTCGGCCTATCACCATGGTATCTGAGCTGGTGTCTGCACTTGATTTTACTCCCGTTGGAGTCATTGGCAAAGTTGTTTGTAGCGGACCCTTTGTGCCTGTGTGAAAATGTCCAATATATGTATAGTTTCACTTTTGCATGTCTGATTAGCCTCTCCACAGGGATTTTATATTTACAATGTATTTTCATGTTTTAAAAGGGTCGCGTTGGCCTCTCAGTGGCACCTGTACAACCCACTGGAGTGGATGGGATTGCATGAGTGCCACTGAGGCCACAATCAGGCCCCAAATATTCTTTTTAAAAAACAGCTTTTAAATGGCTGATGGCGTTTTTCCATTTTTGACAGCCAAATCAATGACCTCACTGCATCGTCGGTGGTCATGGGTGGCAACGTGGTTAACGTTGCTGTGGTTTTTAAAATTTGTTTTCATGTATTAAACACTCACAATAATTTCTCGATAGAGGGCTGCAATATTACTTGCCTGATGATAATGTGTATTGAATTAGCCATATTGAACCTTGCAGTATTTCATCGCTGGCCCTTTCAGTGTGGTGTGTTAACATAGTGGTGACATTTTGGCTGTTACCAGCTCATTCAACAAAGGTCACTGGAAGTTCATTCTATTAGCAGATACTTAGCTTATCTGTGCATGTCCCTACTGGAAGATGACTGTTTATTCTCATTTGAGAGCCCTGTGAGTTGGATGGCTTTTTACGTGTTGTTCATTATAAATTATACTCAATGTGTTTCCATTTGGCATGGATTTCTTTTTCTTTTTAAAAGCTTATTCCAGTATTTGTTCACTATCTCTCTGTTTTACATTCAGGGGGCCCTTTTTATAATCCGTGTGATATTTTGCCTGTAGTTAAAGGCATGTGTCCAACTTCAGTTTGCAGAACACTTTTACTTATGGCAGAAACGAGGATTTCGTTTTGCTTTAGACACAGCAGTTAGATCCGTGTTGCTGAGAAAGCTACAAGGATCTGGTTAAAAACAGAATTCTCTGGCAACCTGGCTGATGTCTTAATTTGAAGATATCAGCGGGGAAAATAGTAGGACGGTTTGGCCCAAGGGGTTGATGATAATATTGTAATAAATCAGTGCTCTCTGTTGAATTATGCTGCACAGCTCAGGCTTTCCAAACTTCATGGAGACAGCTGTGGTAGAACTATGAACTGTCTCTAAAAGCACAGGCCCCTTTGACTTAATCTAAAGGAGAAATCCTCTTTAGCTGCCAGCAGTATAGGGCTTATGACACATAACTGAGCGGTTCTGATTCTAACTATTGTTTTATAGTCTTACAGGTCATCTATTCAGTACTCTGACAGAACCATCTATTTTCTTGATGGCACCTTCCATTTGAAGAGCTCCAACATGTTTCCAAAATGGGGCGGTGTCTTCATCTCCATCTTGCAGATAGGGCAACTAGACTTGTGCAAGATCAGCAGGTCATTGACAGAGCCGGAAATAGAGCCCATGTCTCCAGATTCCCAGTCTCTTGCCTTAATAACCATGAGACCGTATTGGCTCCCCTAACCTTCCAGGCAGATTCTCATTAAACTGCTTCTTGCCCTATCTCCTGTTGAAGTCAAGTTGCTAGTCTGCTGTGGTCTCTGTATTGTTGCCCTGGGATGGCAGATAAAAGCTAGTGATACAGCCTGACCCAACTCAGTACTTTACTTGCAGGGTCTGTTACATATTTACATCAGTAAAGAGGCGGGGCCGGGAGGGGGGAAGAGAGAAGGGAAGAGTACTACAGCAAAAGGCAGTCAGGTGATGCTGTATCCAATTAAGTGAGATCAGTGGTGGCAGATATTGTCTTCCTATACGATTGTCCAGTGCCCAGCACAATGGGGCCCTGATCCTGGCTAACGCCTTTGGAACATTGCTGCAATATAAGAATTAAATAATACATTTATCTTGAAACTGAAAGGCAGCAAACTTAAAATTCTTTTGTGTGGAGCATCTTGTCAGCCTGCTGCCTCTCCTGCTTTAAGAAATCATTGGCAGAATTTCTCTCTCTCTCTCACACACACACACACACACACACACACACATTGGCAGAATTTCTCTCTCTCTCTCTCTCTCTCTCTCACATACACACACGCACACACACACACGCACACACACACACACACACACACACAAAATTTTAGGCATGAGAAAAATA
Source organism: Chelonia mydas (assembly GCF_015237465.2). NCBI lineage: Eukaryota > Metazoa > Chordata > Testudines > Cheloniidae > Chelonia > Chelonia mydas. Next base: position 118,531,677 of record NC_057853.1, on the reverse strand, counting down.
TTTGCAAACATATACATTGGAACCAAAATTGTAAGAGAGCTCATACTTTCGGATGTAAACATATTGTATTGGAGGGCAGGAAGGAATTCTCTGCCCCTCGGTGATTTTACGGTACACAGTTGGCTTGGTGCATTGTAGGTATTGTTGACTCTGTATGAAACATCAGATACTGGCCACGGCATGAAGCAGAGCGAGTGATATGCTGGAGGCAGCTCAACAGGGTCAAATGTTTAAAATTCTACCACCCAACTGAAAGACAAGGTTGGGTTGATTTTTCTTTGCTCTGATGGAATCCTCTTTTCTCTGAATAGTGTTAATTCACCCCTGCCAGAGATGATTTTTACCTGGGAGTCATAAAAATACTTCAGTTTTATCTAGATTTTTATATTGGGATCGCCCAGATTTCTCCCAGAGGCCAGGTATTTGCAAACAGCTGTTCCCTGTGTAGAAACATTGACATCAGTAGTTTGACTCTGGAATTTGTGCTGGTGAAACTGAAAGCAGAATCTGACCCCTTCCTCCTCCTACTTTCTATCCTACCAGTACCTTCAATATGTTCTTTAGGAACTGAGTATAACTATTTCCAGTGTGTTGACATAATTATGTTTGTTTTTGCATTGGTGTTGCATCCTGCTTTGGGTATTGTTGTTGGGAAGGATCTTGATGTAGCTGGTAGAAAGAAATAATCTCTTCAGTCCCTCCTCCTCCTCCATGCAATCCTGGTAGATACCGTCTATGATAGGCTTAGGGGAGCATTTTTTTTATGGGATCCCCAAGTTAAAATATTGGTGATTATCACTAGAAGTAGAGGGACAGCAGTCTGATTAGATGTGGAATTCTTGTTTTTATGGTGTAGCACCAAAGTAAAAGTGTCCTTTATAACATTCTCACAAGTAGACAATTAAGACCCTTGGCACGTACAGACACCAGCAGAATGATCTAACCAGTCAGGCTACGAATGACTGGACTTTTGAAAAAAGAAAAGGAGTACTTGTGGCACCTTAGAGACTAACCAATTTATTTGAGCAGAAGCTTTCGTGAGCTACAGCTCACTTCATCAGATGCATCCGATGAAGTGAGCTGTAGCTCACGAAAGCTTTTGCTCAAATAAATTGGTTAGTCTCTAAGGTGCCACAAGTACTCCTTTTCTTTTTACGAATACAGACTAACACGGCTGTTACTCTGAAACCTGGACTTTTGAAAGCAAATCTTTCTCGCCACCTTTCTGTGTATGTGACAGCAGTGTGAATATCTTTTTGTCTACCTCTGAAATTATGAAGCCAACTATATGTCCACTGGAATGGTTCGTTGAAGACCATCTGTGTAGCCTGTTGTTGAAACTAGATTGTAAAATACCTTTCAGGAACTTTATCCTCTAGGTGTAAACGACGGTGGGGTTTTTTTGTTTTTTTTATTTTATTTTTCTGCAAGAGGTCCCTGTACGTCGTGTTAAAGGCGACCTGCAAAAGGAAAAAAAATTATTGGTTTCTGCTCTTTTATTTTTACTGCTTTATGATGGATAAAGATCTGAAAGGTTTTTTTTATTTCTACTTTTATATAGTTACATAAAGTTTAAGACCAGAAAGAACCATTAGATCACATAGTCTGACTTCCTGCATATCATAGCTCATTAAATTCCACCCACATACCTCTATATGGAGCCCAATAGCTTCAGTTAAACTACAGCATTTTAGTTCTCAGGAGGCTAAACTGTTGCATGCCACAGGCAGAGAACAAGAGAGACTGAGAAGCCACCAGTGCCTAGGGTGACCAGACATCAAATGTGAAAAATCGGGATGGAGGTGGGGGGTAATAGGAGCCAAAAAAGAAAAAGACCCAAAAATTGGGGCTATCCCTATAAAATTGGGACATCTGGTCACCCTACCAGTGCCCGAGGCTGTTGCAATGGCAGGGAATTGATTAGGTGAGAGATGCCCAGATGATCCTTGGAGGTGATCCATGCTCCTCGGGAAGGCAAAATATCCCCAAGGTCCCTGCCAATCTGACTGGAGGGAAAATTTCTTCCTGACCCCATATCTGGAGATCAGTTAGACCCAGAGCACATGAGCAAGGCACACCACGCAGGCCTCTAGACAGAGGATTTTCTGTACCGTCTCAGAGCCCCGATCATTTCACATTCAGTTCTTATATGCCATGGAAGGCTGTATGGTATCTGGAGAAATAATGTAACTTAGAATCTCATAAGAGTCAGGAGAGTGAAAGTTGAGTGACTTGAGAGGGGATGAGCTCTTTGAACAGATTGGTTAAAACTTTTTTGGTTAATACCCATATAACACCAATGACTAATTGGTATTTTGAAGAAAGGATGTTTTAGTTAAAAGTTCAACACTTCAGATCTTTCAATTAAGGCATGAAAGCTCATAATGCATGCTGCGGGACATCCAGCAAGGAAGACCAGACTTAATATTGATGATATTTTGGAGGTTCAAAGCAAGCTGGAAAAAAATGTCAAACAAAACTTTTTCAAAATCAAGACCATTGAGGCCTTCCTTATTGATCATAAAGAATTGCAAAAGGTCATATGCCTAACTTTTAAAAATACTTGATGAGGCTCTCAAGGTGATGAGGAAAAGCAAGATCTTCTTTCATTCATGGGACCGTATTCAGCCCTGTGGATATATTCATTGAGACCTCAGGGATAAATTTGGTCTCTGGCCCTCAAGGGGAAAGTGGGTAGTTTTCTAAAGTTGCAGAAGGGACCAAGATTTGGAGTAAAACCGAAAAGAGATGCATGCAAAGTATTATAACTCAGCACTTCTGTCCTTCATTACCTCTAGCTTGTAGCTGTGTGTTTATTTCTGAGGTGCTGATCACTGTGGTCTCTAAGGCCTATACCACGGGCACTATAGCAGCACAGCTCTGGTGCTGTAGCCCCATGACGTAAGCTGCCTGCAGTGTTGGAAGTGGTTTTTCCATTGCTGTAAGTAATCCTCTCCGAGTGGCAGTAGCCAAGTCAAAAGAAGAATTTTTCGTCAACCTAGTCACGTCTACACCAGGAGTTAGGTTGGCATAGCTCTGGCTCCCAGACGTGTAAATTTTTCACATCCCTGAGCACCACTGCTACGTTGACCTTTAGTATAGACCGCGTCGAAGTCCTATAGTGTTGTGCACCTTTCACATGTAATGAGCCACACCAGGCATTCTTGTACTTTTGGCACACGTACATCTGGCCCCACCTATGCAAAGTATAAGAAGACAGGGGTGAGTACCCCGATCTGAACATGTCAGAACTAAAAAAAAAAAAAAAAGTTTCCATTTCCAGTTTGGTCCAGAAACAGGGTAAAGGTTTGGGGTAGGTGTTTCATTATGTCCCAGTTCCATTCCCACTAATCCTCATCACTCCTTCCCCAAAATTAGGATGCTAAAATGGAGGTGCTGGGTCTATTTGGGTTGTCAGTGCATGCTGGTACAGTACAGAAAGCTGATCTCATTGAGATCGGTCACTAATCTTATTTACTATAAAAACAAATCCAAAGATTTTACAATAATGCTCCCAACCCTTCCATCTCCCAATAGCCAGTACCTGCAGGGGTATGAGTGACAAGGGCTAGATTACAAACTTCATACAGTATTCAGCACCAGAGTGCTTCAGTGTACAAGAAGAGGCTGCCTTGAGAGTACAGGAGCCCTAACACTCACCAGTAGCTCCTGGTCTTGCCATTTCTTCTGTCATAGAGTTTTCTGCCTTCACATACTAGCTGCTGGTGACATGCCCACCGTCTCTGAGACAGTAGAGCAAAGGGTACCCAGGAGGAGACCTCTATAGGCTATGCTGGGAATAAATATTTCCATCAGCCCAAGGCAAATCTACTTGTGACTGGTATCACTATGTTCTCTACTCGCTTGAGAGAGGGAAAAAAAAGACCCAAAACCTTAGCAATGTGGGTTTGGAAATGGGCGGGGTTTGGTAGGTACATCTCTGCCCCACGGGGTTTCAAACAGAACATTAAGTACTAGAAAAACAGCCCCAGAAGCAAGTGGAGTTGCACCAGTTTTACACTGGTGTAAATCCAAAAAATCCAGTCGTGTACTACATCTAAAGCATGTAACAGACCTGTGTCCTCTGTAATATATACTCACCTGTGGTTATATTTGCATTTTATAGTGGTCATTACTGAATTGACAGCTAGTCATTATCCTCCTTCAGAGTCTCTCTAGGACACTGAGGACAAGACTTGCTGATGTGTTGTGTTAAAGCTGCTGTTTTGGTGACATCTGGGAAACGAGTTTTTTTGTTTTCAGTCAAATTCCATTTTCACATCACAGAAGGGAAAAAGCACCCTCACAGTTCCCATTCCTCCAGGGAGTCTCAGCAGAAAAGCCAATGACTGGATGTCACACAGAGGATGAACTGGCGGTTAACCACAAGAGATCATGACTGAAGCTGTAGTTGGTTGAACTGTTTTCTGTAAACAATGAATTTGATTATTTTCTGTGAAAATGCTGATTTTTATGCATGTGTGTTCCCTAACCACAGTTGTTTAGTAAACACTCCAGATGGACAATGAGTTGCTCCTGAACTGTTAAGCATGATCATTCACTCACTCATGTACTATTTGCTCTCTCCAAGATATGTGACAGGTCATTAAAGTCCCATGGTATTATTACAATCATCCTAGCAGGAAGCAGAAATTTTTGAAGTTTCTCGTGTCAATCTTGTGCTTTCTCCAAACATTCCTATTCGCATAACCTGGCTCTTCCAAATTATTCAGCAGCGGTGAATAAAAGGGAATCCATATTGCTGGATTGAATTCTCTGGTAGTGTTTGCATGAGTATTTGAGGATACTGAAAAAATATTTGCCCAGGTCCTTCTGAGGGAAATTGCAGTATCAGGCCTATGCTGTGTGGGATTGTAGCTAAAGAGTGGACTTCAGTCTCTCTTCCTTAGCTTTAAGAAACCTTCTAATCAAGTTTGTTTAAAATAAAGAAAGAGTTAAACAGAATTTATAGCATCTTTTAAATAAATAGAAATGCCCAAGGAAATTCATTACAGTGGAGAAATACACTATAAGCAAACAGTGTGAAAAACATATGATGAGCTAAACCATGTAAGGTTTCCTATTGTGGCCTTTGAGGATATGTCTACACAGCATTTTGGAGCCTGAGCTTCAGCGTGAGCTGCTGCTTCAAAGGCCATATCTACACTAAATAAGGAAGTGTTATTTACTCCTTCTCAGAACACAAGAACTAGGGGTCACCAAATGAAAATAATAGGCAGCAGATTGAAAACAAACGAAAGGAAGTATTTTTTCACACAACGCACAGTCAACCTTGCCAGAAGATGTTGTGAAGGCCAAGACTATAACAGGATTTAAAAAAAAAACTAGATAAGTTCATGGAGGATAGGTCCATCAATGGCTATTAGCCAAGATGGACAGGGATGGTGTCCCTAGCCTCTGTTTTCTGGAAGCTGGGAATGGGTGATGGGGGGATGGATCACTAGACGATTACCTGTTCTGTTCATTCCCTCTGGGGCACCTGGCATTGGCCACTGATGGAAGACAGGAGACGGGGCTAGATGGACCTTTGGTCTGACCCAGTATGGCCGTTCTTACTATGCGGCTAAATTGGCGCTGCTGCGATTGATGCAGCAGCATTGATTTAGCGGGTCTGGCAAAGATGCGCTAAGTTGATGGCAGAGTGCTCTCCTGTCGATGTCTATACTCCACCTCCCTGAGAGGCAGAAGCTATGTTGCCAGGAGAGGGTTTTCAGTCGACATAGCGTGGCGTGGACACCGCTGTAAGTCGATCTAAGGTACATTGACTGAAGTTACATTACTTATGTAACTTAACTAGCGTAACTTAGATCGACTTACAGCATTAGTGTAGACAAGGCCCAAGTGTTCTCTATGTAGCTAATTTAAGAACACTAGCGCAAGCCCTGCTAGCCTGCATCTGTCAACTCGGGCTGGAAGGCACATTTCCTGTGGGCTCCAAAACATTGCGTACGCATTCCCTCTGGGGCAAGGAATAAAGAATGGTAACCTGGCCAATGGCAGGATCAGACTGTCACCAGAAATAGTCCAGTAAACTCCAATTTGCGTTTGTATTTCTTGTCAGTGCAGCATTCAGATGTTCTGGGGAGTGAGGGGTTCCCAGTTGCTTAACACAGCACTCTGGTCCCTGGATTTATGCATCCTGCCTTGATACCTAATACCTTGTTTAGGGCCTGATCCAAAACCCATGTGGGAGCTCTTTCATTGACTTCAATGGACTTTGCTTTTGCTTCAGATGCCCCTTTGCATGATCTAAGCTGTTTCTAGCCTTGTTCTCCGAACTTCACTCAGTGCCATTGATCCTTCCTGAGGTTCTTTTTGTCAGTGTTTGGGGCTTTCTAGCTCTCGCTTGTGCCTTTCAATAGCTCTTTGTGTTTGTTTAAAAGTCGAAGACGCACACATATCCATATTGTTTCAATCTCCATTGTATATGCAGCCTGTTTACACTGCTTTTATAGTATTACTGTGTAATTTTTCACACATGGCTAGCAGGATATCATTCTAATTACTGCATGAATAGACTTTTTGTCTCTTTACTAGAATGCTTTATATCCGACTCCAAGCACGAAAATAAGAGGATGGAGAATAACTGGGAGAAAAACAAATTTATATTCTTTTGGGTTTTGTAACTGATTTGTTTGGTATGGGGCTGATGGCAGAGGTTTGAGGGATAATGCACACACACAAAATCTAATAAATAATATTTGGAAAAGAATAATTTTTTCTGAGCCTTTTACACCCTTAGGACTGTAAATTGTGAGGGTTTCTATATAACACACAATTCTAAAAATGGGGCCTGAGCCCAACCACCAGATTGAATACCCTGAAATTTCAGAGCTGGATCCAAATATTGTGGCTTGATTCCATCTCTTTTTATATTTTACTCAAAGATAAGTTGGCGTTTTTGGCTCATGAAGGGATATCCACTCGAGCTCTTGGGAAACAGTTTATCAACACAATAAGCACAGCGGGAGAGGCAGCAATTCAAGATTTCTCATGCTGATGTGGAGATGTGTCTGAATTCCATCCCGGATGGGTAACTTGTAGGGGAAATCAGGTAGTTTAGTGTCCATGGTCCATTCTATCTTTGGCCTCTCTGCTGAGATTTCAATAAGGGAGCCAATTAGTGCCAGTTGCGATGGTGTTTGTTTGCCATGTGGACACTTTTTGACCAGGGTCTCCACCAAGGTCACCATATCTTATGCCACATGGACCACCGGACTGCTATTAGATGGGAACATCTTTTGGTTGTTCCCAACTTGGACCAGTGACCTTGAGGTGAAAATCATCATACCCCTTTCCTAGTCCCCTGGTTCATACAATCCCTTTAGAATTAGTTCTTTATTATATGGGACTTATTTAATTCTCTTCTTTTCAAGCCCAGTCCCCAATATTTATTTACCTAACTAGCTGGGGGAAGTGATCTTGAAGTTTCCCATTAAGTGTTGCACTAATTGCCAGTGAAGAGCTGTCTACTCTGAGTTCCCTCCCTTAGCCGGCCCTTGTAGGGAATGAGGCTACTTGGATGGATCTCCCAAATCCTTGCCAAGGTTCTGAGACGTTTGTTTTAGTCACCAGTACTTCTGAGTCTGTACTGCTTTTTCTGGATGGTTCCTGCGTGCCTCAGCAGCATGGTGTGTTATGTTGCTATAATAGGACTTTGTACCGTTCACATTCTCTGTAAAGTTTTACAAAAGATCAAGTCACTGAAGATGCTGAGTTCTTTTGAAAATATAACCATTATTTTGAAGAGTAGGTGGGAGCAAAGCACTTTTGAAGTCCTGGCCCATGGTGTCTTGTGCTATTCCCCTTCTTACCTGATTCTGTGCCCTGTTATACAGGTTTCTTTGTATCTTGTTATCATATCATACCTCTCCGTCCTCTACTGTTTCTCTGGCTGTGACCATTGTCTGCATGCCAAATCCAGTAGGGGAGTATCCATTGCTTTGGATTGAACTGTTGCAGTTCCTCATTTCTGTCTTATTACCCCAGTTATGCCTCCTCCCACCTTGAGGGCTGTTTCTAAATGTCATGCTTTTGCATCTTCTTTGCCCTTGCTCAAGCTCATTCACCGTTTTTAGAGATAAATGGTCAGGTCCTCAGCATGTATAAATCAGCATCATTCCATTGATTTAGGTGAAATCACACTGATTTATACTGGCTAAGATTCTGGCTTGCCAGGTTTATATAATTCATTCCTAACATTAATACTACTCTGTATCACATATGACTCATGGACACGTTAACTAATCTCTCACAGGGATATTTTGTCTCTAACTCTAAGAGCAAAAGCTTTCGTTTATTGATGGATACTTGTATTATAAAAAATACATGTCAAAAGTTGACCAAAGGTCTTTCCTACTCCTGAATGAATAGGCTAGTTGCTGCCTTGCATCTTTATTTTTTCTCTTTGTATTTTTTTTATTCAGTGACTTTGTAGACTGAGTCTGACTCTATCCAAATAGCAGCCCATTGTGATTGCAGAATTTGTTTTCAGAGGTGACCCAGCATATAGTGGCCTTTATAAGCTGCAAGAAAAACACATCAGCAATGACACACTGTAACAGTGGGAATTTAAAATAATCCAGCACCCTATGTACATGATGTACCCGGTGCATATGTTAGACCTATATCCATTTGTACAGGTCTGATGTAGTGACTGAATGCCTGATCTTGCTTCCATTTTATTTCAGTGGCAAAACTCTCACTGACTTCAGTGACCATAGGGTTGGGCCCTGTATTGTTATGCTGGCTCATGGACACACAGTTTCCCTTTCCCTGTGTTATAACCCTCCCCCCCCCCTTTTGTAGTTCCCATCGCACCTTACATAACCCACACAGACAAATTTAAATTCATGTATCATGGAGGTCTAGTGCATTATGAGAACAGGCTGAGGGAACTGGGCTTATTTAGTCTGCAAAAGAGAAGGGGGGGGGGGATTTGATAGCAGCCTTCAACTACCTGAAGGGGGTGGATGGAGGCTGTTCTAACTCCATCCACCAAAGAGGATGGAGTTAGGCTGTTCTCAGTGGTGGCAGATGACAGAACAAGAAGCAATGGTCTCAAGTTGCAGTGGGGGAGGACTAGGTTGGATATTAGGAAACACTATTTCACTAGAAGAAAAGGAGTACTTGTGGCACCTTAGAGACTAACCAATTTATTTGAGCATAAGCTTTCATGAGCTACAGCTCACTTCATCAGATGCATACTGTGGAAAGTATAGAAGATCTTTTTATACACACAAAGCATGAAAAAATGGGTGTTTACCACTACAAAAGGTTTTCTCTCCCTCCACCCCACTCTCCTGCTGGTAATAGCTTATCTAAAGTGATCACTCTCCTTACAATGTGTATGATAATCAAGTTGGGCCATTTCCAGCACAAATCCAGTGTTTAACAAGAACTTCTGGGGGGGGGGTAGGAAAAAACAAGGGGAAATAGGTTACCTTGCATAATGACTTAGCCCCTCCCAGTCTCTATTCAAGCCTAAGCTAATTGTATCCAATTTGCAAATGAATTCCAATTCAACAGTCTCTCGCTGGAGTCTGGTCTTGAAGCTTTTCTGTTGTAATATCGCAACTTTCATGTCTGTAATCGCGTGACCAGAGAGATTGAAGTGTTCTCCGACTGGTTTATGAATGTTATAATTCTTGACATCTGATTTGTGTCCATTTATTCTTTTACGTAGAGACTGTCCAGTTTGACCAATGTACATGGCAGAGGGGCATTGCTGGCACATGATGGCATATATCACATTGGTAGATGTGCAGGTGAATGAGCCTCTGATAGTGTGGCTGATGTTATTAGGCCCTATGATGGTGTCCCCTGAATAGATATGTGGGCACAGTTGGCAATGGGCTTTGTTGCAAGGATAGGTTCCTGGGTTAGTGGTTCTGTTGTGTGGTATGTGGTTGCTGGTGAGTATTCGCTTCAGGTTGGGGGGCTGTCTGTAGGCAAGGACTGGCCTGTCTCCCAAGATTTGTGAGAGTGTTCGGTCATCCTTCAGGATAGGTTGTAGATCCTTAATAATGTGTTGGAGGGGTTTTAGTTGGGGGCTGAAGGTGACGGCTAGTGGCGTTCTGTTATTTTCTTTGTTAGGCCTGTCCTGTAGTAGGTGACTTCTGGGAACTCTTCTGGCTCTATCAATCTGTTTCTTCACTTCCGCAGGTGGGTATTGTAGTTGTAAGAATGCTTGATAGAGATCTTATAGGTGTTTGTCTCTGTCTGAGGGGTTGGAGCAAATGCGGTTGTATCGCAGAGCTTGGCTGTAGACAATGGATCGTGTGGTGTAGTCAGGGTGAAAGCTGGAGGCATGTAGGTAGGAATAGTGGTCAGTAGGTTTCCGGTATAGGGTGGTGTTTATGTGACCATCGTTTATTAGCACTGTAGTGTCCAGGAAGTGGATCTCTTGTGTGGACTGGACCAGGCTGAGGTTGATGGTGGGATAGAAATTGTTGAAATCATGGTGGAATTCCTCAAGAGCTTCTTTTCCATGGGTCCAGATTATGAAGATGTCATCAATATAGCACAAGTAGAGTAGGGGCGTTAGGGGACGAGGGCTGAGGAAGCGTTGTTCTAAGTCAGTCATAAAAATGTTGGCATACTGTGGGGCCATGCGGGCACCCATAGCAGTGCTGCTGATTTGAAGGTATACATTGGCCCCAAATGTAAAATAGTTATGGGTAAGGACAAAGTCACAAAGTTCAGCCACCAGGTTAGCCGTGACATTATCGGGGATAGTGTTCTTGACGGCTTGTAGTCCACCTTTGTGTGGAATGTTGGTGTAGAGGGCTTCTACATCCATAGTGGCCAGGATGGTGTTATCAGGAAGATCACCGACGGACTGTAGTTTCCTCAGGAAGTCAGTGGTGTCTCCAAGGTAGCTGGGAGTGCTGGTAGCGTAGGGCCTGAGGAGGGAGTCTACATAGCCAGACAATCCTGCTGTCAGGGTGCCAATGCCTGAGATGATGGGGCGCCCAGGATTTCCAGGTTTATGGATCTTGAGTAGTAGATAGAATATCCCAGGTCAGGGTTCCAGGGGTGTGTCTGTGCGGATTTGATCTTGTGCTTTTTCAGGGAGTTTCTTGAGCAAATGCTGTAGTTTCTTTTGGTAACTCTCAGTGGGATCAGAGGGTAATGGCTTGTAGAAAGTGGTGTTGGAGAGCTGCCGAGCAGCCTCTTGTTCATATTCCGACCTATTCATGATGACAACAGCACCTCCTTTGTCAGCCTTTTTGATTATGATGTCAGAGTTGTTTCTGAGGCTGTGGATGGCATTGTGTTCTGCACAGCTGAGGTTGTGGGGCAAGTGATGCTGCTTTTCCACAATTTCAGCCCGTGCACGTCGGCGGAAGCACTCTATGTAGAAGTCCAGTCTGCTGTCTCGACCTTCAGGAGGAGTCCACCTAGAATCCTTCTTTTTGTAGTGTTGGTAGGGAGGTCTCTGTGGATTAGTATGTTGTTCAGAGGTGTGTTGGAAATATTCCTTGAGTCGGAGACGTCGAAAATAGGATTCTAGGTCACCACAGAACTGTATCATGTTTGTGGGGGTGGAGGGGCAGAAGGAGAGGCCCCGAGATAGGACAGCTGCTTCTGCTGGGCTATGAGTATAGTTGGATAGGTTAACAACATTGCTGGGTGGGTTGAGGGAACCATTGCTGTGGCCCCTTGTGGCATGTAGTAGTTTAGAAAGTTTAGTGTCCTTTTTCTTTTGTAGAGAAGCAAAGTGTGTGTTGTAAATGGCTTGTCTAGTTTTAGTAAAGTCCAGCCACGAGGAAGTTTGTGTGATCACTTTAGATAAGCTATTACCAACAGGAGAGTGGGTTTGTGTGTGTGAAAAAAAAAAGCGGAGGGGGGGGAGAAAACCTGGATTTGTGCTGGAAATGGCCCACCTTGATTATCATACACATAGTAAGGAGAGTGATCACTTTAGATAAGCTATTACCAGCAGGAGAGTGGGGTGGAGGGAGAGAAAACCTTTTGTATTGGTAAACACCCATTTTTTCATGGTTTGTATGTATAAGAACATCTTCTGTATTTTCCACAGTATGCATCCGATGAAATGAGCTGTAGCTCACGAAAGCTTATGCTCAAATAAATTGGTCAGTCTCTAAGGTGCCACAAGTACTCCTTTTCTTTTTGCGAATACAGACTAACACGGCTGTTACTCTGAAACCTGTCATTATTTCACTAGGAAGATGGTGAAGCAGTGGAATGGGTTACCTAGGGAGGTGGCAGAATCTTCATCCTTAGTGGTTTTTAAGGCCCGGCTTGACAAAGCCCTGGCTGGGATGATTTAGTTGGGGTTGGTACTGCTTTGAGCAGGGGGTTAGACTAGATGACCTCCTGAGGTCTCTTCCAACCCTAATCTTCTATGTTTATGTACGTGAGAGCCTCCTGTGCTAATTCAGATTTCTGTGAAGCCAGATAAGTTATAGAGTGTGTATCCTTGAATAGAATCCCAGTTGTTTAAATGTACATCATGTGCAATAATACCACATCCACGTAATTTACAGCCATATTCTATTAGCATTAAACATACAGTAATAGTAATCTTTTCATGGCCACTAATATTCCCAGTTTAATTTAGAAGAATGAAGGAGATATATATTGCCAAGCTGTCCCTTATTAAGAAACAAAGGACCTCACTCTAATCTCTTTTACACCAACATAACTCCATAGACTTCAGTGGAAATGCTCTTGCCTCTAACCAGTGTGAGTGAGATCAGAGTCAGACCCAAGGTGAGGTCTTGGGAATATCAATAGAAAAATTTTGGGTCACCGTGTTGAGCCATGGTGTAGGTAGACTCTGGTCTTATTGAGGCATAGGGAAGTGACCCTGTGCTGTCAATAGCATAGAATTTTTCTTTTGCAAGTGAAGGCTGGGTGAAAGTTAAGTGGGATCCTATCAGATAAGCATGCAGATCTCCCATGGGAAGTGGTGCAGTGCTACAAACAAAGCTATTGTGCTGGCTCTGAAATATTAAGAGGCAAAAGGAGAAGTGAGCTAGCTTCTGCTTTTGCTTCTAACTGGAGCGGAAATGGTGGCAAATAGCATTGATATCCATTCTTAAAGAGACCTGGGCAAATATTCTCCTTCACTATGGCAGGCAGAGTCACCAACTTGGAGTAATTTTAGCTTAAGCGGTCATTTCCATTTCTAGAATCAGATAGTTAAAGTGACTAAATACAGAGCGCAGGTTTCTCGGCTGGTGTCACTTGTAGAGTCATTGAAGTCCATGCTAATTAACACCAGCTGAGGATCTGGCCCAGAGTACCCAATGGAAAAATCCTATAGAATTTGATAGCAAAATAATCCTTCTATCAAGTCCTTGAATGTATCCCTTACCCCTTTTCACTGTTCGTGTATAGTTTCATAGAACCTCAACTTTTTAAACAGATTTTGTGTAGAAATAATGAGCAGTGGAGTTCCATGTGGAAGTGAGTTGCTGCACATGTTAATTAGATTGAAGAACTGAGGTCTTAATGTGCATTTGTTATAAAGGCCAATTTATCTGTGCAGAGATCTCTGTGGAATTTTGATATGTGTATCCTTCTGAATCCTCTTCTCCATTCCTGAAGCTTCATGCATTTCATGTGATGAAGAAATTGGCCTTTTTATTTGGTATGTATGTAACCCAAATTACTGAGCCACATAGGCACCAATAACCCCCTAGTATATAATTGCAACCTTGAGGCAAAATAATTTATTCTAAGTCATCCTTTAAAAAAAATAATCAATTTTAACCCTTCTTGTAGCACTGATGTTTGTTTTTTTCCAACTAGTACTTAGCATTACACTATAAGCACAGTACAAAATAAAAACATTTCAGTTCAACTGCATGTGTGGGGGAATGCCAGTTATTTCCTCCCCCATCCTCTCTGTTTGGACTGATTTGCTAGGATGCAGTGAAGTCCAAGGAGATCTCATAGTTCCACATGGTGTTTAATGAAGGGGACTTCAGTGTTTTTGCCCAAGTTAAAATACACATGGGTATTCTAGCTGAGAGAGCCACTAATTCTTCATCACAGAGTTTCAATATACTCTTCAGTTATATCTGCTTTCTTCTCTACAAGTGTGGGGGGACAGCACGGAAGAGGTTGCAGAGACAAAGAATGGAGGGAGAGATGTGAAAAGGGCCTTTGGATGGGAGGCATGGTAGGAATGGGAAGCAGTGAAACTAACGATGATGGTGGGGACAGTGTTGTCCAGGCTCATGAAGATGAGTGTGAGAAGTTTGAGTTTGATGTGGCAGGTCAGAAGAAGGTACCTAGATGTTATGCCTGGTATCTAGGTACTGTAGTGATGGGTGCATTAAAAATGTGTGTAGTCCCCAATCATGTAAAAACTTATGGACCTGGATAATTTTATACACATGTAGAAATCCACTGAACCTCCTCTAAGGAAGCTTGCACCAGGAGCACTGTAATGCTAAGCTTTGAAAATAAGATCTTATTTCCAGGGCTAAGTGGCGATGGGAGTTCTGTCTATTTTGTGACACCTGAGATGCAGCTGACAGAGGGATAACTCCCTGCTCAGGGTTCCCATGGGGGTTCAGGGTGAGGTAGTAAAGCTGGGCTGGACACCGAAGAGTCAGTCAGGCTCTTGGAGAAAGGCAGGGGGTTCTTAAAAGGCAGCATCCTGATACTCAGAGTAGAGAGAGGATTGTGAAGCAGGCGGTTCTCAGCACCAAGTTGTTAGAGCCCAGCCTTCAACGCAGCCTTCTTTCTGGTCATAATAAAGTTTTCTCCTTTGTCAGCACCTGCACATCTTAGAGCGCAAAGATAAAGCTTTGGGGAGGAAAGCATGCTTGTGAAAGACCTTGTAGCGAGGCGATGTGGCTCACCGCCGCCCCGGAGAGGGTCGAGCCCCTCGAGACACCAGAGGGGGCGGAGCCAGGAAGCTCTGAGCCCACCCCTCAGAGGGACAGGAGGCGACCCGGAAGTAGAAAGGCGCGACCCGGAAGTAGAAAGGCAGGCCCTCAGGCCAGATGTAGCCAGCCTAGCCCGCGACTGGGAAAACCCCACGGCCCCAGGTCCACGCCAAGACTGGCCGGGCCGGCCCAGCGCCCGCTGCCCAGGGCAGTTGCCGGGCCGGCCCAGCGCCCGCTGTCCTGAGGAACCCGTGGTGCTGGACCCCCCGGAGAACACCGCCGTGACCCAGGTACCAGAAGGAGGGGAGATAGGAAGTAGCCCGGGGGCAGCCGACCCTAGTCTGGCTGTAACTCTGTGTGTTGCGGTCAGGATCCCCGCTGACCCAGCAGCGGGTCGTTTGCCGCTGCTGGGGCTCCGGGCTGGGATGCAGTGGAGTGGGTGGGCCTGCATCCCCCCTGCCACCCCACTCGTGCGTGGCCGTCTCCCCCTCTTCCAGGTCCTTGGAGGCCTGGGCTAATTCACACACGCTGTGTCACTCAGCCCCTGCTTGAGGGCCTGGGCTATTGACTGTTTGTTCCCCCTGCCCTGACCCAGGGCCTGGCCTGCTAACATTGGGCTATTTGCTCAGCCCTGCCTGAGGGCCTGAGCTACTGACTGTTTGGTGCCCAGCCCTGACTCAAGGCCCAGACCTACGGTGCTCCGTCCAGTTACCGCAAGGGCTGCCGGGGGAGACTCCGGTGGCTGGAGAAATTCCCCCAAGTTAACTGTGTGTAGCGAGCCGGTGTGGCTCCCCGCCACCCCGGAGAGGGTTGAGCCCCGGCACAGCCCCTTTACAGACCTGTTTTTATTTCTTGGCCTGCTGACCCATTTCCTCAGCTCACAAGCACTTTCTTTTCGAATTGTCTGTCCTCTCCCTCTCTCTGAAGGACTCTCAGTAGGGTAAGGACATGGTCAGGGTATATAAAAGAGATTCTTTCCTTGTGTGAATATTTACATCACAAACCAATGGTGCTTTTGTTTGGTTACAAACGTTTGTGCATGTAGGTAGGACCCATTTAGCACAAAGAAAGTAAAGCATACAGGACATTCCCTTTTCAGTCAGTATCTGTTGGCTCTTTTACAAGAGTGAAATTATACATATATTGTTAAAAGAACATTATTAAGGTTGCAGGGTCAAGCACTCAAAAGTTAGGGGAAAAAATTAAGGTTGCCTGCCAAGTATTAGGGGGTTACCTGTGTAACTTTAATTCGTCCCTTTGTGCATGTGCATTATGATACAGTCTTTGATTATATGATCACCTACTACTTGTTTCCAGAGGACCCCTGCCTCATTGAGCACACTGGATGGATGGTGCTCTGAGAATGAAGCAGGGCTGTGTAGTGAACTAGGCTGTTGTCTGTGGGTATCTCTATGTTGCAATAAAAGGCCCAGAGCCTGGGTCAGTTGCCCAAGCCCAAATGTCTACATATTTTTAGCTGTGCAGTCCGAATCCCATGAGTCTGAGTCAGTTGCCTCAGGCTATGAGAATTGGTGGTAGGGGTTGCCCTGTTTGACCCCTATTTAATTTATTGGAGAAGTTGGTACCTGTTCCTCCATTCGTCATTTGTAAAATGGGGTCATAATTCCACCTCGTCTTACAGGGGTGTTGTGAAGATAAATTCATTAATGTTTGTGAAGCACGTGGATACAATGGTGAGAGCACCATAGAAATGCCCTGGAGAAAATTAATAATTTTGTGTTTAGAATTAGCCATTCATTGAATGAAGTAGGGGTCCCGTGGGAGAAAAATAGTATATGATCATATAATTAAAGAATGTATCACGCAATGCTGTATCGTAATGTCTGCAACGTTTTATTTTTGAGGCCAATTCTACTGATATTAAGCAAAGTCCTCAAAGCTAAGATGATCTCATTGCATTGTGGAAGTTAGACAATTTTGTCTTGTGACTCTCATGACTTTCTGGAAGTTCCCATTTGAAGTGAAATTTTTTATGCATATTATCAGCTGAGAAGTGAATTTCATTAGAAGATTTGACAGAAATCAGTTTATTTTTCGGTCCCCCCAACACTACTTTCTATTACACTTAGCTCTCAAGTGTCTTTTTTTTTTTTTTTTTTTTAATTTTTTTATGTGGAGTTTGAAAAAGCACATTCTGAGATGGCAGAGAAGAAGACTAGCAAAGTTTGCTTTACTGGAATAAATGTGGTGTGCAAACAGCAGGGGTGGAAACTCTTGGTTTTTCCTTGGGACAAATTAGCTCCAGAATGGGGACTTTCTGCAAAAGCAGTGTAATGTGCACCCATATCCTGCCCAGGTCTCTCATAATGACTAAAAAATTCCATTCCAGAAACTTTGCTTAGCCCAGAATAATGCTGTATTACAAATGTACATCTGATGCCAAATTTTCCCATCTCTTTGGAATTTGCTATCTTGTATTGTACCCACAGGATTTTGTGAACCATATTGGACTTAGATAATGCAATGACATTCCAGGAGTAAGAGGCCTCTTTGTGCTTTTACAGCATTAATTTCCTTTCCTGATCACTGCACATGCTGGATGACCTTGAATATCAGTCTTTTAAAAAAAAAAAAAAAAATGTGTCCAGTGGGGAAACTTAATAGCTGCTGCATTCTGATGGGCCTAAGCTTGTGTACCTCAGACTGGGGTTAAGTCCACTTCTTGACTGGCAAATCCTTTTAGCTGCTTATCTCTGTGCCTTCTTTTTTTGCCACCACTCTGTTTTGCCCTTTCTCCAACACTGTAGACAATCACATGCTGAAAGATATCATAAAACACAGCTAACAACTTCAGAATTACGCCTAAAACTCTGGCTCATCTTCTGCGCTGTTACACACTTGTTCATTACAACTGGCTGTAAGCAGGGGTTGCATGGATGTAACTGACAGTAGAATTTGGCGTGTGGTTCGTAGGGTACCCCAATGTGCCTAGCAATTGCTGCTCCTGTGGGGTGTAAGTTCTGTTGACCTAGCAGTTGTGACAGCGGTGAGGATATGGGTGGAAATGACCATACCAATGGCTGTGTTAAGGTTAAATTTGCTTCCTGCTGTAGTCTGTGCCTCACTTGCTTATGTTGTATTCCATCAAGACCAGACAATGTCCTCAGAAACAATAACTCCTCCTCTTATTTGCTCACTCACTGACATTAAGTGTCTGAGCCTGTAGGATGCCATGATGCTGAGCATGGTACAAATACCTACATAGTCAGAAGGACTTAAGTGCCCTCAACTCATCTTACCTTGAGGGCACTCAGCACCTGGCAGGACTGAGCCCTAAATCCCTCTCTGTTTAAAAGCAGCCACCACCCACCGATGCTAAATCCCTTGCTGCTGAAAAGTCCAGATTGATTGCACTGCATCAGAGTTCATCCCTGAGGACATGGAGCAGGATCATTCTAGCTGCTCATAGCTGTCACCATGGGGCATAAGGGGAGAGGCTGATTCACAGATGGACCTATCCCAGGCCACGTAGGGCTAACTTACCAGCAGTCTGAACGTCGCCCAGAAGTGAGTTGGGAGCCATTGCACAGCACAGGTGCCACGTGCTCACACAGATATGCGTCTCTGGACACATTTGCCTCTAGCTGAAGGTATTGTGTCAAAGATGCATTTGATGGCTTTAGAAAAGAAGTAGGAAAGTTTCCTAAATGCAGTAATATATACTATCATTCTGTCAGACTTCCCTGGTGGTTTTGAACTTGTACTGTGTAAAAGCCTGGTTTTTTTTCTGCAGGGCAGCATCCTTTTCCCCCAACCGATCTGTGCACCAGAAAAATGTTAAAATAAAAAACCCTGTTGTTTTCTTCATTGTTATATTGACAGACAAATGTTTGCAGCTGTGACACAAGCCATTTCTATCACACAAACAAATGAAACTGACTTATACAATGTGCAAATGGCAAGAGGATATTCAGAGTAAATATTTCCTATTCTTAACACACCCTGTTGTGAAGACAGGTAGGTACTACTACAGCTGAGTAGCAGTTATAGCGCTGAAGTTCCTAGGCATAAATGGTTACACTTTATTAAAGAACTCCAGCCTGAAATCTGAATTTCCTTGGTTTTGGACTTTTAAATGGCGCTAGGAACCAGAAAAGGGACTTGGCAATAATACTTAACCAATTTTCATAACACCTTTGTCAAGTTACTATTGTTATCCCTATATTACATATGGGGAAACTGAGGCACAGGGGTTAAGGGCCTTGGGCAGGCCATAAAAATTTGTCATCAAATTAGGGGTAAGAATCCAGAGTTCCTAGCTCCAGTCCCTGTGTTCAGTCCACTAGATCATGCTACCCGCTCTCTAATTTTAAAAATAAATTTTTTCTTGGGCACTTTCATGTTGAATGATAACTGGCTCTGTGGATGAGGGGAAAGCAGTGGACGTGTTGTTCCTTGACTTTAGCAAAGCTTTTGACACGGTCTCCCACAGTATTCTTGCCAGCAAGTTAAAGAAGTATGGGCTGGATGAATGGACTATAAGGTGGATAGAAAGTTGGCTAGATTGTCGGGCTCAACAGGTAGTGATCAATGGCTCCATATCTAGTTGGCAGCCGGTGTCAAGTGGAGTGCCCCAAGGGTCGGTCCTGGGGCCGGTTTTGTTCAATATCTTCATAAATGATCTGGAGGATGGTGTGGATCGCACCCTCAGCAAGTTTGCAGATGACACTAAACTGGGAGGAGAGGTAGATACATTGGAGGGTAGGGATAGGATACAGAGGGCCCTAGACAAATTAGAGGATTGGGCCAAAAGAAATCTGATGAGGTTCAACGAGGACAAGTGCAGAGTCCTGCACTTAGGACGGAAGAATCCCATGCACCGCTACAGACTAGGGACCGAATGGCTCGGCAGCAGTTCTGCGGAAAAGGACCTAGGGGTGACAGTGGACGAGAAGCTGGATATGAGTCAACAGTGTGCCCTTGTTGCCAAGAAGGCCAATGGCATTTTGGGCTGTATAAGTAGCGGCATTGCCAGCAGATCGAGGGACGTGATCGTTCCCCTCTATTCGACATTGGTGAGGCCTCATCTGGAGTACTGTGTCCAGTTTTGGGCCCCACACTACAAGAAGGATGTGGAAAAATTGGAAAGCGTCCAGCGAAGGGCAACAAAAATGATTAGGGGACTGGAACACATGACTTATGAGGAGAGGCTGAGGGAACTGGGATTGTTTAGTCTACGGAAGAGAAGAATGAGGGGGGATTTGATAGCTGCTTTCAACTACCTGAAAGGGGGTTCCAAAGAGGATGGATCTAGACTGTTCTCAGTGGTAGCAGATGATAGAACAAGGAGTAATGGTCTCAAGTTGCAGTGGGGGAGGTTTAGGTTGGATATTAGGACAAACTTTTTCACTAGGAGGGTGGTGAAACACTGGAATGCGTTACCTAGGGAGGTGGTGGAATCTCCTTCCTTAGAAGTTTTTAAGGTCAGGCTTGACAAAGCCCTGGCTGGGATGATTTAATTGGGGATTGGTCCTGCTTTGAGCAGGGGGTTGGACTAGATGACCTCCTGAGTTCCCTTCCAACCCTGATATTCTATGAGTCAATGAATGCAACTTTTTCCTGTCAGTGGCATTTGGTAGATCCTAGAGCAAATTCTGTATTTCCTATGTGTGAGGCTCAGACACAGATATCAGGAGAAATGTATGCAAGAGATAAACAGGATATTAGCCTTTAAATCTGCCACGAAGTTATGAGAAAAGAATATTTTCCCCTGAATTCACTCAGCTTCACAAATTAAACAATGATTTATCTCTGATTTGCCCCAGGGAGCTGATATGCTGAGCAAGAAGGTGCTGTTTTTACTTAGGACTTGTCTATATGGGGGTTAAAACCAAACTAAGTTAAATTAGTCCAGGTTGAAAATGCTTGCGTACACACAAATCAATTCATTGCAGCTCACTAACTCCATATTGATTACTTGTGGTACCTTAGAGACGAACAAATTTATTTGAGCATAAGCTTTCGTGAGCTACAGCTCACTTCATCGGATGCATTCAGTGGAAAATGCATCCGATGAAGTGAGCTGTAACTCACGAAAGCTTATGCTCAAATAAATCTGTTCGTCTCTAAGGTGCCGCAAGTCCTCCTTTTCTTTTTGCGAATACTCTGCTACTCTGAAACCTGTCCATATTGATTGCAGATTCTGGAATCCTCTTTGAAAGAGAACTAAATTTGATGCAAATTAAGCTCAGACTGTTGTCCGTGTGCACATACAGCTACTGTGCACTACTTTGGCATTCCTCCAAGTGCTTTCCCATACTGCTTTGTGGGTGCCCATTACTGACCGGTCTGTTTGCCTGTCAGCCCTCCACTGCTCTGGTGTTAAGTTGACCGGCTGTCCCCTCCTCCATTTAAAGATGGAATCAGAATATGCCCATTTGTTCCTGGATTTGAATATATCAGGGTTGCTGTGATATGTTGCAGGGCTTCTGGAGTAACATCTTGAGCAGGCATTTAGAGCCAACCTGAGGCCCTGGATTTTATCACCATTTGGGGAGAAGCATTGGTGCAGGAAGCTGTTGAGTAGGGTTGTCAACTTCGTAATATTTAAAAACCAGACACATCAGCAGGAATGCCGGACCTCCCCTGCCCTGCCCCTTCACTCACCCGATACCCTGCCCCTGCCCCACCTCTTCCATCCCCCCAATGCTCTGGCCCCCATTTGCTCCTCTTTCCCCCTCCCCCCATCACTATCTGCTTTTCTCCTCTCTCCTCCTCCCCTCTCTGCCCGTGTTGGGAGGGACTTGCCTGTGGAGCTGGGGCAGGGAGCTGCAGCCACCCAACGCAGGTAAGAGGCATCCCTGGCTGAGTAGGGGCTGGGACTGATGAGGACCTGGCATCTCCCCTAGCCACAGTAACCGGACTTTGAGTGTCCGGTCAGTAAATCTGACCGGACACGATCAGGTCCCCTTTTCGACCGGACTTTCCAGTTGAAAACCAGACACCTGGCAAACCTATTCTTGAGTCTAGTCACCAGATTAAAGGTCTTTTTGTGGACACTGCTAAACAGATGACTGTGAGGGGCCACAACAGGGACACCACCCAGTGCAGGGTTGTCAGGGTTCCCCCCCCCCACTCTGAACTCTGGGGTACAGATGTGGGCATCCACATGAAAGACCCCCAAGCTTATTTCTACCAGCTTAGGTTAAAAACTTCCCCAAGGCACAAATTCTTCCTTTTCCCTTGGATGGTATTGCTGCCACCACCAAGTGAGTTAGACAAAGATTCAGGAAAAGGACCACTTGGAGTTCCTGTTTCCCCAAAATATCCCCCCAAATCCCCTTTTACCCCCTTTCCTGGGGAGGCTTGAGAATAATATACCAACCAATTAAGTAAACAAGGTGAGCACAGACCAGACCCTTGGGTTTTTAGGACACTAAAAACCAAGCAGGTTCTTAAAAGCAGAACTTTATAATAAAGAAAAAAGTAAAAGAAGCACCTCTGTAAAATCAGGATGGAAGGTAATTTTACAGGGTAATCAGATTCAAAACACAGAAGATTCCCCTCTAGGCAAAACTTTAAAGTTACAAAACACCGGAATAAACCTCCCTCTTAGCATAGGGAAAATTTACTAGCTAAAACAAAAGATAATCTAACGCATTTCCTTGCTTTACTTACAATTTTTGTAATCTTAGATGCTTATTTCAGGTCAGGTATTAGGAGAGGTTTTTTTCCTGCCTGGTCCCTCTCTCTGTCCTGAGAGAGCACACAAAGAGAGGCCAAACAAAACCTCCCTCCACAGATTTGAAAGGATCTTCTTCCCCTTGGAAGGTGCCAACCAGGTTATTTGAGCTTTTTAACCCCTTACAGGTAAAGGAGGGATTTTGTGCTACCCTTAGCTGTATGTTTATGACAAGGGTAAAGAGCAAACAGCTCAGGAGAATGTAAATGTACACCAGTGATGTCAAAAACCAGTCCAGCAGGGAAAATATGACCTGTCCATTTTCGGAGGAGCTGGACAGAATTTTGATCAGTTACTGTATCACCCAACCCAAGAAGGTTGTGGGGGAGGGATAGTTCAGTGGTTTGAGCATTGGCCTCCTAAACCCAGGGTTGTGAGTTCAATCCTTGAGGGGGCCATTTAGGGATCTGGGGCAAAAGTTGGGGATTGGTCCTGCTTTGAGCAGGGGGTTGGACTAGATGACCTCCTGAGGTTCCTTCCAACCCTGATATTCTGTGATTCTATGGAGACTCGTAGGAGGATGAACATGAGGAGGCTAGTGAAGAGCCGTCCCCAATGGCCAGGATCTCTTTCAGACTCAGGACCCAGAAGCTGCCCAGTTCCAACCCCTCAGACAGAGACAAACACCTAAAAGATCTCTATCAAGCATTCTTACAACTACAATACCCACCTGCGGAAGTGAAGAAACAGACTGATAGAGCCAGAAGAGTTCCCAGAAGTCACCTACTACAGGACAGGCCTAACAAAGAAAATAACAGAACGCCACTCGCCGTCACCTTCAGCCCCCAACTAAAACCCTTCCAACGCATTATTAAGGATCTACAACCTATCCTGAAGGATGACCGAACACTCTCACAAATCTTGGGAGACAGGCCAGTCCTTGCCTACAGACAGCCCCCCAACCTGAAGCAAATACTCACCAGCAACCACACACCACACAACAGAACCACTAACCCAGGAACCTATCCTTGCAACAAAGCCCATTGCCAACTGTGCCCACATATCGATTCAGGGGACACCATCACAGGGCCTAATAACATCAGCCACACTATCAGAGGCTTGTTCACCTGCACATCTACCAATGTGATATATGCCATCATGTGCCAGCAATGCCCCTCTGCCATGTACATTGGTCAAACTGGACAGTCTCTACGTAAAAGAATAAATGGACACAAATCAGATGTCAAGAATTATAACATTCATAAACCAGTCGGAGAACACTTCAATCTCTCTGGTCACGCGATTACAGACATGAAAGTTGCGATATTACAACAGAAAAACTTCAAAACCAGACTCCAGCGAGAGACTGTTGAATTGGAATTCATTTGCAAATTGGATACAATTAACTTAGGCTTGAATAGAGACTGGGAGTGGCTAAGTCATTATGCAAGGTAACCTATTTCCCCTTGTTTTTTCCTACGCGCCCCCCGCCCCCGTTCCTCAGACGTTTTTGTTAAACCCTGGATTTGTGCTGGATATGGCCCACCTTGATTATCATACACATTGTAAGGAGAGTGATCACTTTAGATAAGCTGTTACCAGCAGGAGAGTGGGGTGGTGGGAGAGAGAACTTTTTGTAGTGGTAAACACCCATTTTTTCATGGTTTGTATGTATAAGAACATCTTCTGTATTTTCCACAGTATGCATCCGATGAAGTGAGCTGTAGCTCACGAAAGCTTATGCTCAAATAAATTGGTTAGTCTCTAAGGTGCCACAAGTACTCCTTTTCTTTTTGCGAATACAGACTAACACGGCTGTTATTCTGAAACCAGCTAGAAAATGAGCATGATTCCTGCCATTCAGCATTCAAGCCTGAACCAGGGCAGGACTGAGGTGGCTGATCTCTAGTGTGACGGGGCAAGGCCAGATGGCTATAGAAAAGTAGTGAGAGATAGATATATTAGCTCCAGGCTAAACAAATCCCTGGTACCAGGTTAAGTGAAATGGAAGCTGCTCAAGGTCAATTAAGACACCTGGGGCCAATTAAGAACTTTCCAGAAGGCAGGGAGAAGGCTAGGTTGATTGGGACACCTGAAGCCCATCAGGGGCTGGCTGAAACTAGTTAAAAGCCTCCCAGTCAGTCAGGTGGGTGTGCGTGTCAGGAGCTGTGGGAGGAAGTTGCGCTGTTGGAGAGGCTGAGTAGTACACACCATATCAGGCACAAGGAAGGAGGCCCTGAGGTAAGGGTGAAGTGGAGCTTGAGGAAGTGAGGGCTGCTGTGGGGGAAGTAGCCCAGGGAATTGTACATGTCATGTTTCTAAAAGGTCAGCTACCGTAGCTGATACTATTAGGGTCCCTGGGCTGGAGCCCGGAGTAGAGGGTGGGCCCGGGCTCCCCCCCCCCACACCTTTGCCCCCTGATTAATCACTGAGACTGGGAGACAACAGAGACTGTGCAAGGAAGGATAACTTCTCCTCACCTCCCTTGCTGGCTTATGATGAAAAAGGCTCAGTAGACTGTGACCCTTGTCTCTAGAGAAAGAAGGGTTACATGGAGGGTCACAGTGAGCCTCTGAGGCTAGCGAAATCCGCCAGGAAACATGGGACTCACGGAGGCAAGGACAGAGCTTTGTCACACTAGGGAATCTCTGCATGTAAACATCAAACTGTACCATTTGGTATTGTTATGTATGCTGCCGGGTTAGCATCTGTTCTGGGTGCTCCATGGTCACAGCCATTTTAGGGGGATGTGAGGCAGGAAACTGTCCCACCATCCCCTGCCTCACTCTCTTTCTACTTGGCCCACTCTGTCTGCTCAGCCTTCCCGTATAAGTTTTCAAAATGGTAGCAAAGCTCTTAATGGCTCAGAGAATCATTGCAGAACTTTACGCATTTTTCTCTGCACTTTCAATGGCTTTAGGAGGGAGAAAGCAGAATTGAAGGCTGAGAACTTGCTCAGTATCTTTTGTGGAGGGCCAGACATTGTGGGGGATAGCTGCATGGTCATCCCCCGAAGTATAGCTCACAAACTCCCTTCTACTCCTGCAGCACTTCTTGGGGGACCATCTTGGTGAATAACTTCACAGCATATCTCTCTGCTCTGCTCTTTGCCTTTTTGAATAAGGTCATTCTCTGCCTTCTAGCCACCCACCTCAGTGTAATGTCATCATGGTACAGGACAGCCTAAAGGACAAGCAGAGGGGATTACTGTCCAGCTTGCCCTCGGGTGTCACCTGCTAATCCCTGCGACACCCTCCAAGGCCCAACAGCAAATCCAAACAGCATATACTGCACAGACAAAAATCCCAGCACAGCCTCCCAATTCACCCACCACTTAGCATCACTGAGGTTTGCCCAGCCTGGGAAGAATTTCAGGGAGGGAAAGTCCTAAATGCATATTTTAAAAAAGGCTAGCCCCTATGGAATAGGAAAAATAACTACTTTTGTTTGGATTTTTTTCCTACTCCTACAGGCCAGCCCCTGGGGATTTAGCAGAAATAAAATAAAATAAAATAAATCCAAGGAGCGATTTAGCTCCAGCCCCATGTATACGTCCCCGGCCCCAGAGACTGCGATGAGGGGAGGGGCCTTTATCAACAGCTTGAGTGGCTGGCTAACCTAAGCGGGGCGCGGGGGGATGGAAAACTTCACAGATGTCATTTCAGAGTCACAAAGAAAAATGAAAATACTGAAAGGTGGGGGCTGTACCTGAGGATGGAGAAGGGAAAGAAATGGAGCTTTCCAGAGAGATCACTGGAGTGGCCCAGGACAGCAGTGTCCTGGGACAGTGTTACCGTGGCAAAAGACAAGGAAATGTGGAGGCGACTTCTAGAGGCAATGCAGAGCCAGAATGCTCTGCTGCTTTTACGCAGCAGGCATTGCAGTGCTGTAAATATTCTGCGTCCCTGGACAACACAGGGTACTGGAAATGCCAGCCACTCTTCCCTGCAGCAGTGCTCCGAGAGGCATTCCCCTCACAGACCCACGCTCAGGGCAGTAAGAACAGCTGCACTTGGGAGCCCAGCTCTTTAGAGCCACCTGAGGCCCCTAATAACTTTGAGCCTTGCCACTCAACACCAGAATGCAGATGGCACATATTCACCTGTGACTTGACTGTTCGTCCCCTTGTTGTGTGTTCTACCCTCCACTTGGAGGTTTTGGTTTCATTATTGTTTTAACTGAGGGTTTATTTCTGTTTGCTATGTAATAAATTGTTTAATAATAACCATTAAAATTCATAGGTAAAGAGTTGTCATTGCATTTTGCACAGAATATCCATAGATTTTAAATAATTCATACAGTTTATATGAAAGCATCTAGGCACAGAGTCTAGGTAAAATAAGGATTGCCATAAGATTCCACTTCCCCCACCCATAACCCCACAATCTTCCCTCCTCCACGGGTTGCCAGCTGGATGTACAGCTGCACTTCTTCAGGCCTGAGACTCAAAACAAGAGCAATCGCTATCCCTGACAGCATTGTCCTGGCTGTTTCCATTTTGTATTCCACGCCTTGCTGGCTGCTCAAACTGCTTTGCAAGTCTCTGCACCTCAGCCTCCCGCCCATCGCTGAGGCTTTCTCCCTTACTCTCTCAAATGCTGTGCAAAAGACAACATGCTGCTATAATCTTGGGCACGTTTTAAAATTCAGTTTCCAGCCTGTTCCACAAACAGCGCTGCCAAATGCACTGTCTGCTGCCATTCTGCAGCTACTGGGGCGGTGGTTAAACAATTCTTTCTGTCCAAGCAGCTTGTGAATGGCTTCATTAATCAGGGAAGCAGAGGATTAGCCGTGTCTCCCAGGATAACTGGAGTGATCTCCACCTCATTAATATCCATAGTGATCGTGGGGGCAAACAGTCCTTTCGCCATTAAGGCAAATCAGTTTTGAAAGATTCTAGAATCGTGGACCCTTCCAGACCATCCTGCGATTATCTGCAAACCTGCCACGATGGTCAACACATGCTTGGAGTACTGTGGATAAATTTACCCCTTTCTGTTATGAATTCTGAGCTCTGGAGGGCAGCAAATAATAGGCACATGGGTCCCATTGGTTGCCCAATACAGTTCAGGAACCCCATGCATGCAAAGCTATCAATAATTATCTCAGTATTGCCAAGCTTTCTAAGCTGGTGCAACAGCATCTTTTCCATGGCGTCACATACCTGCATGACAGTGACCCCAACCGTTAATCTCCTCCCACGGAATTGGTTGGCTATGGACCAGTGGCATTTGAGGGTGGCCAGCTTCCAGATGGCAGTGGGAACCTGCTTTCCACGGTCATGTTGGTAGGCTGCCCCTGCAGCTCCGGGGCTAGCTCAGCACATATTTCCAAAAAGGTCGCCTTCTCCATCCTGAAATTCTCTCACCACTGCTCCTCATCTCCGGTCTGCAGAATGATCGATCCTTTCCCACCAATTGATGTTGGTTTCCTGAGCCCAGAAATGGTGCTGCATGGCATGAAGCTGCTCTAGGAGCCTCTCCTCTAGTATCAGTTGGTGGCCTCCTCCTTCCTTGGCCTCATCCCACTTCCACCACTGTTGCTGCTGCTGCCACAATATCTGCTTGGTAGTGTTGTGGGCAAAGTCCAGAGCTCAATTCATCCACCTTTGGGTGCTGCAATACAGCCCAAGCAGACTGCATATTTGCAGTTGCCAACGTCATTGGGTCCAATTTGAAAATGGTGCTAGCCCACGCAGCAACGAAGAATGGAGTGGAGACAGCGGAAACCTGGGATTTTTAGAACTTCGAATCCATCTGGCTCCTGCTATGCGTCCCACAATGCACAGCAAAAAAAATTCCAGAATGTGCACAGCTCAGCACTTAAGCAAAGTACCGTGGGATACCCCCCAGAATGTCACATGCTTAGTACGAGCAGCAAGATGCTGCCGTGTGTACACGATGTGAATTGAAAGAAGGCATAGCCGTCCCATGCGCACACTATTACTGCGGGTTATGTACTGCTAGTTAAATAATGCACATCAAATGAAACTGGTTTAACCCCATTCCGCCCCCCCCCCACCTAATGTAGACATGCCATTAGTCACCTTCCCGACCACATACTAAAGTACAGATTGTTCTAGTGATACTGATGGCTCCTCTGTGAGAAAAGTAGGTGTATGAGGGGATGCAGGGGAACTACTTGTTCAGCCGGGACAGGAGGTTACCTTCAATCCACTTACCCCCTCCCTTTGCACAGCTGCGCAGAGGAAAGGCTATGCATTGGCTTCTTAGGAGATGGATCCGCGCCCAGGGCCATTGGACTGAGTTGAACCCGCAGTAGGGGAGACTTCCTGTTGCTCTTTTTCATTTGTGCTAACTTGTTTGTGAATTCTGGTAAAAGGGTAAATGTCGGTTCTGAGTTTGAAATTAAACCCGATCCCAGGAGGGTTTTAAATGTATGTGCCCCTGGATTGGATGTCCACACATCCATGCCTTACACAAACCCTGCTTTGGCTTTCATTTCTAATCTTCACTCTGCTCCACCAGTGATGCCCGGCTCAAGAACTCACTCATCTCCTTCTCCTGTTTAGCATTTCCGTGCCTGTTTCTGCACCACCTCCAATGCACAGAGAATTCCCTCAAAATTTGCATTTTTTTATATCCTTGTTCATTGAGGGTAATTCTGCTGGTTTATGTCTGTAATGGCCAAATTCACCCCTCAGCTGTTGAACTAACTAAATCCAGGCCCTGTTGTACTCTAGCAGCCACTACATAAAGCCTCTGGGCTGTAGGTGTAAACCAGGATTCCTGCAATACTGGACATGGGTCTGATCTATATCCGTCGCCACCAGGTAATTGGTAGCAATGTTCTAGGAAATGTATTGGGGAGCCTCAGGTTGCTATGTGAGGTATATTATTACTATTTATTATTTGTATTACAATAGCGCCTGGGGGCACCTGTCATGGGAAGGGTCCCATTAATGTTAATAATTTCTACAAACACAGAACAAAGAGGTGGACCCTTCCATGAAGAGCATACAACCACTGTATAAGATGAAAGACAACAAGTGGATGCAATACACAGATGGGGGAGCAAAAGGAAACAATGAGATGCTACTGGACAGTAGAATAAACAGTGAATCATAGAATATCAGGGTTGGAAGAGACCTCAGGAGGTCATCTAGTCCAACCCCCTGCTCAAAGCAGGACCAATCCCCAACTAAATCATCCCAGCCAGGGCTTTGTCAAGCCTGACCTTAAAAACTTCTAAGGAAGGAGATTCCACCACCTCCCTAGGTAACGCATTCCCCAGTGTTTCACCACCCTCCTAGTGAAAAAGTTTTTCCTAATATCCAACCTAAACCTCCCCCACTGCAACTTGAGACCATTACTTCTTGTTCTGTCATCTGCTACCACTGAGAACAGTCTAGATCCATCCTCTTTGGAACCCCCTTTCAGGTAGTTGAAAGCAGCTATCAAATCCCCCCTCATTCTTCTCTTCCTCAGACTAAACAATCCTAGTTCCCTCAGCCTCTCCTCATAAGTCATGTGTTCCAATCCCCTAATCATTTTTATTGCCCTCCGCTGGATGTTTTCCAATTTTTCCACATCCTTCTTGTAGTGTGGGGCCCAAAACTGGACATAGTACTCCAGATGAGTCCTCACCAATGTCGAATAGAGGGGAACGATCATGTCCCTCGATCTGCTGGCAATGCCCCTACTTATACATCCCAAAATGCCATTGGCCTTCTTGGCAACAAGGGCACACAAGTGGTCACAACATACCAGCTATGTAACCATTGCCAAGAGATGTAGTGCCAGAAGATCCTTCTTCAGGCCATGCCATCTTTTCAAGTCTCCCCATGGCTGAGTATGAGCCAAATCCCGACTTGCTTACTGTTTTCTGCCTCCCTTTATGTCACCTCCAAGAATCCAACTGTCAGATAGGCTTGGAAGAATCATGATTACATCCTGTGCTGAGTGATGATTTAAACATTACATGACCAGCTCAGGGCCAGCCCCTCAGTGTCTATGGAAGTCAACACTGGCTTGAGACTGGGCCTTATATATGTGTGGTTTGGAATTTTGTCCTACCCTTTGACAACCCTCTGTGAAGAGTGTGGGAGATCTCATCTGAATTACTTTTTATGAGTGTGATGCATGCCTCTGTCCATTTGATCCTTCTTATGCTGTCTGCTACATAAGTGCAAAGAATTAACTTAACTCTGGGGTGTTTTTTATACATCTTCAGGAAGGCAGACATTAGTTGTAGATAGTTCAATCATAACAAACCATACAGGTGTCCAGTCCTGTTTTGTTTTGTCCCTGTTCCAGGGGGGCACAACCACCCCCAACTTAGGACAGAGCCAAGGCCCCAACAGTCAGGACAATGGAGACTACCTGCCAAAGACTTGGACTTGCTAATAACTCTTATCCACGGTAACACACACAGAGAGTTGGAGAATGGGAAAGGACTGGAAGAGACAAGGTGTTAGAATCTCTTATAATGAGACTCTTTCTAACAAGAAAAGACCAGACCAGAACCAGAGGAGAAGGCTGGGCAGGAGATGAGTTGCAGAAGAATCCTAAACTCCCTGATGGACACGATGCCCCCAAAGGGATCTTGAGAGTGGTGAGGAAACTTAAGGAGGGTCTTGTGAGCAGATGTTTTCTTTTTTCCATAGATCTGTCTGTCTCTTGTGTTTTGACTGAGCAGAGTGTGCGTGGTTCAGAAGTGCCTCTGCAAAATCTGTGCTATTTAATTTAACTGTTATAAAGTCCCCAAGGGATTGAACTCTAACCCAGAGTGCCTATGCAGGTGGAGTTTCAGAGAGAGGGTGTGCGTATGCTACTGGGGGGACTTGGGCGTGGTCAGCACAGGTCTTGGGGCTTAAGACAACTAGACCACAGGGTCCTACATCCCAACAATGGGGTACCAGCATGGTAGTCTGTACCCTGGGAATGTGCTTGCAAGGCCAAACTTAGCATCCAGACACTGTCTCTGTTCAAACTCAGGAGGCTTAAAAGCAGTGGGATCCAAGGTTTGGGTCTAATACAGCAGCCTGGCGCCTGTCCACCAGGGAGTTCATCCAGAGCTGCCTATTAAAGGCTCCTACTCTCCCCTCTTGTATCAGGGAGTGTGACTGCAGGGTTCTTCACTGCAGCCCTCCTTCTCTGTTGCCAGTTCCCTAGCTTGATAGATGCCCCCACCTATTTCTGGCCAGGTGAGCTTCACCCCCAATTAAGCCTCATTGTGTCCTAGCTCCCTGCTGGGTGCTGCCTATGATTAATTGCCCCTTTCTTGCTTATATTAACCCCTCCAGGGCTAATGTGAGGTGAATCACATTCCAGAACCTGGAATCATTACAAAAAGAGACTTTGCTAGACTGTGTTGCTTTTTTCTGGTTTTTTGGAGATAATTATGCATAAATGGATGAAGGGAAAGTGGTAGATGAAATAATGTTTGAATTTTGATAAAGCATAAATAGTGTCTCTCAATATGTTACACTCAAAATAGATTCAAATCTGCTTGGATAACATCAATGTCACTTGAACTGAAAATTAACTAGATGGTATTAACAAATGGTATGGTATTGACTGAGGGGGTGGGATCTCTTAAGTACTTAAGAGATCTCTGTTGCATCGAGTCTTAATTCCTTCTTTGGTAATTTAGAAGAGGAAGTGAATAGCATGTTATTGATATTTGCAGATGATGCTAAAATGGGAGGAGTTGCAAATATCAGTGAGGACAGAGAAATAATACGAGGGGCCCAAAGATTAGAAAGTTAGGAAATTACAAAATGGGGACTTGGCTTGGAAGCATGTGGTTAATACATCTGCAGAAAAATAATGCAAAACACAGATAATAAGTAGGAGGGAGACACCCAGCAATTAGCAATGGCTGAAAGAGACACATGGGTGATAGTG
Source organism: Chelonia mydas (assembly GCF_015237465.2). NCBI lineage: Eukaryota > Metazoa > Chordata > Testudines > Cheloniidae > Chelonia > Chelonia mydas. The sequence continues at coordinate 118,499,275 of NC_057853.1, read as the reverse complement.
AACCACAAATCAGAAATAAGTTGCAATGTGATATGCCTCCAATAGAAAGGTCAATGCTATTTTGAACTACCAGTGCAGAGGCATCATGGCAGAGGGGTGGGATAGGTAATACTCCCTCTCTCCAGGGGTCTGGTTTGACCCCACCTGGAATAGTACGCCCGTGTCTGCAAAGGACATTACCAGAAACGTATGGCAAATTGTGGGGAGTTCAGGGAAGAGCAGCACAGAGGTGAAGGAATTGATTGATTGAGGTTGGGTTAAGGGTTAAATATTTATAATTGGCCTTAGCAATGGCTAGTGGGGAATTACTTAGCATGTCTGCTCCTGACAGATGCTCATCACCTATCAGGATCAGGTCCTATAATAGTAAGAAGGGGAGGGGTGGGGGAGTATAAGTAACAGTAATATGATGCAATTAAGAAAGGGAAAAATTTAGTCTGAATGTCAGGAAAACCTTCCTTCCTGAGACTGAGATGTATGAAGCTGCAGAATAAAAGTCTGATCCTGTTTCCATTAAGGTCAGTCTGAATTACTGAGCTGTCTGCTACAAACTTCTGTGGGAGCAGAATAATGAGCCCGTATATCCCGATGGAGGTGGTGGAAACCCCATTGCTTGGGACAAGGCAGAGAGGTGTGTGCTAGAGGGAACATAGCCAAGGAGATGGACTGGATAAAGCTAAGAGGTATTTTCCATTCCTAACTCCTGTGATGCTATGATGCTCCCAAAGCTAAAGACTTCATCTAGCACAGCAGACAGTACTGCAGTGGGTCTGTTCTTTTGTTACTGCTATAAATGAAGCATCATCTGGAGAAATAAATACAATTAGAAGAAAAGCTTCTCATGCACCACAGGCCACTCTACTGCCAAGAAGCTATTGTAAGCAATGCAGACTGTGATTTCCAGCAGGGAGGAGGGCAGCACAGATTCTGCTGGCTCATCCAGGGTAAAGCTCCCTTTTGGCTCCCAGGGATGAGCTCCTGCCCCTGGACTACTGTATAAGGGTCCAAGTTGGAGTCTCAGCTCTGATGATGGGCAGAGTGAGTCCAGTCACTAGCTGGGGCTCTGTTAATAGATAACAGCTGGGCCACTGGTTAGTAGCTGTGTGAGGTGCCAATCATTCTGGCAAGCCTGAAATATTAGCACACAGCACGTTTCATTTACAGAGCAATTCTATAAACACATTGTGACACAGAGGCTCCTTGCCAAAGGGTCCCCAGTTCTTTGCAAACCACTCTCATCTCAGACCTGACAAACTCACAACACCAAATGTGTCGTGCAGGTATCTACAGAAAGCTTGTAACTTGTCAAGATTCGTAATCACTGAGCAATGAATGCGTGGGTAATATTTAAGGAATAATGTATTTATACTGAAAGTGTTCTCTATGGACTTGGAGTGAAAGTTAGTGTCCAGCAGATATGTCTCAGTGATTGCCCATTCAGGCAGGAGAGAGTCATTACCCTGCTCTGGTTAGCCGGTGATGCAATGTAAGGTTCAATTGTCCAGCCTTCCTCCATCGCAAGACTATCAATGGAAAAATATCAGAGACCACTGCAAGCAATCAAAACCACTTGGAGGTTAAATAAAGGGAACGTTACAACAGACAGAGAGCCACCCTGCCTATGAACAAAGGCAAAAGACGGTTTCAGTATAACGGAGGGTGAGGAAAGGTACTCTGTCTCCTTTCACTGAGGTGATGTCTTGGGAAGCGGGGATGTTCTCGTGAAAGATTGGATCCTGGCTGTGGGGAAGGCAGTCAGCTCTGCAACAAGTTGAACTTTGGGTTGGGGGAGGGAACTTAATTAAATAGGAAAGGTTACCATTCGTAAGTGTAGATCCAGGTTCGCGTTTTATGATTTTGTTATTGCAACCATTTGTTTCCATCACTCCCTCTTGTTTCTAGCAGAATCTCTTCCCTTTCTTAAATAAACCTTTTTCTGTTGTATTGTGTGTTATAAAGGAGCAGTGATTTAAGGTAAAATCAATAAAGTGGGGTGCACTGCTCCTTTGGGAGCAGAGGATCTGGGATTTCTGCGAGTAGGCAGCGTCAGCAGCTGGATATCACAGGCGAATGCTTCAAAAGGACTCAGGGATGGGGGTGCACCTATTGTAACATGCAAGGTGAAGACAGGGCTGGCATAGCCCAGAGGAGAGTGCTTGAGTGGCTCAAAGGCCGGTAGTGTTCGGGAGCTCACACCCAGGTAGGCACAGGCAAGACTCCCGCACGCTGGAGGCAGGGGGTAACGAGGTGACTCACAGTCCTGGGTGCCCCAAGAATTGCCACACACATTGCCTGATTGTTCAAAAGGGCCAAGCAATAACCCTTACAACTCTGTGGCAAGGTAAATATTACTTCCCATTGTACAGATGTGTATGGCGGCGAGATTACAGGAGCTGCCCGGAGCTATAGAAGAACCTGGAGACAAAGCCAGGATTGTGGGGAGGGCTCCTGGCTCCCATTCCTGTGCAGTGAGATGGAGAATTGGTGGGTTGGAGAGATGCGGGGGGGGGGGGGGGGGGAGTTACAGAGGAGCAACAAAGGAGAAGGCTCTTGCATCAACAGCGAGGAGGAGAGAGGAGGCCAGTGGTAGATGTGCACTCCCCAACCCCAGTCTCTAAACACCTCCATAAACCTGTCTCTGTGTCCCAGGGCTTTTAATAATGCTTGCCGTAATCAATCAGCGGAGGTAATGGCCTGGAGAGCAGGAATCATTGTATCTGAGCTGAGCATGCAATCCTATCACAAAGGAGTTTACGGGGGGTAATGTTTTTACAGTTATAGTCTGTGGTGAACTGTTCTGCATTTCAAGCACTTCTACCTTGCTATTAAATAACTAATAATTAACCGGGAGAGGCCATTCGAAAAGTCTGGTGTGGTGATGTCTCGTAATAACTTTTTTTTTTATCATACAAATCTATGCTAGGACTATGTGCTGGAAGACAGTAAAACACATATAAGGGGAGGGAAAGAGAGTTTGTGATCGCCAAACTTTTTTGATTTATAAATGAATCTGTTTTGATATTTGCAATTAAGTTGGCAAAGTCTAGTGCTTTGTTCTGGAGGTTGCTTAGAAGCATGGTACCGCTGGATTTATATCTAGGCAAGCAGCCACCTCCATCAGCGGAAACCTACTGTAGCATTCTGCATTCTTCCTAAAAGATTTATCTGAAACGAGATCCATGGCTGGAGTATTTAAAAATGAAAAACAGCCCCCCCCCCCCGCAAGTGTTTGTACAGTGTGGTTTTAATTGTAATTGTGTTTCTTCGGGTTGCAGTGGGGCGAGGGGGTGAGGAGGGATGTTGTATCTATAGAAAATGCTTTGAGCTCCCTGGCTATTTCAGGAAGACTCCAAGTCTCCTCCTCCTTATGTAAATAAACATGACAGATCCCACTGCTTGTACTGAGGCAGGGTGGATCTGAAAGTGGGTGGAGGCTGCTTGAAAGGGTGAGCAGCATTCTGTGGTGTACGGATGTTATGTATGCACTTATTGGGAGTCGCTAAGCCGGTGTGTGTGTGTGCCTGTGGTTGTGCGTGCTGATAATGACTGAATGTGCAGACTTCTACATCACTGCTCAGTGAGAAAGGGACTGCAAGGTAGCCAGCCACCTTGCGCAGTACTATGGGGGGACAGATAACAAGAAACACTCTATACGGTAAGGTGCTAACCACCACTGGTGTTTATACAGCAAATTATGTATGTAAATTCTTAGCCCTCTGCTTGACCCTTCTGCAGCACAGAGAATATGGCTCTGAAAGGTAAGCTAGGTGCAACACTGGGAACTGCTATCTCTGCTAATTTTTTTCCTAGTTCTCTTCAAAATCATGTGTGAGAGCTGATCATATTTAAAGCAGAAGCCTTGGGCAGGGTGTGTGTTTATCTTATCTAATTCCATATGTCGTCTTGGTTTATTGCTTTGAATGAGAGACAAATATTTGTCTATATAATGTTGACTATTGTGCTGACAGACAACATGGACAAAAAGAAAGTATGTGTATGTACCCTGACAACCTCGACCAGGAAAAATGGCAAATAAGCATCAGTGTAGGTTTTAATTTAACAGAAAGTATCAGGGTTTCAAAATCAAAATGTTCATCTTTATTATTGGGGTTTTCTATTAATCACAGATTGTGTGTTTCTGCTCTATTTTATTTTTAAATTTTAATTTGATGTGGTTTAAAACAGAGATGCTGGCTTGAACTGACTGAGCTTAGATAACTAAGCTAAATCCATTAAGTACAGTATGCTGTATATGTTTGCAGGATAATGTAACACTGCGAGTCGGGGGTGGGGAATTAGAGAATTTTGTATAGGACAGTGCTGAAGCAAACTTTAGGACTGTTAATATGATATAGTGTGTGTGTGTTTGTGTGTGTGTGTATCACACACCAGAATATGCTTGTGAGAAATACTATACTCAAATAATATTGAGCTTGCTCATTGCTTTGAAATGTTTTCTTTAACTTCTGGACATTGGACTGAGTCTGGAGTCTACCTGAATGAATATTTGGATATGCATGATATTACAATAATAAATATCAATGTAAAATGTTCTCTAAAGACATATTTACAAACACACATAAATTCTTTTTGTACATACACAAAATGTAAATATTTCTTAGTTTGAGTTGAGATGTATTATGAATACATTAGTTATAAGTATTTGTCTGCTCCAGTCCCGATTTTTCTTATTTTCTCACGATTGTCAAACAACAATATAATTAACAAGTAAATATATTCAGCGAATGTGTATTGATTCCTTTCTCTCATGTATAGCAAGAATGTCTCTATAGATATTACCATTTGTTCATGAATTACCTTCTGCATTTTAACCTTTGGTCAGACCATTTTGTGTCTTTCTTTGCTATCCCTACAATCCACATGCTATTTGCAAAATAACACTACTGTTATGTCATCAGAAATAAAAAGAAGGAAGTCTCTGGATAGTTGCTTTGTCATCAATGCTGGATTTTTTTTTCACTTCATCTTTTTCTTTAATCTTTTCTAAGTGAACTGGAAAAACTTGGATAGAAACATTATTTGCATGATTGTATCTAGGTGTTGGGTTCCCCTGCTGACTTGCCACGACCATTGCGGTGATCACACAACTTCTGCCTTTCAGTGATACTGCACCAGTGAATCCAGTTCTTGAAGTTTTACTCTTGTAGGGGGATGAAAACAAAATTAGGAGACGTAGGTAATTAACTTTCTCAATTTTGTCTCTTTAAATAAAGCATAAAAGCTGCAAACTGTATGATTAAAGAGATGCACAACTGATAGCTGAGACCAGAAATTATTTGAAAAGTGATGTCGATAAAGGATTATTTTTTTTAAAGCATATGTAGTAAAACACTTTTAAATTGGAAATTTGAGGACAACTGCTGTTGTGGTTTGTCTGCCTGTGGCTACCATACCTCAAGTTCCATATTTCTATTGACTGCAGTTTTTTATTTCAAAAGTACCTGAAAATGTTTACTTTATTAAAATGATAATTAAGAACAAATAAGGTAATGCTAATGGAAGGAGCTGGATTGATAGCCTGGGGGACTGGAGTTTTTTGTTTATAAAGAGAACAGGTACAGCAGAGGCAGAAGCATTGCAACCTCCCACCCAACTGACTCTTGCCGGTATCCCTTTTGACCCTAAACTGGAGGGCTCAGGTGAAATTTTCAAAAGCACTGAAGTGACCTAGGAGACTTGGAGTCACGAGGCGCTATTGCAGCATGTGTAGGCATACCTAAGGTAGCTTCGATTGAGAAAGCGTTCTAAAAATAGCAATGTAGCCCCAGCTGCACGGGCTACCCTCATGGGTACAGTCCTGCCCGGGAACCTTGGTACGTACTCGGGCGGTTAGCCCATGCCACTGTCTGTGCCACCATGGCTACAAGGCTGTTATTAGCACGGTCACACGGAAGTGCTTGCATGTGTTCCAATTGGGTATCCTGATTACAGAGTAGGCATAGCGTAAGGGTATGACTACACTGGCGGGTGTAATTTCCAGCTGAAACACACATACTCGTTCTAGCTCTGTTGGAGCCAGCGTGCTAAAAATAGAAGTGTAGCTGTGGTAGTGGGAGGGGCAAGCTGCCCCGGGTACTTGAATGGGATTGTACTCAGGGCTGTGAGCTGCTCTTGTCAATGGTGCTGCCTTCTGTTTTCAGGCACTAGCTTGACCAGAGCTCAATGAGAGCTAGTGTGGGTATGTCTTCTCGAGCTGGAAATCACAGCTTCCTGCTCCAGTTCAGATGCACCCTAAGTCTCATGGAAGCCAGCTGTAGTGGATTGAGTTGACTAGAATCCATTAAATCCTTGGTGCCTCTGCTGAAACTGCCTGCAAGGATAGCTAGTGTTGGTGGGGCTCGTTTGGTGTGATGTGAACACATGTCCACTAGAAAGCGGGCTGAAACCACAAACTTCTGTCCCAGAGGCCATTTAACAGGTGCCAGGTAGCAATGAGTAATACATCTGGGTTGTTACTGACCCTGGCTGGATTTGAAAGAGTGACTTAGAGAGGAAAGTCTTCATATACCATTCATGATTTAGATAGCCTGTTTAGTGGTAAAAACAGGATGATAGTGGGTCATTTGCTATGGAAGGTTTTGACTGCACTGATGCTGCATGGGGGGGCTTACAATGGAAAGGAAAACCTGTATACACTCCATCACTGTAACTAGCATAGCATCATAGCATCCTCCATTCAGTAATCTCAAGGCCCTTTACAAACAATGAATTAAGCCTCACCATATCCCTGAGTGGACGAATATTGTCATTATCCCATTTTGCAGACGAAGACACTGAGGAATGGAGAGGTAAAGTGAGTTGCCCAAGGGCAGTCAGTTTGTGGCAGAGCTAGGAGTAGAACCCAGCAGCCTTGCCTTCCAGCTCTGATCTGCAATCACAAGACCACCTCTCCTCCCCGCTAATAGTATTTGTAAATATTATGTCTGCTTAAATTATTCTAAAAGCTATAGGTAAGCTTATGTCTGGAGTCCTTTGTGGTGGGGGGAGTGGTGATTTTATTTGAAATGACCACTGTATGCAGTTCTAGTGCACTTCTTTTACCACTGACTTCAGCAAGAGTGTGGAAGGACAGTAGTGCATACAGATTGCCCTAGTAGTGGGGTTGATGGGTTCTCAGTGGAGTCCTGTGTCATCTCTCAGTGGAGTCCGGTCCCACCACAGGGGCTTGGAGGTAAGGCACTTTAAACACGAGAGGATGGAGTTGAATTGGGTTGAGCTTCCTGTAACAGACCCCTGAATGAAAACCTTCCCAACATGCAAATAATGTAATAAATTTATTGCATGAATGACGAACCCCTGGATTTTTAGAAGAAAATGTCTAATAACGGTGTATGTACATCAAAGGCAAGGTTTATCACTGTCCTGCCCCATGTAGATGAATGTCATGCAGTGTCCGAGCATCACTGCGTAGTCTCTGTCCACATGCCACTGTGCATTATATGTATTATAATTTATCCTATTCTGTTTCTCTCTCCCTCCCCCAAATCCATATCAATACTTAGTGCAATTTTGGATCCTATATATAATCAAAGAGAGTAAAAGTTACAAACAGTAAGTTCAAGGGGAGCATAGCTGAGGCCACAAACTTTTGAAAAAGGTGATATCCATAAATGTTTTTCTTTAAAAAGGTCTTTTTAAAAAGAAACTGTTAGCCCAAGGGAAATTTGCCTTGTTTATCGGGGGCTGCAATGTCCCTATTTTGATGAAGTGAGCATTTGTGTGCATAAAGTATATACATACAAAATTGCACTAAATATTTATATCAAACAGTACTTGCCATTTAATCCTAAATGAAACATAGCTACAATATACACATATATAGTAGTAAGCATATCCCTGCAATACATTGGGGATTGGGCTCTCTATTGCCTGCTGTATTCCTTTTTAAGGTTCTTCTGGAAAGAAGTAAAAATGGTTTTCATATTATTGATCATTCACAACGCTACTGTAGCCCGTTTGTTGCAGACTTAATTCAATATCGCCAAATCCTTGGGGTTTTACCTGAGATTGGGGATTGCAGGATTGGGGCCCATTAGTTTTGATTTTGCTCTGTCTTTCTTAGTATAAAGATGACTAAAAAGGCTTCCTTAGCAAGGGAAGCTACTGCACTTTACTGTGCTGAGAGAGACAGTCACTTTTTGTTTACGTGTAGAGATTTCAGACTAAGATGTAGAGATCTCTTCAGGGGGCTTTCTGCTACCCAGGATATACACAGTGGATTAATTCAGATGCATGGGGTTGTGTGGGTGTGTTTGTGCATGTGTGCACACACACGTTTTGCTTAGCTAACCTCACCCAATATAAATGATGATCAGCAATAATGCTCTCATTCCAGGGGTTTAATTTTCTTTTTAATCACCCACATGTCGCAAGCATTTCACATAATCATGTTACAGAATAATTCTTACCAGCAGCAAAGAAAAAGAAGTATAAAGTGTGCCATTTCCCAAGGGCACGTCTTCAGTAGCAACATTAAAGCGCTGCCGCAGCAGCCCTTTAACGTTGTTATGTAGTCGCGGCACCAGCCAGCACTATTAAAAAACCACCTCCACGAGGGGAGTAGCTCCCAGCGCTGGGAACACGGCTCCCAGCGTTGGTGCACTGTCTTCACTGGTACTTTACAACGCTGAAACTTGCAGCACTCGGGGGGGGTGTTTTTTCACACCCAGGAGTGAGAAAGCTGCAGTGCTGTAAAGTGCCAGTGTAGACAAGCCCCAAGATGTAATTAGCATCATCGTAATGGGGGTGGTGATGGTGGTGGGGAATGGCTACTGAGAACAGAGAACCACATGATTTGATTGTTGGCTTGGAAAGCCGCAAAGTTCAAAAGATATATTGGTCTGTATTGTTTAGATTGTAAATTCCTTTCAGGAGAAAGTGCTGTGTACCTCACCAATGTAAATGGTGTCTATTTGTGTGGATGTGGGTGTGCATGTGCCAAATTTGCCTCTCCCATGGACGTGGTAAAGCCCTAAGTGCAGTGGAACCATAGTGGTAGGAAGGTCGAGCAGGATGCACAGAGGTTGCATAGGGATCCCCTCTGCACTAGTGCTCCATGGTCCCTACACGTCAGGGTGGAGGGAGCTTTGCAGCGTAGTGAATGGATACCTGGCAAAGTGGACCTGCTTAGCAAAGCCTCTGGGTCTGTTTCTCTTCTGCCCTGTTCCTTTGTGTAATCATTTATACCTGTGCAAAATGGGTGCAAAACGCTGGCATTCTGATGTGGTCGCATTTCATATCCACTTAAAACAAGTGTAAATGGCTACACAAGGGGCAAGGCAGTGGATATTTGGCTGTTCCATGTAGGGGATGGGCAGTGCAGGACAACAGCCACTGCTTGATGTCTTGATGTTGTGTCTTTCGGCAGCTAACGATGGAACATTTAGAGTTATTTCCCTAACTCTAAAATGGATCCCCTATGCAACCTTACTTACTCTAGCTTTGCAGATTGGCCCTTTACTTTTAGCACTCTCATAACTACTGATCACATAGTAGATGTTGTATCTATACGTAGTCACTAATTCTGCTCTCATGCTGGTGTGAATTAGGATTAACTCCAGGGAGGTCAGTGGGGTTACATGAGTGTGAGAGCAGAAATAAGGCCCATCAGCTTTCTTTCCCCACACTCTATACTCACTGTATATAACAGGAAAGCTTGACAACCTTTTCTAACACAGGTTGACTGAATTTTCCCCTGGTAATTATTATCAGCAGTTTATCCCAAGTCCACAGTTGATCAGACACAGTGTATCCACCTTCAGGTATAATACTTTCCTACTACTTACAACTAATTTAACTTGCAAACACCCTAAAAGAAAAAGGGAACAACCGCAGTGTAAAATGCTGTCTCATTAGAATGAAGCATGAAGCCTTGACAACACTGGAGCCTGTCAGCGAGGTCTCTGCAGATACAAGTAATGTTAGTTAATTTTTTTTATGGACTCTAAATCCTCACCAAGCTTATGGGACAACTGATCTGGCTTCCAGACTTGGAGTGATTGACAGCAAGATCAGCCTTGCTAAGGTGGATCGTTTATTTTCCACGTTCTATAGGCCTTGCTCACTGAGAAACAATGCAAGGTGAGGGAGAGGAGGCTGTTGCCAAACTCTCCCTGCATTCAGTAAGACCAGTGCATAACTCTAAAAGTTGTATCTTTTTTTTAAATTAATCCAGATCAGGGCTGGACTAACTGGTGCAGAAGACCCTGGGTAGAGTGCCATGTTAACATTTATTAAAAATGGAGCTACCAAAGATTACTTCAGTTCATGCCAGAAACCTTTGACTTGTCACAGTCAGGTGTCCCGGGGTGGTGTTGGTAGAGTTGCAGTGACTGCTGGGAAATCCCATGGCATAAAGTGCTCAGTGCCTCTACCTAAAAGGGTTTCATGGACATTCAAATTTACTTTTGAAAATTACACCCATTTTGGGGAGCAAGTTATTTCTGTGACATTGATAGGCACTGTAGAGGACGTCTCTTCATACCTAAATGGCAGGAGAAGAACATGCCATATTCCAGTTCTGTTCTTTACTTTCCGATGGGCATTCTTCTTCTTGAGGTTTTCTGTGCCCACCTGGTTATCATCAGCCTACAAGGTATCTGAAGAATTCCTCTTGTGGTGAAACCTAAAGACCCTTCCTCCAGGGTTGTCCAGCCTATCTTCTCATAGCAACTTTGTTGCTAGCATCTTCTATATGTGGTTAGAGATTGGTGGTACTACCTCTGATAAAAGAATCTTTCTCCTTCATTATTTTCTCTCTTGCTGTCCTCACATAATACCGTTAAGTCTCTGCTGAAGACATGGAGCAGAAGGACCCCCCTGCTGCTGAATTGCCGCCGAAGACCCGGAGTGGAAGAAGCGGCGGCGGGTCCTTAACTCCGGGTGTGTTTGGCAGCACTGAAAGACCCCTCACTGCCCAAGTGTCACCGAAAACTCTCGTGGGGGCCCCTGCGGGGCCCGGGGCCTGGGGAAAATTGCCCCACTCCCCTCCCCCCCCGCCGTGTGGCCCTGGAGGATGTGATATAGGTATATAAAATAGCGAATGGTCTAGACATATAAAATAGTGAATGGTACACTCTCTAGACCAGTGGTTCTCAAAGCCAGTCTGCCGCTTGTTTAGGGAAAGCCTCCGGCGGGCCGGACAAGTTTGTTTACTTGCTGTGTCCTCAGGTTCGGCCGATCGCGGCTCCACCTGGCTGCGGTTGGCCGCTCCAGGCCAATGGGGGCTGCAGGAAGGGTGGCCAGCACATCCCTTGGCCCGCGCTGCTTCCTGCAGCCCCCATTGGCCTGTAGCGGTGAACCGCAGCCAGTGGGAGCCACGATCGGCCGAACCTGCGGACATGGCAGGTAAACGAACCGGTCTGGCCCGCCAGGGGCTTTCCCTGAACAAGCGGTGGACCGGCTTTGAGAACCACTGCTCTAGACCATTCGTTATTTTATATACCTATATCACATGCTCGCTTCATCTCTTCAGGTAGTCCTATCCTTCTCCATATGGAGGAGAGATGAAAGTCTTTTCGTGCCTCTAACATTTCGCACCTGTCACTTAACATACAAGGAGTTCAGAGTGACAGATGATATATTTAACCATCATTCATTTAATGATTAAACTGTTTTTGCACTGTCAGGAGAGCTTCTAGATTCTCTGACATTCTAGGCAGTCATCCACATTCTTAATCAAAACATAGTATTCCCTGAGACAAACGAATCACCTTGTTGAGAATGTGTTGCACAAAGTCAAATTTACTAAACAAATTTTATTTGCAGTGCTAATCTCTCGCAGGAACTGAGGGAAAAAGATCTCTGCTGGTGTGCTGCCTAATTTAGGGTGTATGGTTTCCTTTTAATAGTGTGTGTGAAAGGATGTCCAAATACGCTGAGAGGCAGAATTGGGAGCAATCTATTAGTCTAAAAATAGTTAATTAACTAGATTAGGCAAAAAAAAGAAAGGTGTGTTTCCTGAAAGGTAAAGGCGAAGTAGAGAATTGACTTCGGCTTGCTGGCCCGGAGAACCATCTTGGATTATTGGTTGAACGGCAGCATGTCGTGGCACAGAGAAAGACCTTTTGTCTCTTAAAGCAGTGCTTCTCAAGCTATCTGATGTGGGGGACCGGCAATTTTTTTTTCCAATATGCGCGCAGACCGGCAGCCAATGGCTCGCGGACTGGCAGCAGTCGGTGGACCACCACTTTGAGTAGCACAGTCTTAAAGCATTCCTCACCTAGGTAATGTAAATGCACAGGGTGCCTGCCGGACACAAGCCTCATGATCCAAATGCCTGTGATCAAAGCAGATGCCAGCAGAGGCTAGAATCCTGTTTCAAGGTGCTTCATGTTAAGGCTGATCTGCTTTAGTGCTGTTGTCTGTTTGTCATTCATCTCCTATCCTCCTACAATCAACATTGGTTTCCTTTTTAAAGCACATATATCTGCATGAAGCTGATCCAGGATGAGCCGGAGCCTTCTGGTGCCAGAGTCTTCTCCTCCACAGCTCTTCCTATCTCGGGCAGGCTTACTTTGTGTTTCTGCTTCACTGACTCTTCCTCCCTTGACCCTGTACCTCTTAAAGGGATACTATCCTCTATCAGTTATAGGAATCTTAGAGATGGAGGAGCGGGAATTCTCGATTTTATTTTTGTTAGTTTACCTTGTGCATTTGACAGCCCAGTGAAATGGACAGAGTCAGAGAGAAGCACAGAAAATGATGAGAGGCATAGAAAACTTCTCCCAAGGATTGGGAATGTCTAATTAAGAGCGGAAACATGAGAGAAGGATAGAAAATAATGACTGGCATAGAGGAAGTAAATCGGGTGCTCTTATCTGCCTTTTTTCATAATCCAAGAACAAAGGTTGTTCTGCCAGGCTGGGCCAGCAGGGCTCTTATGGCATTCTGGCCACAAGTTAAAACTGCTTCCCCAGGCAGAAGCTCCAGGGCAGGGCACTGCAAACACAGTCCTCCCTCTTCTGAAGCCAAGTCACCCACCATTTCCCCCCCACCCTTCCACCAGTGGGGGGAAATTGACACAGGTGTTTTGGAAAACATTTTTAGGCCACGTTACACCAGTGTAACTACGTCCCATTTTACTCAAGGTGTCGTTGGTACTAGAGTATTGTTGTTACGTGAGGATCGGTGGAGCGTGGAGGCTGAGTTTCGGTAGATGGGGTGTAACCCAAGTCTGGCAATTCTGTTCTGTAGGGCACTATGCTAAGGGTTATCACTTGTTGTGCTTTGGCAGGATGTCCCCTTTCTGAACTTGCTGATCAGCTCCACCAGTGCCCAAGAATTTGCTCTGGGTACGTCTGTTGGGGTGGAGGGTGAAGGGGTGGGTGGCTTTTATTGTGAACAGGTCCACAGCCTGTGGATCCAGTGATTCGGTGCTTCTGTTATGGCTGTGCTCTGGGACACTCCAATACCAGAGTGATGGGTGCTGTTCAGATGAATCGGTGGATGGACTCATGTGTAGCCACCTGTTTCTGAAGTGGCACGGTAGGGAGTGGAATATTTGCCCTTCTGCCGCACTTCAGTCTGATATTATTGTGACTCGAAGGGTACAGAACCCTAACCAGACATATTGACCCGGCAGAGCCAACAGTGCAGGAGGAGCATAAGCACATCTGCAAAGATAGTTTCTAAAAATGCTGTTTCTTGTTTCACTGCGGATGGAGTCCTTGGTCTGTCTGCCACAACTGCTGACCACACTCAAGAATCCACTCAAAATAGATGCCTCTTGGCATTAGTTTTGGTAACATGAGCTGGTTTCGGATTATTTGGTGCTAGTCTGCACTCTCAGGGAAATGACTGAGGATGTCATTCCTTTCCTTTCCTCCTTAGTTCTTCGGAATTCATCAGAAGCAGCATGGTCTGCGGACTAAGTGCTGCCCTGGGAGTCAGGCGACCTGGCATTCACTCACGTGATCATGGGCAAATTGCTTAACTTCTCTGTGCCTTGGGTTCCCCATGTCTAAAATGGGGATAATGATCCTTACTCTCCTTTGTAAAGCACCTTCATATTTCAGATGAGAGGCACCATATAGGTGAGAAGTATTCTCACTCTGTACTGTGGTCAGTGAGGGCCGAACCCATCACTAGGTATTAGACCCAGGATACTAGTACCCATGCTCAGGTTGTCATGGGTTTTAGTATTCTGGCATTTATGGATTGTTTTAAGATTTTATCACATCTGGAAGAACCGAAGGGGAGAGAAGCATAGAGTAGGGAAGAGATACATGCAGGGCGGAGGTTGGGTGGCAGAGTGAGCTTACTTTAAGAGATGAAGCTCTGAAATGTTCCATGACGTTCCCAGAATCTAGAAGGACATTTTCCCCCTGACTTCTGTGGAATTATAGCAGGGATCTATTTGACCCTAGAGCTTTTCCAGACACTTGTCTATGGAAGTGTTTTCCTTCTCTGTCTTATCTGAGTGCCTCACAAGTTGTTAAAATCTCTCTCGCTCATAAGTAGGAGTAAATTGTTTGTTTAGATATCAGGATTTTTTGTTTCGTTCAGCGTAGTCTACTTAATTTTAAAGTGGACATTTTCTATATTCTGAATAGATCTTTATTGTATCAAAAAAAAAAGGTCTTGTGCTCCCTTAAGAAATATAAAATATAAAACAGCTCCTGTTTCTGCGTGATTGCTCTTGGACTGCTTCTCAAGTAGCAAACTAACAAAGCTCTTTTCCCAGAACTGTGATAAGACGGTACTAACTCATACCTATTGTGGGCTTTTCCCACATAGGTGGCTGGGAACTCAGAGTTTCTGGAAGTCTCCACCTGATCAGTCAGGGAAGGGTTGGGAATGGTTTGTTCCTTTCCAGGTGAAACAGGCTGGGTATTTGGACCCTGAAGCCTGTGGGTCCCTTGATATGTGTGTGAGTGGCCCTTTGCTCTTGGCACTATGTGCTGCCATGACCTCCTTGCCTGTACCCCACAAGCTCTCTTGGGGGAATGTTGGGGGCTCAGTAGGTAGCTGAGGGGGACTGGTATACATTTAATATTGATGTAACCCAGTAGATGTGGTAAAAAGAAAAGGAGGACTTGTGGCACCTTAGAGACTAACAAATTTATTTGAGCATAAGCTTTCGTGAACTACAGCTCACTTCATCGGATGCATGCAGTGCAAAATATAGTGGAGAGATTTTATATACACAGAGAACATGAAACAATGGGTGTTAACATACACACTGTAACGAGAGTGATCGGGTAAGGTGAGCTATTACCAGCAGGAGAGAAAAAAAACCTTTTGTAGTGATGATCAAGGTGAGCCATTTCCAGCAGTTGCCACTCCATACGGCTAAATTCACTGCCTTGCATAATGACAGGTTTCAGAGTAGCAGCCGTGTTAGTCTGTATCCGCAAAAAGAAAAGGAGTACTTGTGGCACCTTAGAGACTAACAAATTTATTTAAGCATAAGCTTTCGTGAACTACAGCTCACTTCATCGGATGCATGCAGTGGAAAATACAGTGGGGCTTCCCCACTGTATTTGTTAGTCTCTAAGGTGCCACAAGTCCTCCTTTTCTTTTTGCGGATACAGACTAACATGGCTGCTACTCTGAAACCAGTAGATGTGGTATGTCCCACTCTAGTGGCTGGTTAACATAGAGGATATGAGCCTACCACTGCTAACGGAGGTACTCCTTGAGCTGACATGGGAGAGCCCTGTGTTTTTGGTGTTGAATATTCCAAGTTCAAGTTAAGGTGTCATTGACCTAGTTAGTCCAAACTGACTTATGCCAAGATGCCCCATGGATTTGGGGTGGCGGAGGACATGCTGTGGGCAGGCAGCCCCCTTCCTGCCGGTAGATTTCAATCCCCATAAAGGAGGTGTAAGTCAAGGACTAACTTGCCCACCCAAGCATCAAAGAACACTCTCCATCTACAAAAAGAAAAGGAGGACTTGTGGCACCTTAGAGACTAACCAATTTATTTGAGCATAAGCTTTCGTGAGCTACAGCTCACTTCATTGGATGCATTCAGTGGAAAATACAGTAACTAAAACCTCTCCAACGCATCATCAAGGATCTACAACCTATCCTGAAGGACAACCCATCACTCTCAAAAATCTTGGGAGGCAGGCCAGTCCTTGCCTACAGACAGCCCCCCAACCTGAAGCAAATACTCTACCAGCAACCAAACACCACACAACAGAACCACTAACCCAGGAACCTATCCTTGCAACAAAGCCCGTTGCCAACTGTGTCCACATATCTATTCAGGGGACACCATCATAGGGCCTAATCACATCAGCCACACTATCAGAGGCTCGTTCACCTGCACATCTACCAATGTGATATATGCCATCATGTGCCAGCAATTCCTCTCTGCCATGTACACTGGTCAAACTGGACAGTCTCTACGTAAAAGAATAAATGGACACAAATCAGATGTCAAGAATTATAACATTCATAAACCAGTTGGAGAACACTTCAATCTCTCTGGTCACTCGATTACAGACCTAAAAGTCGCAATATTACAACAAAAAGACTTCAAAAACAGACTCCAACGAGAGACTGCTGAATTGGATTAATTTGCAAACTGGATACAATTAACTTAGGCTTGAATAGAGACTGGGAGTGGATGGGTCATTACACAAAGTAAAACTATTTCCCCATGTTTATTCCGCCCCCCCGTTCCTCAGACATTCTTGTCAACTGCTGAAAATGGCCCACCTTGATTATCACTACAAAAGGTTTTCTCGCCCCCCCGCTCTCCTGCTGGTAATAGCTCATCTTAAGTGATCACTCTCCTTACAGTGTGTATGATAACAACCATTTTTTCATGTTCTGTGTCTATATAAATCTCCTCACTGTATTTTCAACTGAATGCATCCGATGAAGTGAGCTGTAGCTCACGAAAGCTTATGCTCAAATAAATTGGTTAGTCTCTAAGGTGCCACAAGTACTCCTTTTCTTTTTGCGAATACAGACTAACACAGCTGCTACTCTCCATCTACAGGTTTCCAGTCCTTTTTATTCAAATTAAAATTGTTTTAACACAAATTCAACAAATCAGACATGTCCTTCCTCCCAACCTGAGGTTTTCTGCAGGAGCCCATCTACTCCCTAAGGATTGCTTTCCACAGGCCATCTGTTGGGGAGACACAGGAAGCCTCTCTGTTCCCTGCAGAATTACTCTCCACAAGCCATCTGCCTGGGAGTCACGTAGTACTTGGGTTCTTCCCCCGACCCAGGGACTCCAGTACTTCTCCCTAGCAACTGAGCTACTTGCTGGCTCTTATGAAGATCAGATGATCTTCAAGCTATCTTGTGATCCCTAGCCTCACAGCATCATCTGGGAGGCAGCTCTTTAATCACCAACGGAGGTTAAGCTGAGCTCCCTCATAGGGCCATTCCACCCCATGACAGGAGGATTTGGGGAGAGACAATTGTGGACCCGACAATCTTCTCCTGTTCTGTGCAGGATCCACAGCTTGATTCCACCTTCTGTGTGTGGGAACAGATGGGGAGCAGTTGGTCCATAAACAATACAGTGAAACACAAAGGTTCCATTTTAATTTTTTTCATTGGGGAAGCCAAATGGAAAAAAATGCAATATTGGTATAAAAGGACATGTTTAGGTTTCTAGGAGCAGAACCCTCCCCCCCCCCAAACTATTTAAAATGCTTGACAATATCCCTTTAAAATGCAAGCAGTTAACGTACTGTGGCTCACCAGGCTTTAGACATGACCCTGGAGTAAATGCATAATGTCCTGTGGCTTGATGAAAGTTCTGAAAAATTAACAAGACAGACTGACTGCAAAGCTCTTTTGCCTAAAGGCAGCTTTTCCAGGGTTTTTGCACTTTTCCTTTGTAAAGGGTGAATGCTAGACATGTGTCCAAATGTTGGCTTTGCTGCACAGGCGTCAGTGATGCAGCCTGTGAAGTGAAATAAACACTGTACGTCAATTCTTGTTGATCATAACAAAACTGTAAATAAAATGTGCATGAGGAAAAAGACAACTTTTTGGCTTTTTTTTTTTGACACCCCAAACTTCTTCTATGAGCTACCCATCTTCAGTAGGAAGTGAGTACAATGATAAGAATAACAAATAATACCATACTGTTCTCTACTACTTTCTACCTGAAGTCAGACAGATTGATGATCAAACTCATAAAGATTGTTTCAGCTGGTATTTTCAAAGGTTTCTTACAAAATGTGTTAGATTTGGAAAAGTAACAAGAAGAAACAAAAGTAGTCTCCATCAAAGGGAGCCCAGTGTTTCCCCTCAGTAACATCCTCCAGCAACTGAGAACCAAATGGCTTCTTTCTCTGCACACAAACTCCAATGGAGCTGTAGATGCTCAGCATCTCTGAAGATCAAGTGTTTTTTGTTTAGCTGCCTAAATATGGATGTAGATGCCTGTCTTTAAGTTAGGAGGCTTGCAAATTTTTGACCATAATGTATAACCTTCAGCAGGTCTTTTGGTGAGTGTAAAGTTTTTAATTTGGAAGGAAATGAACAAGAACAAAAAAGTCAAGTCAACCATGCACTGTGACCAGTCTTATGAAACTTGACTTTTTAAAGGGAAATAAAAGACCTAAGTCATGAGCCAAATTCTGATAGGGATGTAAAATTGTAACCGGTTAACTGGTAAGCATTAGTTTTACCGGTTAACCCACCTTAACTGTTAACCCCCGCGTTGGCTGGCCCCAGTGGCCCTGCGCTGGCCAGCCGGCCCCAGCAGTCCCGCACCAGCCAGCCGGCCAACCCCAGCAGCCCAGACTGGCTGGAGTGGCTCCAGCCCCAGCCACGCCGGTGGGCGGGATCAGCCCCAGCCACTTCATCAGTTAATCGTTTAAACAAAATATTTTTAATCATTTAAATGGTTAACTTTTTAAATGGTATTTACATCCCTATCAGGTACATGCATGCAGCTGCCACTCAGCTCCATGGAAGCTACTCATCTGAGAGTGGACTTTGGACCCTTTACATTTTGTAAAAACACCGTACCTCTGTTATTGACAAGACTTTACAGTATTGAAATGTGACAACATTTTAAAAATCTAATTCCACGTGCAGATGCAGCATTGATATTGTTCCCTTGTATTTCATTCAGCTTGGAAAGGGAAACTAATTTGAGCACTTTCCTTTTCTAGTTACCCTAAGCCAGCTCAGAGCTGCTGTTTGATTTCACAACTCTGGAGGGGAACATTACAAGCATGTAGTCAGTGCTGTTTTTATTTTCCCTTCATGATGTTGGCTCAGCTTGTTACTGTACCATATTAAACCTGGCAACAAGGAAAGGAAACCCTGTGTTGAATTAGCAACCTAGTCTGTTTTCCATTTAACTGAAGTAGAGAAACCCACATTATTAAAACTTTATTGAAATATTATATCATATTGCTGAGGAATTGCCTGGGATATGTAACCAACTGGGCAACCATTGAGAATAATCTTGATTTTTCTGGGATGCCAACCTGAAAAGCAGAAATTAATTGACAACATTCAAGATTTTGTCTTAACTTTTTGTGGATAAAATGTCAAACACAAGGAAGGCCATTAAACTCGGAGAACGCATTGATGAAGCCCTGTATAGGACAGAGTTCTGCTCTAATTTATGCCCGAGCAACCTAGCTGACTTCACTGGGGGTTGCACAGTACAACTGAGATGAGAATTTGGTTCATAGTGTGGAAAAATAGAGATGCAGAATAATTTTGCATTCATACAACTTGTCTGGTGTCAAACATGCCAGTTATTTTACTGCACCCACCATAATTACAGCTCATGGCTCGCATCCTGTGTTGAGATCTGCTGATGAATACAGGGGTCTAGGTAGTGAAATGGTACATGGGCATGAGGGTTCATGTCAGCAGATCCTGATTCAGCAGCTGTGCCACACCATGTAATGGTGGGTGCAGTAAAAATCTGGCATCTAAGGGATACCACCACATGGGTGCAGTGGTCCATACCAATGGATCCCAATGTAGGTCTGGGGTTATAAAAACAAGCACATGAGACCAAATCCTGGAGTCATTCTTCAGTTTGTAGTGACTATTGTATGAATTCGCCTGAATAAGGATTGCAGGATTTTCCAGTTTGTAATGTTACAAAGAGTAAGGGAAATTTCCTAATGACTCACATCCCAATTCAGCTGCTCCCCACAATCCTGCAACACTGTAAGATCATCGCCTCCCATCAGGCAAAAATAAAAAATCAAGCCGTCTCCTCCCTCACTCGTCACCTACTCAACCCGGTGATTTAAGTCCTGCTTCTTTCCACGCTCTTGTGCTCCATACATAGCTGCATTTATGGCAGAGCTCTGAACCTTATGACACTTTTAATTTCTTCCTCTTCCCCCAACCACCATGCTCCCAGTATGTTAAATAGGCTCTTTTGCATGCGCTTAACTAGCTGTTTTTGTTCCCATTCCTGGGTATGTCTAACAGGCAGGGTACCTATTCCTTCAGTGTGTCCCTGTTAGTCCAGCTAACCACAAATCCCATCTTTCTCTTCTCTTTGCTTTTGTTCATAACTGATCCTCTCTGCAAGTAAGCCAGTTGATGTGACTGGTACTGCTCATTTGTGTATGGAACACTCTCTTGTGGGTATGGGTTTGGCAGAATCAGATCTTTGGCTGTGAGATGAATAAAGTATTGGTCACAAAGCATGGAAGCATTAGGATCCATTCTCCTCTAAATACACCCAGGCAATTCACAATGATATTAATAGAAGTATCAGTCTACAGGTGGTGGAACTTAGTGAGTGGATGATAACTAAAACTAGTAGTTTTCTATCTAGATATCCCTCCAGAAAACGGCTTGTTTGGGGGGTAGCTGCCTCCAGAATGAGAATATTTTGGTGCCATTTTGTTCTCTAACATAGGGCTTAAGAAACAGGTTTACCTTTTCATGACCTATAGTAGCAAATATTCATGACTGACTGGTGTCCTGTGTGAGGTAGTCAGTGAGAGAATTGCCAGTTCTCATGGTTTTAGTTGTATTTTTCTTTAGGCAAATCAGAGAACTAGTGGTAGTTTCATAAGATGTCATGATACTCAAATGAACTAGATATATATATATGCGCACACATGTGCATGCAGATATACACACTGCTGCCCTCTACTGGATGTTGTCAGAACTACTGTGTGTGTGTCATAAGCACTATACTGCTAACTAATTTAAAAAGGCACTGAGCTTGAGAAAAAAAAGTTTCCTTTGTTTTGTAAACGTTTCTTCCACCCACCCCCAAAAGGTAAATTTTGGATTTACTAAGCTGATGGAATCCTTTTAAAATAAATGTGTCATTTCCAGTCAAGTGGTTGCTATTTGTTTTCAGGCAATAAGATGACAATGCCCTTGATCACTTGTTTAAAGCCCTGATGCAGCAGATGCCAGAGCAAACAAGTTCCTGTGTAGACTACTCCAGCAGCTATTTATAGTAAAACATTAAATAGTGTCTCCACCAGGCTGGGGTGGGAGTTGTTTATGCAGCCAATTGGAAATAGTATTCACACTTCACTTGTGGGCATAACCACTGGGGGATGCTGTTACTTTGCTGCTCGTTCTTCTGTGGTTGGTTTGTGCCATTTGGGTTTTGTGTTAGGCAGTACCAAGGGAAAAACCCCCACTACTCTTAAGCTGCTAACATCCATGGGCTGATAAAGCTGCTTGTTCACATAGCTACATGGCCATCCAGAGTGGGGGGGTCTATTGACTTAACTATTTTGCTGACCATATTGAGAGGTGATGGGTTGGAGTCAGGGAGTAACTTATCAGCAATGGGTTTCTAAATTGGTGTAACTTAGGTGCTGAGCGGCCTGAAGAAGGTGGAAGTTAAAGCAACTTTGAATTTGGCCCAATGACTGATGGAGAAAAGAAGATTCTGCATATTAATTAACTGATTAGTAAACTAATTTCTGCTCAGGATGGAATTAAATGTGAGGCAAATGCCATTGCTAAGGCAGATTTTTGACTGAAGGGGGAAATGTCACCCATTAGCCTGACTTAGACTTGGAAGTTCTTAAATCAGTTGCTTGGAAAATGATTTTATTGTAATAAGCTGTGCTTGCTAATACCCTTCATCACTAGTGAAGGCTGTCCCTGTTGAGGCAGGAGTTTCCTTGGTAGGCCTGTTTGAGCTAGTGGGGAGGATGTTGCTAGACTGGAAGGCTTGTGGCCTGATAATATGTTGGCAGTCTTATTCCTGGTTTCTATTTCCACCTCTGCGACTGACTGACAAAATGAAAATGTACTGGTTAGATCATGGGAGTGGGAGGCAAGGTTTGCAGCTGACAAAGACTGTATCAAAGGTTTCAGAGTAGCAGCCGTGTTAGTCTATATTCGCAAACAGAAAAGGAGTACTTGTGGCACCTTAGAGACTAACCAATTTATTTGAGCATAAGTGAGCTGTAGCTCACGAAAGCTTATGCTCAGATAAATTGGTTAGTCTCTAAGGTGCCACAAGTACTCCTTTTCTTTTTGTATCAAAGGTGACATATAACCTGGGGCAAATCGCATAGCCTTCCTGATCCTCAATTCACCCCTGCAGAATCTACTGTTGCAGGGGTGTTATAAGGATTAATTAGCACTTGTAACCAAAAATATAAGCACTTTATAAGTTCCATTAAACCAGAGAAATTTAATTAAAAGCTGGAATTGACTGGATAGTAAAAATAGATATTATTGATCAAATTCAGACACCAGCTTAATTGATTATGTAATAAAACCAAGCAAATTAAGGATTGTAGATCGAAAATATTTGAAAAAAGCCATTGAGGGCACCACACCATGAGAACAACTGAGGCGTTTGTGTCTGGAATTTAAAGTGCAAGAAGTCCCACTCAATAGAGAAAGCTGAAAACTCTTCACTTTCTACTCCCCTTTTGTAGATATAGATTTAAGGCACTTCCTTTGAGGGTTACCTCCGCACCTTCGGTGTACCAAAGCAACAATCTCTTGGATATTTGAGGATCTGGTTTGGGCAGAAATTGTTGTTGATGATCTGCTAATTTGGGGTATAAGTGACCAACACCACAATGGGAAGACCTGTGTAACAATTTGAAGCCTGGGAAAGGGGAGAATTTGCTGAATAAATAGTCATGTTGGAGATATGCTGGGTGATAGAGGAGTTTGACTGAACATTAGAAGAGTGAAGGCAATTATACAAATGGTAAAACACCAAAGGGAGGCCTTTGCAGAGAGTCACAGACATGTTAACAACAAATTCATCTTTAAATTGTCACTTAAGTACTCTACTGAGAATTGTGCTGGGGAACAATACAAGACGGCGCTGAGATGTGATAGGCAAGAGAAAGGGAATTATGAAAAAGGTCACACCATTACTGGAATGTTTTAATACTTACAAAGATTCTAAGATCTCAGTCATTGCAAGCTCACCTGAGCTGGGGGCTCTCCTTTTGTCAGTTACATCCAGTTTCAAAGCAGTGGCGAAAAGGTAACAGAGCTATGCTGAGGTTGAAAAGGATTCTGGCACTTGTATTTGGTTGTGAAGTTTCATTAATGTTTATGGGCAGAAATCAGGTGAGGAGGAAATCGCCCATGAACCAGCGGAGGCCATGTTACAGAAATCTCTGTGCAGAGCACGGCTTAGACTTCGGGAAATAATCAGAACATTGAAATAAGTACTGTTAGTGTTAAATACTGGTCTGATAAAGAAGTGCTTATATCAGGCTTGCTCTCAAGAGACGCTGTAAATATCAAAAGCAAGGAGCTGTAGGAAGAAGTGTTTGAAGTAAATTTGGCTCAAGTACTGCATTTTTAAACAACACTAGCAAATGCAAAATGATCTAACGCCTTGAGAAAGTAATTTTAGATGAACGATTATCAGGAGAAAAAACAACAAAACAAAAACCAGAAAAATTCCAAGCCTAAAAACTTTCTGGGACTATGCAAATGAAATCTGCTGCATGGGAGTCTTTACAAAGGGTGTTGTCATAATACCGCACAGTATGAGGTCTGAAATAATAAGCATAATCCATGGTGTTAATCTGGATAGGGAGAAGTTCTTACACAAAGAACAGAGCCTGAGATGTTCTATTCTGGCCAGGCCTGAATGCTGCCATTGAAGATAAAGTATCTCAGTGTGAAATCTGCAATAAATACAGGACACGGAATGCAAAAGAACCACTGAAACCATACGAGCTTTCTGACAGTTGGTTGAAAATTGGCACAGATGTATTTGAATTAAAAGGGAAAGATTGTATCTTAATAGTGGATTTTTATTTTGTGTGGGTGTGGTAAATTGAGCTATTGCACAAGATCACTGGAGTGCAAAAGGCAACTAAAGGCAGGCAGGCAGAAAACAAGATGTTAGGCACCTGGTGCAGCAAAATGGCAAAGGATGTGGTGAAAATACTAACTTCCATGGCATCTTTTAGTCTGTAAGCGCTGTGGGGCAGGGACTGTCTTTGACCATATGATTTGCACAGCACCTAACATGATGAAGCCCAACCTGGTTGCGGCTGTTAAGCACTACTGCAATCTAATTGTTAAATAATAACCACCTTGGGGGAAAGATGCCAAATTCTGCAGGTACAGAATCTACAGGGCTCTGATTGAGATGAATGGGACAGTTCCAACCTTTTCGAGCTATTGTTTCATTCTGGTTATGATTATCTCTGCACAAGAGCTACAAATATAATCTTAAAAAGAAAGCTGAGAATCTGGAGCACAGTTTTGCAGCAGGGGGTGAATTGAGCTGTAAATTCTGTGTCTGTGGAATTGTGGAGTCGTGGTTACACTCCTGTCCCACAACAGGGGTCAATATCCACTGATACCAATTCACTGGTGGGGAGAAGTGAAACAGGGGCAGGAGTCAGAGTAGCAGCCGTGTTAGTCTGTATCCGCAAAAAGAAAAGGAGGACTTGTGGCACCTTAGAGACTAACAAATTTATTTGAGCATAAGCTTTCGTGAGCTACAGTTCACTTCATCGGATGCATTCAGTGGAAAATACAGTGGGGAGATTTATATACACAGAGAACATGAAACAATGGGTGTTACCTTGCACACTGTAACGAGAGTGATCAGGTAAGGTGAGCTATTACCAGCAGGAGAGTGGGTGGGGGGAACCTTTTGTAGTGATAATCAAGGTGGGCCATTTCCAGCAGTTGACAAGAACGTCTGAGGAACAGCAGAATTATAACATTCAAAAACCAGTCGGAGAACACTTCAATCTCTTTGGTCACTCGATTACAGACCTAAAAGTGGCAATTCTTCAACAAAAAAACTTCAAAAACAGACTCCAACGAGAGACTGCTGAATTGGAATTAATTTGCAAATTGGATACAATTAACTTTAGGCTTGAATAAAGACTGGGAGTGGATGGGTCATTACACAAAACTATTCTCCCCCCTCCCCCGCTGTGCCTCAGCCCACCTTGATTATCACTACAAAAGGTCCCCCCCCCCGCCCCGCACTCTCCTGCTGGTAATAGCTCACCTTACCTGATCACTCTCGTTACAGTGTGTATGGTAACACCCACTGTTTCAGGTTCTCTGTTCCCCACTGTATTTTCCACTGAATGCATCCGATGAAGTGAGCTGTAGCTCACAAAAGCTTATGCTCAAATAAATTGGTTAGTCTCTAAGGTGCCACAAGTCCTCCTTTTCTTTTTAGGAGCAGGAGTGTAAAAGATAGCCAGGTGAGGGAGGTAGTGTCTAGACAGGGACTTATATCTGCACCAGAGGAAAGTAATTTATCTCAGACCAGACAACTTTGCTCACAAAGAAACCAAAACAAACCTTTTAAAGTGAGAGACGGTGGGTCCAATTCAGAGTTGAGTCTAGAGGTCTGATTCTGATCTCACGTAAGTGTAAATGGAGATTAAAGGGGGAGGACCTGAGATCAGAATTGGACCAGAGTCTCAGCTTCTATAACGTAGACCTGCTTTCAGCCCTTCAGCATGTAAGTCATCCCGTTTTAGACTTTGACTCTCACCCACTTCCCAACATGTAACTCACGTTCTCTCTGCATTTGGTCTTACATGTTAGTTTTCATGACTGTTCCATGGTCCTGTTTTGTTTTCTCTATTGCTGCTTCCACCTTCCTTTTCTTCCTGACAAGTACAAAGGGTTTGTCCCTGACAGATCCATATGTATTCTTTCTCCTGTTTTCCATGAAATTTAATATTATGATGTCCAATTTATTGCAGTGTATATGGAAATTATGCCCAGGATAGACTTTCCATTAAATTATATTTAAATTGGAAGAGAACACTGGCACTTTTACAAGGACTCCAGAATTAATTCCCTAAATACTGAGACTAGTTAATCTTTTGGAAGGGAAAAAAAAAAAAACCCTACGGATTTATATTTAGCAGAGGGAATGCATATTTTTTAAACAGAGCGTATATGCGGCCTCCTGAAGAAAGGAAAACATCTTTTACATTGATTTGTAGTCCATGGAAATACTACGTGGCCATAAAATATTTGCAGTGGGGTTCTGGCTTTTATGCAACTGGCTTTTGAAGTCTGAACTGTACTTAACCCTCTGAGAGTGGGTGCTGTGCTGAATGCAGCTACCTTTGGGGTGAAGGATGGAGGCTGTTTAACAGTTCATAGGAACTCTACCCGACACTTTAGGACAGGAAGTGATAAGAATACTGTGTGCAATTAAAACCACAGGGGAAATAATAGCCTTCTGGATATGAGGTGATGGGCAAAAATTGGTGAAGTGTTTGTACTCGGAAGATTCTCTTTGGAGACGTGCACATACACACGCATGCTGTGAAATGAGACTTGGGGAACGTGTACAGTGTCTCTGGTGCTATGAGGATATTAGTGATACGTCTATGTCAAAATATTTAGAGGTACATTTAGGATAAACCCTGAAAAGTCTAGACACTTGGCTGAAGTTTCTAATACTAACTGAATCATCGGAGGTTTCTTCTTTTTCTCCTTCCCCTGTCCCCCCCAATGCACCTAAAGAAGTGGATATGCTTCTCTTCTGATCCTTCAACCCATGCAGATCCTCCTTTCTCTCTTCCCTGACTCAATTCTTCCATTCCCATGGCTCCCCAGTTTCTTCATGACCTGTCACTAGCCCCTCATCTCCCTTTTCCTGGCCCCGAACTTAGCTTTTCAATATTCAGCAGGACCCACTCTCCCTTTGTTGATATCATAGTGGACTGTTTCAAGTGTGTAACACTTGGGGGTCTCTTCTTGCTTTGATCTGCTGTTCTACCAGTGTGTTCTCTCAGCCTGCCATAGGACTCATGGGATTTGAAGACAGGAGCTGAGACTTCGGAGATGAATTTCAGTAATGGTCAGTAATCAGTTGTGTGTCAAGGTAAATGAGACCTGAGGAGACTTGTCTAAACTTTTTCAACTGAAAAATAAGCTTAGCTTCAGTTCAGCTTGAGATCTAGGGTTTTTTCTATTCTGCATTCCTTTCTCTCATGAATATTGTAGCACTTTTATGCTGTATGAGACTATTGGTCTGTCAAGTCATTTTACCTGTGCCACTACGTGATGCTCAAAAGAAGGCAGAATAACTCAAATAATGTACATATGCAGTGTTGTTTTAGCTGTGTCGCTCCCAGGATATTAGAGAGACAAGACAGGTGAGGTAATATCTTTTACCTCCAATCAAAGATATTATCTCACCCACCTTGTCTCGCTATAATGTATCTAATTTTTTAGTGCTGTACCTGGGGAGAGAAGGAGAAAAAATCCTTTTGTCCCTATGTTGAGCTACCCTGAAGCCTGAGGTTTGATTATTCTTATTATGCATAACTAGAGATGTTATTAGCCACAAGATTATCTAAACTTGGTAAAATAAACTCCTTGTTTCTCTGGCCTCCGGTGGTAATGAATGCCATAGGCTGCCCACATGCTGTCTGCAGTAATGTTTCCTTTTGTTCTGAATTTACAGACCACTAATTTCACACTGTGCGAGACCTTGTTCTTCTTTTATGTGACCAATCAGTTTCCATGCCTCCCTTCATAATTTGAAGGGTAAAATGCTTTTTAAATAATGAGAAATTGCTCACCTTTTGAATATACAACTGGTATAATTCCTTGGAGGCCTCGCATCTATGGCACAATTCTGGGTGAGAGTTGCTGTCTTTGTCTAATCCAGTTGGCCTGATTCTGATGAGGACTGTCCTTAGGATTTATGGGGCCCTATGCAGTATTATTAAACTGGTGCCCCTATGCCCAACGGCAGCCTGGGCTTGCATGTGTATTTTAGATAAGGGTGGTCTTTTGAAGGATTTATTTAACAAACTGTATATCTTAAGAGCCAAGCATTTAAGGCTAAAGATGAATACTCAGATTATGCATCTAAAAATCTATGCAATGATTTTTTAGAGATGTGATTTTTATAATCTTCAGCAACACACTAATGAAATATTTTTAAAGAACATTTTAAACTAAGGTCATGTAGACTAACATGTTCGAAGTAAATATGACAGTAATGCACAACTGTATTTGTCAGTAAATTCAGAAACTGACAGTATATACCTGAGGGTTGGCAAATGCCTGTTAAATGGTTTCATTACCACTCGAATGGCTCTTTAACAGTTTTAATGACAGGTTTCAGAGTAACAGCCATGTTAGGCTGTATTCGCAAAAAGAAAAGGAGGACTTGTGGCACCTTAGAGACTAACCAATTTATTTGAGCATAAGCTTTCGTGAGCTACAGCTCACTTCATCGGATGCATAGTGTGGAAAGTATAGAAGATCACAAGACCATCACAAGGCCTAATAACATCAGCCACACTATCAGAGGCTCGTTCACCTGCAAATCCACCAATGTGATATATGCCATCATGTGCCAGCAATGCCCCTCTGCCACGTACATTGGTCAAACTGGACAGTCTCTACGTAAAAGAATAAATGGACACAAATCAGATGTCAAGAATTATAACATTCATAAACCAGTCGGAGAACACTTCAATCTCTCTGGTCACGTGATTACAGACATGAAAGTTGCGATATTACAACAGAAAAGCTTCAAAACCAGACTCCAGCGAGAGACTGTTGAATTGGAATTCATTTGCAAATTGGATACAATTAACTTAGGCTTGAATAGAGACTGGGAGTGGCTAAGTCATTATGCAAGGTAACCTATTTCCCCTTTGTTTTTCCTACCTCCCCCCCCTCCCCCCCCCCCAGACGTTCTTGTTAAACCCTGGATTTGTGCTGGAAATGGCCCACCTTGATTATCATACACATTGTAAGGAGAGTGATCACTTTAGATAAGCTATTACCAGCAGGAGTGTGGGGTGGGGGGAGAGAAAACCTTTTGTAGTGGTAAACACCCATTTTTTCATGCTTTGTGTGTATAAAAAGATCTTCTATACTTTCCACAGTATGCATCCGATGAAGTGAGCTGTAGCTCACGAAAGCTTATGCTCAAATAAATTGGTTAGTCTCTAAGGTGCCACAATTACTCCTTTTCTTTTAACAGTTTTAATGTTGTGCTAATAGGTCTGGCAGGCTTTTTCACTTTTAAGTACTAGATCGCGCCAGGAGGAAGATTCACCAGGCTGCAGCAGCCAGCTGTGGTGGGAGCCTTCAGGAAGGGTCAGATTAGAACAGGGATAGGAAGAGGCAGGAGGGTGGACACTAAGACTCAGGGGTGCCCCAAATTTTTGGGTGCCCTACGCAACCCATATGTTGCGTATGCCTACGGACAGCCCTGATTATACGTTGGTTTTACACTACTGTAATTAGACTAGTGTAGATCAGGAGTAAGTGAAAGCAGAACCAGGTCCTGTATATATTTACGTGTCATGGTTGCAGGGCTAACTGCACCTCTTTCCGGTCTCTCTTGAGTGCACCGCCTCAGGTGCCAGGCCTCATGGCTTTATCTCTCCACCAGTGGAATAGGCCAGGCCCCTGCTTGCAGTACCCAATGTGTCATCTGTGCTTTCCTGGCAGGTCTGACTTGGATGGCCACCTGTGATTGTTCCCTCCAGGAGCCAGTGGTATACAGTGATCAGAATGCTGCCTTAAAACAAAAACAAAAAAGTTTTTAATTCTTTTTCTCCAAGGGCTTTGTTCTTACTGTTCCTATTAAAGAACAGAATCCATGCATGTCGCCCTTACCTAAAGCATGGCTTAGACAGGCCTTGCTTCTTCATACACTCCAGTGGGCGCTTGTGGAACCTATGCCTGCTTGATGTGGCACTCTGTCCCACTCTAGTGGTGGCTAGACCAACTAGAGATTGATGAGCCTGCTACAGCCTTGGCTAAGAGACAGGTGTCATTTAGCTCATCCGGTAGAGGCTCATGCATTAAGCTCCAAAGGTCCTAGCTGACAACGACCGGGGTCTGCCAGCATTGTACTTGTGTCAGTCTGGTTTCTCTGACCACTCCCCAACAGCTATTTCCTCTCCTGAGAGGGAAAATGTCCATTTTAATCCATGCCAAGTCCATATGTTCTTGACTGTTCCTGGGCTTTAGCCCTTCTGGAGAAAACCAATCCAAGAGAGTCAGCAGGGTGTCGAGCCAGATTCCTCAGAGCCAATGCCTCTACCATGTCCTGTAACAACCCTCCAGTGTTTGCTAAAGGCTAGCTTATCTCGATCTGTTATTTTTCCTTCCTGCTTGTTTCCAGCCTGCTGTTACACTAAACCAATATATTGATTCAGTAAACAGCCTAATAACCAGATCAACATACTGTATTCATAAATTATTACAGAGCAGCTCCAAGTCCGTCACAGCTGCTTCTTCCTTTCACCCTTTCTTTTAAAACAGTAAAGGTCAGACTGCAAACACTATGGGTGAAATCCTGGTCCCATTGACGTAAATGACTAAAGTCCCTTTTGAGGCCAGGTTTCCACTCCTTGTATCTGAGTGGCCATATTGTAATAGATCAGAGAGATTATGTGAAACTGCTTACCTTAACAAAATCTGTACAAGAATGTCTGGGTTTAATCATTTCTTACATGTGACCATCACAATGAATACGATGTAGGTGATGTTACAGGCGGAGGCATCTGAATGTGTATCAGTGGTAATTTTGTGTATTTCATTTAAAGCTCCACATAGCGGCTGTTCTGTGGTGTCTTTGAAATGGGGCAGCAGTTTCAGTGTAGTATTTGCAGTGCTACTTCCTGTCCTTGTTGGCTCTCCCAATAGAGGACAAAAATGATAATGGAAACTGAACTATCTTTGCACCCCAGATGGCAGCTTCAGATCAGGGTTTAATTTATTGATTGTCTCATCAGCTAGCCATAGTATCTAACCAGTGCTGAAAAGAACAAGGTTATGTTAACAAAAATCAGTATTATCCCCAGGGGAACGTCTGTTTAATAGGTTTAGAAATAAGCTTGCCCCACTCAAAAATAAATGTTAACTGGACTAAGTGAATGAGAAAAGGAGGCCAGTTGATCCTATAAGGATTATGACGGTAAGATCTCACCAGTGAAAGGTTTTAAAGGTACCTTTAATATTCTTCTTTGTCCCCAGTTTCCCCCAGTCTGGGCACTGTGCTGAACCGAAAGCAGAACCATCACTCCTTCCATAATACTGTGCCATTTTAATGACTAAATTGCTGTGAATGACTGCAAGAGACACTGAATAAACACTCCTCTAATGAACAGGAATTAGACACTTAATAATCAAACAGTAGAGCTGTTGAAGATGCCAAGTTAAAACATTAATTTCACATTTATAAAGGGAAGGTTTTTTTCTTTTAAGCGGCTGGATTTGCTTTTGTTCTATACAACAAACAGCTGTCTGTTGAAAGATACCATCCCTTAGCTAACAAGGGAAGTCTTTAATCTTTTTGCTTAGCTAAAGCTTTCAGATATTTTTCAGGCTTCAGGTGGAGAGCGAGAAGGGGCTGCCATTCTATCTGGTTAACATGTCCTTTCGCAAGAACATGGCCATTCTTTTGGGTGTACCTGTCTTGCCTAGCATAGTACGATAGACGCTACTTGAGATCATGCAGCTTTGTTAGTAGATTGGTCTCCTTTAGACAAGCAGAGGACCGCAGAACTTTGACTCACAACCCCTCTTGAGTCACTGGTGGGCACGTATGTTATTTGGAAGGGTAACTTTTGAGATGAGTCTTTAAACCATAGTCCCAGTATTGGTCTAGTCATAGTATGTCCCAACATCTATACTGGAAAATAGTAGGTATGGGCTTCTGAAGTTTGATCAACTATCTCATTTGCCAGTATTGTGTATTCATTGGTGCCGCAGAGCATGATGTGGCAGAGCATGCAGTATCAATTACTTTTGGCTGTAGTCAGTACCGTCTAGCTCACTATTATTTATATTATGGTAACATCGAGAGGTACCAGTTGAGATCAGGTTCTCACTGTGGTAGGCACGGTACAACCACATAAGAAAAGACAGTCCCTGACCCAATGAGCTTACAATAAACAAGAGGTCGGAGGAGTAACAGAGAGATGAAATGACTCGCCAAAATATACTCCTGGGGGTCTGGGCGTGCGTGCCCACGTGATCACCGTCGGGGGTGCTGGGAGTGCGGGGCTGAGTGTATGTGCATGCCATCATGCAGCATGTCAGTGGCACAGCTGGAATATTCCACAGGCCTCCTTAATCCAAGTCCAGTACTATACCCACTAGGCCATACTGCTTCCTCAGGTCAGGTGTATAATCTGTCCTTCTATCATGTTGCCAAGCTGCACGTAAAAAAAGTGAGAGAGAAATCACATGCCATTGAGGAGATCCAGTGAATGTAACTGGGGGAAGTACGTTTAAAAGAAGCAGAGAAGAACCCTGCTCAAATGTCCTAAGCATTTGTGTTCATGAGACAGCAGACATCTTATAAAATGAAGGAGTACTGAAGAAAATATAATGCTGTGTGAAAGAATCTGCTCAACCATAAAATAACTAGGGTTCCATTACTGCCCCCAGAGCATGGAAATTCCACCTGCCCTGCAGGAAGAGAACCTCTTTTATAGAGGAACTCAGTAATATTCAGTGGAATTCACCCTGCAGGGCAGAATATGCCTCTGGGGGTTGGGGACGGGAAGAAGTGGGATTTTAAAGCTCCAGGAAGGCAGAGAAAATCAGGGATAAATTGAAAAGCAGTTGAACCCTATGAAAAAAATCACCCTGGCAACCTGCTGATTGGGAAGTCATTTTTGAATTGATATTATTTAGTTGTATGATGATAGTAACTCAAGGTCCCAGCCATATTCAGGCCCCACGGTGCTGAGCTCCATACAGACACTTAGTGGGGAACAGTTCCTGCCTTGAAGAGCTTACCACCTAAACAGAGCATGCTACCAAAAGATAGTAGGGGAAGAGGAGGCAGATCGAGGGGAAAAGACTTGCTCAAATCAATGATCAAGATGGGAAGTCGATTGCAAGTCTTGTGCATCTGAGTTCTGTGCCCTGTCCATTGGACCACACTGTATTCCGTAGCCCCAAACTTCTGGGTAAGGATGATTCCATGTTCAGAGGTTCCTGAATCTTTAAATACACCCACAACATATTGGGTAAGATGACACCTCCGTTTCCATGGGGACCCTTTGCATTCCGAACAGCTGTTTGGTGTAGCTGTGCTTTTGACTAGAAATGGACGTGAGCTGTGACATTGAAATGTGGAGTTGAACTATTTCAGCGTTTTGAGTGGAGGTTCAGATCTAGCCCACAAAGTTAAAACCCCATCTAGCCTAATATTGAAGGTGATTTGGATCTGGTGTTCCAGTTTGAACCCATCTATGTTGGCCTTTGTCTATTTAGCATTAAGAACATAAGAACGGCCATACTGGGTCAGACCAAAAGTCCATCTAGCCCAGTATCCTGTCTTCCAACCGTGGCCAATGCTACATGCCCCAGAGGGAATGAACAGAACAGGTGATCATCAAGTGATCCATTCCCTTTCACTCATTCCCAACTTCTGGCAAACACAGGCTTGGGACACCATCCCCGCCCATTCTGGTTAATAGCCATTGATGAACCTATCCTCCATGAATATATCTAGTTCTTTTTTGAACCCTATTATAGTCTTGGCCTTCACAACATCCTCTGGTGAGGAGTTCCACAGGTTGACTGTGTGTTGTGTGAAAAAATACTTCCTTTTGTTTGTTTTAAACCTGCTGCCTATTAATTTCATTGGGTGACCCCTAATTCTTGTGTTATGAGAAAGCGTAAATAACACTTCTTTATTTACTTTCTCCACACCAGTCATGATTTTATAGACCTCTCTCATATCCCCCCTTAGTCATCTTTTTTCCAAACTGAAAAGTTCCAGTCATATTAATCTCTCTCATATGGCAGCCTTTTCATACCCCTAATCATTTTGGTTCCTCTTTTCTGAACTTTTTCCAATTCCAATATATCTTTTTTGAGATGGGGTGACAACATCTGCACGCAGTATTCAAGATGTGGGTGTACCATGGATTTATATAGAGGCAATATGATATTTTCTGTCTTATTATCTATTCCTTTCTTAATGATTCTCAATATTCTGTTTGCTTTTTTGACTGCCACTGCACATTTATTGGATGTTTTCAGAAAACTATCCACAATGACTCCAAGATCTTTCTTGAGTGGTAACAGCTAATTTAGATCCCAACACCTCATTTAGACCCCATCTGACACATACCAAACTATGTACTTTTCCTTCTGGAAATGTGCAGTTTTTGTCTTGGTAATTATATGGTCAGTAGTAACCCCTGGTAACAATGACCTGGCAGTGTCAAAAGAGTAGTAAACCTTTAAGAGGGATGGAGTTGTTCTTAAACACTTTACTTGGTGTACTAGGCACAGGGAGACTTAGACTCACATTGGAGACATGCAGTTTCTTGCTCCATCAAGAACAAAAAACATGTTTGCTGTGGCAAAGTAGGAAAACCTAGTAGTCCTTTATAGTATTTTTACAATTCCCCCACATCCCTCACACTCTTTCCTGAGACAGTTCACATGTGGGAAAATTGGTTTTGAGACCCGTTTTGAGTTTCCCTTGCCCATGAGCTACTGTTCATGTTCAGTAATGTGTCTATCTTGTAGTTTGCCATGAATTTTTGTAGGCAAAATCTGAAGCTCTAGAACAAGAAATGATCATAGTTTCTTCCCAGGCTTTTACTAACAATCACGTTGATCCTTTCGGTATCTTGGTGTACATACATGGGTAACGTATCAAGGAGCAGAAATGCAGTTCAATGAGTCCCTTTGAGGCTTCATCTCACTAATCTTAATTCTCCACAGTGGAAATTGTCTCCCTATTCTCCAACCCATCGGCAACTTCTTTCTGATTGCAGCACGCTTGCTCTTCCAGGGCAGGGATCTCTTGTTTCTGCAGCATAAACACACTGCCAGAGCAAGACATTCTCTCACGCAACCTTATTTCTCATGCGTTTTTTTTTTACACGTGTTCTCTTTCTTCCCTTCCTGTCTTTGTTATATATGTCATGGTGCAGCTTGATAGATTACAAATCATACTTTAACCTTCTTCAGATGAGAAGATAACAATCATAACTCTCCCTTACTGCCTGGGTCTATTCCTTCTCATTGTAACTAGTCTGCAAGGAAAATTACCTTCACCTTATGCCCAAATAAATCTGTTAGTCTCTAAGGTGCCACCGGACTCCTCATTGTTTTTGTGGATACAGGCTAACATGGCTACCCCTCTGATACTTGGTACCTTCATCTCTGTTACTGGTACTCCTCAGCTCTTTTCTCTTCCTCTGCAGCTGGACACGGAATTGTTTTCTCCAGTTCCTGCTTGCATGGCAGTCGCTGTGACGTGCTTGCAATCACTTCTCTTCAGGTTTTACACCCAAGACCATTATCTCTAAGTGTCTCTTGATTCTAACTCTCTGCAAAGCACTTCTTGAATGCCTTGTAGGTGGGATGCTATTTGAAATGAACTTTTTTTTGTTCTCCACACAGTATCACACAAACAATGTCAGTCGAAACAATTTCAATAGGAAAAATGTTCTTAAAAAAACAAACCAACCCTTAAGCAACCTTTTTGATAAACAACCCCTTTTCTCATAGCCAAATTTTCACAGCGCACGGGTGCTGCTGGGGAAGAATGCTAACAGGCTTCGTGAGTGCATTTTATTAAGCTGAGAACATCAAGAGCTCAGATGAATCTGAATTATAAATCATGGTACGCCTGATTGTGCTCCTGAAGTCCATGATTGGAGGGTCATCTGTCACAAGTAGAAGGGGAAGTTAGCCACTTCTGCGGCAGTGTCCCCCTCTGCCAGTTCATCGGGAGTCCATGAAGGCCCCTCCGCAGATCTGGGAATGCATGGGGGTAGGGGGGATCGGCTCACTGTCTCCCTACTGGTGTTGCAGAGATCAAGGCAGAAATGTGGTACAGCTCTAGCATGTTTTCACAGTGGGAGAGCTGCTGGCTCCAATGGAGACATGTTGCCAAAGAGAGTGGGCAGGAAGAAGGGCACACAGAAGGGCCTACAAATGGACCAAGCCTCCTTGTCTTCACCTGGAATTAGTGCCGGTTCCATGGAATCTGTGGGTTTGTGGCCTGTGACTCCGTCCTCCAACACACGAGTGTGGAGAAATGTGCAAAAGGCCCACCTCCCAAAGGTTTCCTCCCTCTTTGTCTCCTCCCTTGGATGTTCCTACAAAACCGAGCATTTGGTTTCTGTGTTAACTTCTGAAATGACTCTGTGTAGCTTGAAAGCTTGTCTCTCTCACAAGTTGGTCCAATAAAAGATATTACCTCACCCAAAATGTCTCTCTAATATCCTGGGACCGACATGACTATAACAACATTGCATTCAGCAGCCTCTGTCAGGTGTGATGTGAAAATTTTGGTCTGTCCTGATTTTTATTCATCACAGTGGGGCAGATGCTGTTCTCAGCAATGCTGTTGTAAATCTGGAGGAAACCTGCTCAAGTCAGTGGCGTTCCTCTGTATTTGTAGCAATTTGGCAGATACAAATACCTGGGGTGGTGTCTTAGTACAGTTGTGATTTTGTTCTTGTGACCTGTTGTCTTGTGGCATTTGTGGAGGCCCTGGGGGATACAGGCTGTTGTTATAATTATAACGTGTCATCATAACACCATCTTGTCACTTGGAAGTGTTACTCCCTTGCTGGTTTACAAGTCACACTGTGTAGTAAGAACCTTGCATTGTCCTTGAGGAAGCTCTCAAATTTCCACCTTCTCTCAAATCTACCTTTCTTTGCAAAGTTCGTTTCTGAGCAACTGTTCCCGTCTTCCTTAGCCCTGGTCTACACTGGGGATTGGGGGGATCAATCTAAGTTATGCAACTTCAGCTTCGTGAATAACGTAGCTGAAGTCAACGTACTTAGACCTACTCACCACGGTGTCTTCACTATGGTGAGTCGACTGCTGCCGCTCCCCCGTCGACTCCGCCTGCACCTCTCACGGTGGTGGAGTACAGGAGTCGATGGGAGAGCACTCAGGGGGGGTAGATTTATTGCGTCTAGACTAGACATGATAAATCGATCCCCGCTGGATCGATCGCTGCCCACCAATCTGGCGGGTAGTGTAGGTGTACCCTAAGATACGTTGGAGCAGAGCTTGATGAGCCAGATTCTCAGCTGCTATGACTCCACTGATGTCAACAGAGCTATGCCTGTTTGTATCAGCTGAGAATCTGGCCTTACAAATTTAACTTAATTCCATATCACACAGTTGAACCATGCCGGGGGCGGGATCTAAAATTACTGTATACATCACATGAGCAGTAGTGTTTGCAATCAGCATGCAGAATATCATAGTGATTTTTAATCTGGGAATATGGAGAAGTTCAGACTGTGGATCAGGCCTCAGTGCTTTTAACAAAGGGTTTCTGTTAGGTGTATTCAGCCAAATCCTGACATGCTAGTATAGCCCCCTTGATGGTGTTCGCTACGCATGCTCCTCTGTGCCCAATCCATAGAGGGATGTGTCTGCTGCAGCCTCCAACTACAGAGGCCACCTCTGTTAGGTCAAGCTGTAGATACTCATGGTTTTAGCTCCGAAGATCTGTGGTCTTGGCCAAGACGGTGGCCATCACACTAACTCACTTTTGGAATGGAAGTTTTGCCCCAGAAAAAAATGAGTAAGGACCTTAGTATCTGGCCCATCACTACCATTATTACTGCAAGGCAC
Organism: Chelonia mydas; assembly: GCF_015237465.2. Classification (NCBI taxonomy): domain Eukaryota; kingdom Metazoa; phylum Chordata; order Testudines; family Cheloniidae; genus Chelonia; species Chelonia mydas. The sequence continues at coordinate 118,461,271 of NC_057853.1, read as the reverse complement.
CAACCATATTAATGTCTGGGCACGCTTTTTTATTAAGGACTGTTTCCTGAGGTCCTTACTCAGGCAAACTTCCATTGAATTGGAGTCTTCCCTGAGTAAGGACCCAAAGATTTTGTCCTTAAATAAGGTATGGGAGAAGGGAATCGCCTTCTCTATTTGTATTGATAACCTGTTGCATGTGGATTCTACTACCAAGTCAACTTTCTCTATTCCTGAGGGTTGTGATCTTGTGGGTTGCGCTGAGTGTCTGTTTGAAATGCAAAGGTCACATTATGAGCCTTTCAGGCATTGTTCTAAGATGGCTTCATTCCTGTTTGCTTTCTGCAGTGCCAAATTGTCACTGTAAATAAGTGTTCTACTAATATTGTTTCTGTAGAATCGCACAGCTCCCTAGGGCTGTGTAATGCTCCTACAGCAGATGCATTGGACATATGCAGCATTGTTATTGGAGCCTGTTTAGAAAACTGTCAGCAGTTTTGGTCATTCCATTTCCATGTTTTAAAAGGGCATGATGTCCCTCAGAGAGCTACAGCCGTTCTTATAATCATGGCAATAAGATTAAAGCTTTCGGCTTCTCAATGCAAGTCTAGTAAAATGTTTCCAAATCCTTTTTATGTCCTTGAGTTTGACTGTTAAACTTGTTGGCAGATATGGCTGGATCATAACGAATCATGCTGGGCTGTAGGGCCAGAAAAGAATACTTGGTTCACCTAACCTGACCCATTTCATTTATCAGGATTACACACTGCCTCATTCTCACTATCTTATCCTCTCTTCTGTTGGAATCACCACAGAGAAAATGACTTCACTCCTGGAAATCTGTTCAACTGCTAAATTCCTCTCACTGTCTAGAATTATTTCTTAACAGCTAACCTAAACACTTCCTTCCCTAGCTTTCTGCCATTGCTCTTTTCCTGCCATCTTCCAAGGTGGTGAATAATTCCCTTTCATTGTAATATATTACTCTTGAAGGTATTTATAGTCTGTAATCATGTCAGCCCTCACTCTTTTGTACAGTAGACACAGCTCTCCCTATCACTCCCCCTTTGTCTTGTCCTTGACTTTTCCGAGACGGATCCTGATGTTTTGTTTATGTTCTTTTACTCTGCTTTTAACTGTGGTGTCTGAAGCCAATGAGACCTTTGAGTGTGATCAAGTACTAATGACTTACTTCGGGGTCACACAGTGAAGTTAGGTGGGATCACTTCAGCCAGCCAGAAAAGGCAGCTTGAAATGATGACCTTATTTCCTGTTACTTTCTTCTCTTTCACACACATGTATCTTTTGGAAACCAACACACAGAGGTGTGTGAAAATTTCAGACAAAACTAGAAATGGTCAAAACCAGAATTTTTCATATCTCGCTGTAAATTTTCAAAAATGGTCCATTTTTGTGGAAAAAGCAATTGAAATTTTGTAGGGTTTTCCACCAAAACCAGGAACTTTGTGTAAAAATGGGGAAATTCTCACTCCTGAGCAACAAAACCACAATTCAGTATTTCTTTAAGTAAACATCAGTTCAACTGGTAAACATCTGATATTTGCCATTTTTAATTTGCAAATTTTACAGCAAATGAAATAGAAAATTTGATATGCCTCAGAATGGAATAGCAAAAATGTTCATAAAAAGGAGTACTTATGGCACCTTAGAGGCCACAAGTACTCCTTTTCTTTTTGCGAATACAGACTAACACGGCTGCTACTCTGAAAAATGTTCATGTGAACTTCTGTGGGGAAAATTTCACTCTGATGCAGCTTTGTCAATGCAGCTTTCCCCAAGGTGGATCTAGCTTTTGGGAATCTGTCATTTTACCAATAAAGTTAACTTAATTGACTTTAAATTAGCTAGAAACCAAATAATTTACTATATTCTCTCAAAAGAACTGGGAGCACATGGCTCATTGCACAAATGGCAAAAAGACTATGCATATTTTAGAGGAGTCATAGAAGTTAGAGATGGAGTTCTCACCTGGAATACTGTGTTCAGTTCTAGTCACCCTGGCCCAGACCCTCAAAAATATCTAGGCGCCTAACTCCCATCCATGGGATCTGGGCCTTTGAGGATCTGGGCCTCTGTTGTTAAGGAGGATATAGCAGAAATAGAAAGGCAACTAAGGGATGAGCAATGAGAAAAATTAGAGGCCTGGAAAAAATTAGAGGCCTCTCTTCCATCTGAAGAGAGATTGAAATGACTGGGGTTGTTTACTTTAGAAAGGAGACCAATGAGCAGACACAATAAAGGTATATAAAATACTGAATAGTGTAGATAAGGTAGATCGAGTACTATCTCATAATACAAGAACAAAGGGGTGTTCAATGAGATTGAAAGGAAGCAGATTGAAAACTGATACAAGAAAATATTTTTTCACAGAATACACATTTAGCCTTAGGAACTGATCGCCACAACATATCACTGAGGCCAAGAATGTAGTAGAATTCAGAAAAGGATTGGACATTTATATGGATAACCAGAGTTATGATTTTTTTAAAATCTAAGAGTTTTAGAAGGGGTGTAAATCCTCATACTTCAGGGCCTTTAACCACATACGGGTTTAGGAAGAAACCTCCACAGCTTATTCCATATCTGCCTACTGCAGGGTTTTCTGCACCTTCCTCTGAAACACCTGGCACTGTCAGAGCAAGATACTGGACTACATGCACCCCATCAGTCATATTACATCTGACCAACATTCCTGTAGAAAATACTAATCTCTATCTCTCTCTTGTTGGCTGCTCCACCTGTGCTTTCCCCATACTTTTCCAGCTGCCGTTCCCCACACACACTCCACACGCAAACTGTTACTTCTGCAAGCCACCTGCTCCCAATCCATTGGGTCAAATAATCAAGTATTTTCAATTGGTATTCTTTATCTGATTTCTATGAACATCCTTGCCCCGCCCCCATGCCCACACACCAGGCTGTGTATGAGAAAAAGAGACAGATGACTTACTCTCAATATAATGAGTGTTTTGTGTTGAAAGTGCTGTGTGTTTTGTATGTCCCCCAGTCCCTCTCCCTGCTAAAGCAGGATTATTACCTACAGACATTTTCTTCTCCTGTATATACCTGGTCTAGTTTTACAAGTCCTAGATTTTGGCATTTCTGCCACATCTATAGGTAGTAGTGAGAAAATGATGAAAGGGTGAATTAAGAGCAATTTGGGTCTGCATCTAGACTAGCAAAGGGGCTGAGTTACAGTTCTGATTAGAATCAAAACTTTTCCAAAGTTTGGGGATTTGGTTCAGACCCAGTACAATAACAGACTTAAGAAACCAAGTCTAGATACAGATTTGAACTACCACAATGTCTGGAAAGAGTGGGGTCCAGTTCTGATGATCTGTTACTGTCTAGATTAGAGATAATGCAGAATTATAATTTTGCCCAAGTAATTTTTATGACTCTGCGGTACTCATACAAAAACACCATTGTGGCCAACTAAACTACCCAAGGAGTTTTCATTTGATGCTTACTTCCATGTAGCCCATGCAGTCTGAAGGTTACAGAATTTATTATTGATATTTAGTTGTGTGTAATTTATGAAATAAACTGACACAGCAGGATGGCATTGTTAACACATGAGTTAACATTGCTTTGGTTGTGTTTCTCATGTACCATCAAATCAATTTATTTCTGTTGACATTCTGTATCTTATTTCTATGGACCCTTCCACCAGTGTACATATACACAGTATTGTGCAGGTGGAGAAAGAAGCAGATGACTTGTTCTTGACATAATGATTGTTTTGTGTTCAAACTGCTGCATGCTTTGTATGTTATGAAGAAATGAAGATGAATCAATTCATTCATGAACCAATAAAGCTACTGCAGTGACCAGGTCAATTAATTGATAAACTGTCTCTTTGGATCCCTGGCTAGACATGCACATAATCACTGCCCTGCTTCATGCACCTCTTAGCTCCCCTGCTCCACCATAACCATTACCTCCTCATTCCTGAATGACGGTGTAAAAATGGTAGGTTGCAGAGTAGCAGCTGTGTTAGTCTGTATTCGCAAAAAGAAAAGGAGGACTTATGGCACTCTAGAGACTAACAAATTTATTTGAGCATAAGCTTCATGCATCCAATGAAGTGAGCTGTAGCTCACGAAAGCTTATGCTCAAATAAATTTGTTAGTCTCTAAGGTGCCACAAGTACTCCTTTTCTTTTTGGTGTAAAAATGGTAGCTCACCTAAGGTTGCAGCTGGTGAAGCATTGGGGGAGAAAGCAGGGAGGAAGGATGTTGGTTGGTGCAGGAGACCAGCTGGGTTGGCAGTAGGAGGTTACTGGAACGTGGCATTACAGAGTGTGAGTGGAGAGAGAGACAACGGGCAAGGTGCAGGAGGACGCTGGATACAGCAGCATTTCGGGAGCAAACCAAGGGGAGGGACTGGTGGGGCTGCAGTTGGAAGGTAGGGGTGGCGGGACAGGTCAGGTGTAGGTGCATCTTGGTGGTGGATGGGCAGGGAAGCAGTCTGGAAGTGGGGACTACCAGCCATCTGTGCATGCATTCACCTGAATGGTATGCAGTTGCACGTGCACATTTGCAGGTAAATTTTCAGAACTGAGTTTTGACCTCTGTTTCTGAAAACGTGTCACTGAAACTTTCCATACACTCCGATGCTGAGCTGCTTTCCCTGTGTCATGCTCTGCATCATCAGACTGTCTAGAGGGCAGCTGTCTATATGGTTATAGACATTTATTATGTTCAAGATACTGTAGAAAGACTTTTTAGTGATTTACAGTGTAGGCATTGAGACTAGCTCTTATCTCACACTGCAGTTCCCTGTAAATTAGCCTTGTGATTTGGCACTGAGAGATTCCCATTATTACTCAGATCAGATTTAAAGTGTCACTTTTTTTTAACGCTGTCTCAGACTCTATAGGTGGACCCTTCCCGGCTTCCTCTCACCGATGCCACCACAAGCAGAAGCATTGTCTTCCCATCACGCACTGCGGAGCTTTGTCAATCAGCCCGCTACTTTTCCATCCCCATGCCAAGGGGTCCCAGATCATCATGGACACGGCACAGAAGGCAGTGAAGCGGCAAGCCAGCTTCTGCAATGCCATTACCTTCAGCAACAGGCCTATCGTGATCTACGAGCAAGTCAGGTTAAAGGTGAGTAAATGACTCCTCCCTCATTGCTGTTGTAACAGCCTCAAGTACTGGCAGGAAAGACTAGGTGTAAAATATGAGTGAGTTATAGCAAAACCTGTATATAACATAGTTCCCAGAAAAGCATAGATGGGAGTCTGGGGTGAGGGAAGTATGGCTCATGGTAGTGAGTGTATATCAACACTGAGATAGGTTGCCCATTGTGGAGTCTTAGGTCTAGTACCAGACCTCTTCACCCAACACACAGTCAACCTGTGGAACACTTTGCCACAGCATGTTGTGAAGACTGTAACAGGGTTCAAAAAAGAACTAGATAAGTTAATGGAGGATAGGTCCATCAATGGCTATTAGCCAGGATGGGCAGGGATGGTGACCCTAGCCTCTGTTTGCCAGAAGCTGGGAATGGACAACAGAAGATGGATCACTCAATGATTCACTGTTCTGTTCATTCCTTCTGGGGCATCTGACATTGGCCCCTGTTGGAAGACAGGATACTTGGCTAGATGGATCTTTGGTCTGACCCAATATGACCATTCTTATGTTCCTATGTTTTCCATCCCATTCCTGGAATGCAGAATCCTAGGCTCTTGGTCTCACAGACCTCGTGCCTGTGCCATCCTGGTGCTTTATTAGTATTCTTATTAATTATTTCATTTATCATTGTGTCTAGGGACCCTAGTCATAGACCAGGACCCTACTTTGCTAGGTGCTGTACAGATGCAGAACAAAAAGACAGTCCCTGCCCCAAAGAACTTACAATATGACCAGAGAAAGGTATAGATAGATGGGACAATACAAGGAAATAATGAGACAATACCGGTCAGCATGACAGGCAGTGCTGTCAGTGCACCAGCAGCCTAACCCTAGTTTAGGTTTATTTTTTTGTAGGCATCGCAGCAAAGGAGAATTTTAAGGAGGGATGTGACAGAGGGTAATATGGTCGCTTTGCCAGTGTTTTCAGGGAGCTCCTCCCAAGCATGAGGGGCAGCACATGAGAAAGCACAAATATGTTTGCTTGAAAATGTAACTAGTGGGCGATGGAGACTGGCACCATGGGCCGGTCGGAGGCGGGAATGGACATCTAGGTGGCGCATGAGAGATAAGTAGGATGGGTATAGGTCATGAAGGACCCGGAAAGTGAAGACAAGCAGCTTGTGTTTGATGTGATACAGAAAGGGGAGCCAGTAGAGGGATGCAGAGAGAAGGGTCAGATGATCAGAGTGATGGGCCAGGAGAATAATCTTTGCAGCAATGGGGATATGAGCAGGCCAAGATTGCATCTGTCAAGATCAGAGAAGACGAGGTTGCAGAAATCCTGCTTCCTCACTGGGACCAGATTGATTCGCCTCCTTTGTGGAATGTGCACTGAAGGGCGACACAGATTGCTCCTGAGGGCTTCTCCTGGAGGACACCACTTCTCCTGGCCAGATATCCCTTTGCACCAAAGCCTTCACTCAAACCACATGCAGCCTGACTTGTAGATCGTGTGCTCTTCCTTGTATTGAGAGCCGAAGGGGTTTAGTTACAGCTCTTTAGGGGCTGAACAACCTTTAGGGCACATCCAAAGGCTCGGAGGTTCTTCCTTTCAATTCAGATAAGACCTTAAAAGACTGAGTGTGTCTCTGAAATATCCAAAGCTCTTGGGTCTGCAAATGTGGAACCTGAACTTGGAGTTGAGTGCTTCCTGAGAGGTGCCAAGCTTCCTCATTTATTCCCACTGAATTTAGTAGGAAATGAGAGCACTCAATACCTCTCTGGCTCTGGCCCTTGGGTGGAAAAATCCCTCACACAGGCTTCTATTCATTTTCTGTTTGGTTCTTCCTGCTTCCATGCAGGCTGGAAATGCAGCAGGACTGATCTAGTAGCATGGCATTTTTGGTCAGAAGTTGGGAAATACAGAGACAAATGACCCTGACAAATGATGAGATGGTTGGGATGGGAGATGAGAGTTAACTAATTATTTTGTTTTTGAAAAACCTCACCAAAGGTTTGCATTTTAGGCAAAGATTGTGGGTCATTTCTATGTTCTGAACCAGTTCTCCTGTCCCTACCCAGGAAGCTCGATGTTTGTATTTGACCATGTATATTAGGATTTTATCTTCCATAAAACGCACATGAAGGATTAGCGGGCAGGACTTTCATCTGTGCACAAGGGATTTATGAGCAGAGCTCCCACTGAAAGTAATGGGAATTTTGCACATGAATAATCAACAAGCATAAGCAGAAAAAGTGCTTTGGGGATTGACATAAATCTGAAGAATGCCTTTGCCTTTCTGTGTCTGTTTTCTGCTGAGTCCATTTCCAGCAGTCTTTCTTTCCTTTCTTTCCCCAAACTGCCATCTCTAAGCTTTTGTGCTTTGTATGTCAGATTCTCACCAACTTCTTTTCTATGCATCAAATCCTGCAGCTCCTCCTGTTCAGGCAAAACTCTCACTACAGGACTGAGTGAGGGGCTGTGGGATTTGATCCTGTTTGCCAGATGTCATTTCAGAATTAGTCCTACACCCTTCTCTGCTGCTCTAAGTCTTCTAAGAAGCCCAGAGGGCAATGCATCCAGAGTTGTTCGGCAGGCCAGAGTGCCGGCAAGTGAAGATGTCCGGTGTGATGCAGATCTGTGTTCTGATGGAGCTTCTCGGAGGTGGAATTCCAGGCAGTGGGTGTGGCTGGGGCTAGAGTTAGTGGATCTGTGGAGGTGGGATGTAGGAAGCAGCAGTCCCAGACTGCGGTAGCTGTCATGGAACACCTTAGCTACTGCTTGACAGTCTAGGCATAGCAGAGGCCTGTTCCCTCCCCATCCCACGCCCTGTGGACCTCCCAAGCCCGTCAAATAGGGGTGTTTGCTGAGTAGAGGATTTGGCCCATCATTAATCATTGCCTTTTTTTTTTTTAAGCAAAAATTAGTGTGTTTGGGGGTCCAGCTATGCAAATGCTTGGTAGGGTTTACACTAGATTTTAACCCTGATACTACCTATAGTTTACCTATAGTCAGCCTGTGTTGGCAACTGTTTATTTGTAGGGCTGATGAATACAATGGGACATACTCCCTATATCGCCATATGAATATTTACTTGGGTAGCATGTGATTAGTGTAAAATATTGGCAAGAGATTGTGTAGCAAGTTGTACAATGAGGCCATAATTATCTAGGTTCCAGGAGGATTTAGGATTTGCAGTGAAATTGCTGCAATAAATAATCCCAGTTTTTCAGCGACGAATGGACTTCTGTCATTTCCAGTTTATATAGTTAATGTAATTAAATATGCTTTATTGCATTTTGCTGCATCCAAATCAGCTACCGTAGGGCTGTGATGTCATCCCATCTGACAAGCTAAGCAGGCGCCAGATCGTTTTTTACGTAGCTGGGAGACCTCTTAGGAAAGCCTTAAGGTGCTGTAAGAAGCAGCAATGGTTTTCAGTAGGCACCCTGAGTCAAGAAAGAACCAATGCCCTAGCACAGTGCTATGGGCTGCTGGAGGTGTCGTCTTTCATATGAGATGTAAAATCCTCTGACCAGAAAAGATTTTTTGGCGCGTCTGCCAAGAGTAGGTTTGCTAGGCAGAATGTAATTACCCCAGAAATGGAATTTAGTTCGTGCGCCAGGGCTAATTATATTCCCCCTGTAGTTTTAACTTGATAGTCTCTTTTACTTTACGTCTTAACCTTTTCTGCAGTGTTGCTGTGTGCTGTTATGCAGATGCCATGTCCTACCCCAGAAGTGGCAAACATTTTTAGTGTTGGATTAAATTATTCTAGAACATACAGGACCCAATCCAGTGGGAGCTGAGAGTGCTCAGAACCATGCAGGAGGCCTTCAGGATGGCACGGCATGGAGCTCATAGCCTGTAAAGTGCTATTGGAATACAAGATGTTCTTATTGCTGTTATCTTTGCAGATAACAAAGAAGCAGTGTTGCTGGAGTGGGGCTCTCCGACTCGGATTTACTTCCAAGGATCCCTCCCGGATTAATCCTGACACATTGCCAAAGTATGCTTGCCCGGACTTGGTTTCCCAGAGTGGATTCTGGGCCAAGGCCCTTCCAGAAGAGTTTGCAAATGAAGGAAACATCATAGCATTCTGGGTGGACAAAAAGGGCCGGGTGTTTTATCGGGTCAATGACTCTGCTGCAATGTTGTTCTTCAGTGGGGTGAGGATCACGGAACCCCTGTGGGCTTTGATTGACGTATACGGACTCACCCGTGGGGTGCAGCTATTAGGTACGTACCTTTCTGAAAGTGCTATTTCTTGACTTGAGTGCTTAGAGTCTATGTACCTATGTTCTACAGCTAAGAAATGAAGCTGGACAAATCCCAGTGATAAATTAGCCAGGTACTGTCTGTCCAGTAGATTTAAAAAAAATCCCACTCACTGTACCAAGTCTGCTGTTGAGAAAGGAAAAGGTTGTTAAATTCCATAAGGGTAAATCTTACAATCTGAATCCATAATAGTGTGTTTAAAGCTAAGCAAACATTTATTATAGGAGTGGGAGGGTGGGAAACAATAAATCACGAGCAACTATAAGTAAATAAAGGAATTTCTGCCAAGAGAACTTGCACCAATGAAACTACATTGGTGCACGTGCTGCAGTGTGGAATGTACCTTATAAAACGTCCTCTATCTTATTTGCTTTCCCAGTTATGTGGTGGGGAAATGCATTTTATTGCTTATGTGTAATTCCTTCTCTGATGGCAATACCATGATTCTCTGGGTGGGTAAGTGGGAGATTTATAGCTCATGCCATCCACATATTCTGGGATAAGCAGTTGTTATGTAGTGGAAAACATTGTTTTCAAAATATTAGCTCAAAGGAACTGGATCCATTCTCTGGACCCAAAAGATTGGAAACATGGTTGGGGGTGTGGTATGAGAGGTGCCGAGCAACCTCATCTCTGAATGAATCCAGTGGGAATTGTGGAAGTTTGGCCCCCTCAAGGAGGTGATCAGGCTCCAAGTTTGGAGACCCAAGAGCTCTGGACATCCCAGCTTTGAGGGTCTTTTCTGAACAGAATGGAAGTACCTCCAGGGGTCCTAACCTGTGGTAACTGGCATGAGGTAAAATCCGATCGAAGACAGAGAGTTTGTAGTTTTAACACAAGTTAGCAGGTTGAGGTAAAGCCTATGGAGAAGCCTAGGGTTTGCCCTGCTAACTTGTGGAAAACTACAGACTGCCTCCAGTTAGATTTTGCCTTGTGTTAGTTATCTTGTGTTAGCTAATATGTTGTAAGAACATGCCTTTGCTGCTAGTGAAGACACACCCTCAATGTTCAGTCAACCCTGTTTCTGACAGCTCTGTCTGCTTCCTGCATCACTTATTGCTACTAAATCAGGGTGGCAATATGGCTGTAGTGATGTACCACAGTATGGAAGCTAACACTGAATTCATGATGCAAAGGGCTTGTTTACACAGTGGGATAATATGCTTTAAGGAGATTTCTAAAGTGCACTAATGTGTTACACACTGGTCTGTGTAGACCCTGTTGGTGTGTACTAAAAGTTCTCTACTGCACTTAATGTAGTACTGTTTCAAACAGCACCAACAATGTCTACACCCACATTATCCCACCGTGTAGACAAACCTAAAGAAACTCATAGCTCTAGGATCAAACTATGCGCACCATTTCCTTAAAAATAAAAAACTCCAAACCCTGAGTCCCTTGGCCCGCGCCGCTTCCCGCAGCCCCCATTGGCCTGGAGCAGCAAACCGCGGCCAGTGGGAGCCGCGATTGGCCGAACCTGCGGGCGCAACAGGTAAACAAACCGGTCCGGCCCGCCAGGGGCTTTCCCTGAACAAGCGGTGGACCGGCTTTGAGAACCACTGCATTAAGGCATCTCTACGCAGCACTTCGGTTTGCCTCAAGAGTAGAAGGATTTATGGTTTGTTGTGAATCTGCTTGTGCACCCATGTCATATTAACTGAAGTTGGGCCAAGAAAGTGGTGATTGTATGTGGAGCTAGAGTTGTCAGCTTTAGTCTTGGGGCTGAGGGTTCAGATGAGGTAGTTTAGAAGTGGCACCCAAATCTTACAAGCTGTTCACTTGAGATTTTGTCTCCCAAGATGCCATCCCAGAGTGGATGCTTGCTAAGGTCAGCCACATCCCTCACTCCAAGCTAGACATTTGTTTTCAAAATACCCAAAGTGATGATCTCACATTTTGTGTTTCCTCTGTATTCTGCCTTACCCTTTTCACTGTCTCTTTTTGCCTTTGAATGCCCTCAGTACTGAGAGCTAAGCGGGAGCAATATTCAACTGAAGACGGGCCTTGCCCTTGCCAATCAGTGATCCATCCCTGGTGGAGCCAGCTCTGCTGTGCATGTGCCTCCAAGACTCAAATTCAGGCTCTTGCTGACCCAAACCCTTCGAATGAAACAGGCTGCTTCCGAGTTTATGCAGTTGGCTCAGGGCTCAAATATATATTTATAGCACGTTGCTGCAGACTTTGGTGTGCTTTAATCCCAACAACTGTGCTGAAGCGTCTCAGTCTTGATTCCACACTGTGCAGCACTGAAATGCATGCAGCACCTAAAGTCTTACAACCTACCATCTCTGTATACCCACTGCAGATCTTAAATGCTTATTTTAATACAGGCATCTAAACACATAGCAAAGGCCAAACTTCTCCAAATTTCAAGGGAGCTGAGATATGGAGCTTTTGATTTTGAGACTCAGTTCTATCTTTAATATGACCTAGCCACAAATAGAAGGGCAAATCCTGCCCCCAGTGGCTCACAGAGGTCTCACTGGAGTTAGTGGAAGCCAGGTGTGTACATTGAAGGGAAGAAATTGGCCTGTAAGATACTCGTAGACTTTAAGATCAGAAGGGACCATCATGATTATCTAGTCTGACCTCCTGTAGGCAACAGAGTCTCACCCACCCACTCCTGTAGTAGACCCCTCACCTCTGGCTGAATTACTGAAGTCCTCAAACCATGGTTTAAAGCCTTCAAGTTACAAAGAGTTCACCATTTACACTAGTTTAAACCTGCAAGTGACCCATGCCTCATGCTGCAGAGGAAGGTGAAAATCCCCCAGGGTATCTGCCTGTCTGATCCGGGGGGGAGGGGGCGGGGAATTCCTTCCTGATCCCAAATCAATTACTTTTTTCCAGAAGGAATATTTGCTGTAGAATGCCTTTGTCAGTGTGCCTCAGGGCAGGTAGAAGACCTACCCCATTATTTGTTATGTTGGAATTTATGTTGTCAGTTAAGGTCAATATGGCTCTGCAATGTTTTTGTCCCAGATGCCTTTTTCTATGACCTCTCAAAAAACAGAATATTTGTTAGGAACTGACAATGTGTCTGTGAGCTGAGCAGTTGCTCTATTTGCGTGGCCAGCCAGTACTATAAGGAGAAGCAAGTGGTGCGGTGGTTATATATAATTAACAGTTTATATTCTTTTTAATCTTTCTTTATATGTATTTTAACATTTTATAATTTTGGATTTCGTTTTCTGTTTTATTGTAATACATTTCGTTTTTGCACATGGGCGTAAAGCTAAGTCGCTACTAAATAACTTGACGGAGCTGACCGTTCTAGAACTGCAGTAGAATTACAGATGATGCGGGTAAACAGCAGAATCATAGTCCTGGGAGTGCAAAAACAGCTGTTCTGTGACTATGTGGCCTGGGGAAGAGGATTCCATTGCACCCCAAGTACAGCAGAATTCCCTGTACTGGGGAGAGGAATTGGGCAACAGTGTTTCCAGCCCAGCCAAACCAGGATGTACCTGAAGTCTCATGAGAGCACCTTTTCCAGGGATAATCTAACTTTGCCAAGACTAGCTTTTAACACCTGAGGAGCACTGCTCTGTTTTCATACCATGCCACCACCACAGTATCTGAGTGACTGTTTTTCATTTTCAGTCAGTTGCCTTCTTATTTATCATCAGTTTACCAGAGAAATGTTGTTTCCCCCCCAGGATGGGATTTAACCTGCAAAATTGCACTTGCCCAAGGCTCAGGATAGGAACAAATCAGCCGTGCATCAGTGTGAGGTCCCAGCTTTCCAGTGGAACACACAACATTTGCTTCCACCCTCAGAGAGTTACAATATATCAGAGTTTGAAATTGTAATGTTGTTGTTGTTTGTTTATATTACAGTAGTGGTCCAACCAAAATTGGGTCCCCAGCATGGTAGGCACTGTACACACACGCAGTGAGACAGCCCCTGCTCGAAAGAGTCACACATCTCAGTAGACAAGGCAGCCGAGAGGTGGCAGGGGGACGGGAGCACAGAGAGGTGAAATGACTTGTTGAAGCTCACACAACGGGTTTGTAGAGCAGGCATTACAACTGACTCTGTCCCTCTAGGGCTGCCAGCCTTCCATCGCTCCCTCTACCAGAATGTCCTCTCCAAGCACATCACACCATGACAAACATCCACAACTAACCCTGCTAGGAGATGGTAGTTTGGAAAAGGAGTGTGGTACAGGGAGTGTTGAGGGAGACAGCGGCAAGGCTGCAGTATGTGGTAGTTACGGTAATGGTAAGGTGTGTGTCTGTGGATGAAAGAGAAGAGGGTATGTTAGGTCACTTAACTTTTCATTTCCTTGCTCTCATGCGTTTCAGTCAGGTATGTTATGTCTGTAGCAACCCTAACTGCTTCAAACCCATTTTCTTTATATTACTATATTTAGATACGTGTACTGGTATATGCACGTACATAAAAGTGTGATTGTATATGAATTCTTATAGCATTATATATAGCTAGAAGCAAGTTCTGTGTGTCATATTATTTGGGAATCACAGCACTGGAAAGGAAAAAAGATCCTTGTAACAAGGTTCTGTTAGCAGCTATAAACATCGTCCCTTTCAGGCGTTAGCATCCTGGTCACTTCAGTAACACAGGGCACTGGGTATAGTTAGAGTAGGCAGCAGCCAGGCGGTCTGATTGGATTTGAAGGGTTAGTGGAGATCAGCTGCACCTGTAGGGAATTTGATGAGTTAATGAGGTAATTAGCTCACCAGCTGGATAGCTAGGAGAAGAATGCAAGTAGTATAAAAGGCTGTGGCAGGGAGCAGGAAGAAGGCCCTGTCTATCTGCTGCCATGTTGTGTGAGTGGAGGCAAGAAATAATAATAATAATTATTATTATTATTATAATTATTAATGAAGATGCTTAGTGAAGGTAGCTGGTAGTGCATGTGTGTTGTTTAATTACCAGGAGGGCTTACCAGCCAAGATGCCCAGGGCTGGAGGAGGAACTTGCTTACAATCCTACTTTGCTTACATATCTATGTATGTTCACAAGGCATCAAACCTTAAAACTTGAGCTGGTCTGTGATGGAAAGTTACCCATTGTGGTCCTCAGGCCAGTGTAGAGGGGGGATTAATCATTTTGTAAGAGAGGAAGGAAACTTTCTTTTTTTTTTTTTAAATCGCAGGCTGACTTTTAAACAAATTAATTCCAGTTGTAGCAAATTGCTCCAGGATTTGGGATGTTAGAATAAGTCCTGAGTGAGATGGATTAATGGGTGTAATGCAGGTGACATGGTTAAAGTTGCATGAAAATGTAATTTATTACATGGGTCTGCAATTGTATCACACAGGTATTACTAACATTAATAGACAGTATGGATGAGTGAATGTAAAACACATTTTCTTTCTTCAGCACCCCCAGCAATCCATTTCTGTTAATATCCTAACATAGACAAATCATTGCTCTTCCTATGTTGGTTCACAATAAACAACGTATTGGGCTAATCGAACATAAATGCAGTATGCTTTTATAGTGTATTATGTGAAAAAGGAGCCATGAATAATTTAACTTCCCTGTAGACGATTGTGGCAATCTGATATAAAAGAATAATATGTGTTTAACCGGAGTCCTAGCTAATGAAAGGAAAATATACGCCACCTGCAAACAGTCAATTGTCAGTATTATTCTGCATCTGCTAAGGAGATAGAGAATTTAAATTGCTCATAAAGTTTTATTGTCTGTATGCTGTTGTCTCTATGGCAGCTCCAGGAAGTTCTCTAACATGGTTTAAAATGTGACCCCAGTTTAATAAGTAACTCATCTGTTCCTGTTTTAATCAAAAGCACTTTGCATGAAGGCTTCTGGAGGGACATTCATTTGTCTGTGGTGGGTGTCCAGAGTTTCACCTGAGGGCCAGAGCCTTCAGTATTCTAAAACTTATCTTCCCTCCATCTCTCTGTCTGCGTATGAGATAGACCCCTGGAGGCTGTTGCTTTGAACTGACCAGAGCTCAGTTGTCCTGCTGCTCTTTACTGGCTCTGTGAATGCCTTGGGTTTCAGTTTCCATTAGTTTTGAATGCAACCAGCATTTTTATTGAGGACCACCTTTGTGGCTATGTGACAGAGTGCTGGGCGTCAGCCACTGTACCAGTATGTACAGAGTACCAGCACTCTGACCACATGATCACCCATTAAATCAACCAGGAGTAAACCTGAGGAGCAAAGCTCTGCCAAATTGGTAGATTGGGGGTGGGTGGGAGAGAGCTACAAGGCTAATTAATCCATTAGCCCAGAAAGTTGAAAAGGCCCAAGAAGGAAGTGCTTAATTGGGAAGAGACAGGCTGGTAGGCTTTTGAGAGCTGGAGCCAGGAGAGATCTTTCTGTCTCCCCCTTCCTTGGCTGAGTAAGATGAGCTAAGGAGTGTATGCTAGTGGAAATACAGATCTGCACAAGTTTGTAAGGGTGGTGGAAAGAACACTGTAAATAAATTGCACCAAGTGTTTGACCAGAAGATGCTCTCTGAGTGGTGTGTAGGTAGAAAAGAAATGGGAGCAGGACGATGGCCTATCAGCCTAGCACTGTGAAATACTTAGAGAAAGATAAGTCTGGTCTCTGCTCCAATGAGTTTACAATCCAAGTGCCTGATCCTGCATGTCTTCTGTGTGTACTGCTCGCATTGGCTTCAGTGGGAGTTCTGCTGTTGAGAGGTTCCAAGGTTTGCCATTAAATTGGAAAGGTTAGAACATTTCAGATGCAGAATACAACTGAGATCACCAATGGAACAACACTACTGACTTCAGTGGATATAGGGCAAGGCGCTGACTAAGTGGTGTAGAGATCACAGGGGTTGTCTTTATTTAGGGCCATATTCTGCCCTGTTTTACTTTGCAAATATTCCCATTGCTTTCAATGGAACTACTCCTGGGATAAGGTAAGGTGTTTTTAAATGTGAGAAAGTGTGACAGGATCTGGCACATAATGAATTGTAGACAGTTTTAGTAAATGAGCATTCCCCTGTAATGTATTCAACACAAATATTGCGTGGTCGAGGTGGTGTATAGGAACCTGGAAATGACGCTGACTGTGGATAAAAGTGAAACTGACTGGTCTGTTTCAGGTGTCCAAACTGAGAGAAATGTAGAAACTAACCAAGCAGCATAACTGGTGGAAAAATAAATTCAGTGCTTGAAAACTCTCTCAGCTCAGAAAATCCAAGGTGTTATGTCTTACATGAGAAATAATGTTTTTTTTTTTAAAATAAGATTTTTAACTTTGTCTCAAAGTACAAGGAAATATTATAACTGTGTGTGTGTTTAGTAGTTCAGAGATTCTGATGCTACGATCATGGATACCAGGATAAGAACTAAGATAGGTAATAGAATATCAGGGTTGGAAGGGACCTCAGGAGGTCATCTAGTCCAACCCCCTGCTCAAAGCAGGACCAATCCCCGACTAAATCATCCCAGCCAGGACTTTGTCAAGCCTGACCTTAAAAACCTCTAAGGAAGGAGATTCCACCACCTCCCTAGGTAACCCATTCCAGTGCTTCACCATCCTCCTAGTGAAAAAGTGTTTCCTAATATCCAATCTAAACCTCCCCTCCTGCAACTTGAGACCATTAAGTCAGGAAATCCTTACTTGAACCCTGGTTCCAAGGCCTGGTTCTGCTTTCAAATATACTGATGTAAATTCAGGGTGACTGTCTGACTTCAGTGGAATCACTCTGGATTTACAGTGATGCAAATGAGAGCAGAATCTGATCCTGAGTTTGTATTCAGACAAAGCTGCTGTCTGGCCCAATTCTGAGCACCTGCAGCTCCCACTGACTTCCTCTTGGCCTGGCCTAGCCTAGCCAAACATGCCAAGACGGTTGTGATTCAAAGAACCAACAAGGCAGGTTGTCCTCCCATGTATCAATGGTGTGTTAACCTTGTGAGTGAGAAGATAAGCCACTTCCCAGGAGTGTGCAAGGCCACAACTGATCACAAGGGAGTGAAAGTGCAGCTTGCACTGCTCTCTATCAGCTGTAGACCAAAAACATTTAATTAAGGACCTGCACATACTAATGTCCATGGCAAAACTCCCATTGACTTCAGTGAAAACAGGATTGAGTCAAAACCAAACACTGTCCGTTTCTATAAAGTGAGAGGAGCATGGTGGCATCCTGCCTGGGTCCTGCACATAGTACGTTGTGCTGCTTTCTGAGATACTGAAGTCCCATTCAGCTAGGTTGAGACCATGCTAACAATACAGTAGTTGCCAGTTGCCAATAGTTATGGCACGTTTTTCAGAAGAGAAAAATTCTTGTCCACATCACTCAGGAAAAATTGTACTTGAACCCTACCACATTTAAACAGCATTGGAATCAGGATTGCAAACCTAGTATTTCAAACTGTGCTGTGACAAGGCCTTAAACCAAAGCATAGGCTAGAATTACTTTTTTCTTTGCTTACTCTAAATGAATGAATCAGGTTGGAATTTTCGACCCAAAATATTCACTCTGTCCCTCGGTCATAAGTGGCTCTTTTGTAATGTGTGAGAAGTACAGCTCATTATATTCTGGGTTTCTATATAAATAATATTGTGAGACTTTGTCTAGATAGAAATTGCCTGGACTTGATTAAAGTTAGTTTAAAAACTGAACAGTTGCAGCCTGGTGTGTAGACCAGGCCTTAATTTGATGTCTCCTGTCTTTGGACCTAATTGTGCCCCCATTGAAGTCCATAGGAATTTTGCCATTGACTTTGAAAGCAAGACCTAGTCTTTATGGACATAAAATCTCAAGTCCTGCCTCCAGGTATATTAGAAGCTTTCAGATGGCATCATAAAGATTTTCTTTTTCTCCCCATCGATCTCAGATTCACTGTTTACTTTTAGTCATGATCTTCTGCCAGTTTTCTATATTTCCCCATTGTATTTTTGTCACCCTATCTCAAAAAAGATATATTAGAATTGGAAAAGGTACAGAGAAGAGCAACAAAAGTTATTAGGGGTAAGGAACAGCTACCATAGGAGGAAAGATTTAAAAAGATGGAGTGTTAATCTTAGAAAAGAGATGACTATGGTGGTGGGGAGGGAGGGATATGATAGAGGTCTATAAAATCATGAATGGTGGGGAGAAAGTGAATAAGGAAGAGTTGTTTACTCCTTCACATAACACAAGAATTAGGGGTCACCCGATGAAATTAATAGGCAGCAGGTTTACAACAAACATAAGGAAGTCTTTCTTCACACAATGCAGTCAACCTGTGGAACTTATTGCCAGGGGATGTTGTGAAGACCAGAGGTATAAATGAGTTCAAGAAAGAATTAAATGAATTCATGGAGGGTAAGTCCAGCAATCGCTATTAGCCAAGATGATCTAGGATGCAACTCCATGCTCTGGGTATCTCTCTAAAATTCTTGTCCGCCAGAAACTGGGACTGGATGATGGAGGCGGGGGGGGGGGGGTGGATCACTTGATAATTGCTCTGTTCTGTTCATTCCATCTGGGGCACCTGGCACTGGCCACTATCAGAAGACAGGATGCTGCGCTAGAAGGACCATTGGTCTGACCCAGTGTGGCTGTTCTTGTGTTCTCATATAGCAGGATAAATGTGCGTATCATGTCACAAATAAGACCTGGGGCCTGATGATCCTACTGTTGATTGCACTAGTTTTACACCAATATAACCCTACTAATTCCTGATTTACACTGATCTCAATGAGATCAGAACTCGGCCTATAGTTTCTGCTCCAAAAAAGTTCATTTTTCTGCTCATTTCCCACCTTCTCTAACACCTACCAGCACCAACAACCATTGTTCTCCAAAGTCTTTTCAGATCAATTGTTTGTTTAACCTAGAGTACATCCCAACACTGTTTGTTGTGTGCCTCCAACTCCCAGTGGTGATTGGGAGATTCAGGCCCTACACTCTTCCCTATTGTTCCTAATGTGCTCTTCTGCCAACCTTACATTTTCCCCATTTATTTTGTGACGTACAGTAAAAATAATATCCCGGGTATCAACATATGCTGTGTAAGTGCTGCTGCTCATTGTTATGGAAATTATTAAAAGAACATTGTTAACATAACTCTGTTTAAAAAAACATTTCCTCGGAGATGGCTTCGTTACTAATAACATCTCCAGATTATTAAAACAAAAAGAATATCAGGTTTACATTTTACCTTCATGCTCTTCATTTTGTATTGTATTTTATTTATTTTGCATTTCACTCAATCTTGAGCAGTGAAACGAGACTAGTTTGTTTAATTTTTGCTTAGTCATTTTCAATTTATGTTTCTCATGTACCATCATAATTCTGGTTTTATTTGGGTCTCAGATACATTTAAAAATAACGCATTTCTAGTCCTGTCAGGGTTCGTTTAAAAAAAAAAGCTAGTAAATTTTGAGCCTGTAACTAAGACTATAGGATTTGGCAGATCAGAACAGATTGTTGGCCCATGAAATCCAATATCCTACCTCTTGACAATGGCCAGCACCTGAAGTTTCAGAAGAAGGTGAAGACCTCATATTATACACCTAATGGTTACAGTTAAGTATCTTCAGAAAATAAATTATAAAATGTTTAAGTGTCCTACTTTCCTTTAATAGGAAAAGAGCCTTTGGAATCAAATAATCCCTCCTCCATGCCTGCATTATGTCAGCACACACTGTAGTACTTTTAATACAGGGCCTTGTCTGAATCTTCAGGTTCATTTTACAGCTGTGCACTTTCAACTCTCTTGGCAGTTTGTGGAAGCTGAGAGCACCCAGAATCTTGTGGGATATGCCTACAGTGCTTATCAGAACCAGGAGGAGGATGGTAATGGAGGAGGATGGTGTGATAAATGCATTTCCATAGCTAATTACATTTCCACCCCCATTTCATGAATTTATATTTTCCTTCTCACTTCACACACTTTTTCTATCACCTATTAGCAGCAACTGCAGCTGCAGACAGGCATCCTCCAAAGTCTGTTCATATATGTCAGGTGAACTGGTTTTGTTAACCCAGAATGTTTCCTGTGAAAACATGTTTGCAAGTAAAAAATCCGTGTCTCTTTCTCTTTCTGGTTCCACACCTGTTCTGTTCTGGCTGCAACTAGCAAAATATATCCGTGAACTTGAGTATATGTCTGTGCATGTATCTGGCCTTGATGTTACCTTCTTTCTGAAAAATCTCGTGTTGTTATTATTGACATTTTATGAGCTCTAGATCTTGACTCAGTACTAGTGCAGCTCTGACAGATAGAAGAAATGACCCTAATATGGTGACAGAGTTCAGTGCAGTGCTAGGAAGCAAATGGGAAGAAGGCTGAAGAATTGGAAAGTGGTCATGGAGGAGCTACAAGAATGAGTCAAGTTCTGGAAAACATGCATTACAAGGAGACACTTATGAACTCAATCCGTTTAGCTTATCAAAGGGAAGGTTAAGAGGTGACTTGATCAATCCATAGGTAGTCATAGTGTTTATTAGATTATTTATTTATTTATTTATTTATTTGTATTATGATAGTAAGGATGGGAACTCCAGTTACAGATCAGAGCCCAGTTATGCTAGGCATTGTACAAACACAGAACACACACAGTCCCTGCCCCAAAGAACTTACAATTTAAGTAACCTACACAAGGAGAAAAAAGCTGATACTAACAAGCTCTTTACTTTAGCAGACAGGTGCATAACAAAATCCAATGGCTGGAAGCTGAAGTCAGAAATATTCAAACTGGAAGAAAGATGCATGTTTTCAAGTGAGGGTAATTGACAACTGGAACAGATTACCCAGGAATGTAGTAAATTCTCTGTCACTTGGAAAATGCCAAATCACGATGGGATGTCTTTCTAATAGGTATCCTGTAGGGCCTGATTTCAGTGCTTAAGCATGTACCTGTCTTTATGCCCGTGAAATTATGGGACTACCCATATGCTAACATTAGCTATTTGCTTGGATAGTCCCATTGACTTGCATGCTTAAAAATGGATACGTGCTTAAGTATCTTGTTGAATCAATGTCTAGTTCAACTACAGATTATTGACCTTCAAGCAAAATCGCTAGGAGAAATTCAGTGACCCTTGTTATACAGAGGGTCAGATTAAATAAGCATAATTGTCCTTTCTGGCTTTAAAAACTATGGCTCTTTAGAAGTAAATCTGGAGGAGGGTGAGGTTGTATGGCACACAGGGTATCAAGGAGGATGTTCCAGCCTTAGGCTGGCATGAGAAATTGTGAAGAATTGTTTGTGGGATAAGGAGACCAAGGAAGCCCCAAGACTAGCAGAATTAGCGGTATAAGGCATGAGCAGGCTAGTAGGGGGCTATTAGAAAGCACAAATAGGCAGGTCTAAAGCTGAGCAAATGCTTGAAGGAGAGGATGAGGAAATTGAGTGGAAAATCGATATGGAGGGAGACTGGAACTCATTGCATATGCTTAAAGAGGGTTGTATGTTTCAGCATGTTGGATAGACAGCATGTTGGATAGACTAGAGTGGAGCTGGAGGAGCCTTGAGAGGAGGAGGAGGAGAAGTTGTCCTTCCACGGGTATACATTTTCTCCTGGCAACAGATGGTGAGATCCTGCACCACGAAGGAAGGAGAGATCGTGTGATGGGGAAGGCTTGAGAAGGGAGCCACAAATACAGAAGAGCAGGTGGGACCTCTAAGCATCAGTGTCCGAGCACTGCTAACAGAAACAGAGAAAACAATGGCAGTGACTGGGGGTATGTCTACACTAGAAACACCACTGTGGCACACTGCCCCTGGGCTGCTGGAGTATAGGTACTTACTACAGCAATAGAAGTGTTATTTCCATCACTGTAGTAAATCAACCTCTCAACCAAGAGGTGATAACGAAGTTAATGGAATAAATCTTCTATCAATCTAGCCGTGGTCTATACCGCAGTTTAGGTGGGCTTAATTACATGGCACAGGGCATGAAATTTTTCACAGCCCTGAGTGATGTAGTTAAGCTGACCTAACTTTGTAAAGTAGACCAGCTCTCAGTCCGTGAGGAGTGATATTCGAAGCAGTCCACTCAAGAGGTAAGACAACATGTTAAATCGGTAGCCTCAGCTACCTGACGTAACTCCTGTGCATGAGCAGACTATTTTAGCAGGTCAGGTACATCATACGGACTTCATGATTAACCAAGAGATCATAGAAACACTGGAGAAAACTGACAGCAGGAAATGTTTGCGTTGATATGCTTCCTAAACTGAAAGTAAAGTTGGTGTCTATCGTAAATGAAATAACACTTGTTTGTCTTAAACATACATCATTCAAAGGTTCCTTTTATCATGCAGCTAATTTCTTCTAGAGGTCTATTGCTAATGCTAAACCTTAAAAAATATCAAAAGGAGCATTTTAGATAAGGAACATAAACAGGATTAGAAGACTTGATGAAAGGAAAGGGCAGATTTAACAATTGTATTGGGGGCCCCGTGTACTCCACAACTCTGTGGTTATGGAATTTGCTGCAAATATATTGGTTGTTGCAGAATTGTTTTGTACTCTAGATCCCAGATTTTCATTAAAAAAAATTGTTTCTAGTGCTCTTGGCTGCAAATCAAACCTTGAAAACATGAACTGAGTGCAAAGCAGTGCAGTGTTGTCTTCCTGAGGAGTTGTGCACACAAGAACATCAAAGCAAATTAATTGGAATTAACTAAAAAGGTGTCAATTTAAAGTGATTTAGTTAAACTGCATTAAACCGCTGTGTGGACATTCTTATTCAGAATCCGTGGTCTTTATTTAGTTTAGTTTAATTTAAAAGTGAATTCAATTACACCAAATGATAAACCAAATCAAGGTCCCTTTGGTTCTGAGTAAGTGTTTCCACCTGGGATTAATGCGGTGAACTAATTTGCCTTGCGATGTTGTGGAATCCCCATTGTTGCAGATTTTTAAGAGCAGGTTAGACAAACACCTGTCAGGGATGGTCTAGATAATACGTAGTCCTGCCATGAATGCAGGGGGACTGGACTAGATGATCTCTCAAGGTCTCTATGATTCTATGATTAAATTCACACCTTTAGTGAATCACGATTAACTTTCCAGACTGTCCCCAAGGTTCAATGGGCTGCTAAATCTGAACTCTATTTCTGACCATGATAATTTAAATGTCAGTATTGTATGAGCTCAAAATCTTGTCTCTCTCACCAATAGAAATTGGTCTCTCTCACCAATAAAAGCTATCACCTCACCTAACACTATATTTCATTGTTGGTCATTTTAGCATTCAGACTTTCATCTAGTATTTGTTCTACAGTCCCTAATTCTCTCCCCGACCGCCTCAGGTTCCAAAAGCCCCTAATTGTTGATGCCTCCTCAGTTCATCCCCATTGGCAGTTATTTAATCACGCTGTTATTTTTATGGTATATTTAGTTTTTTAATCTTCCTTGACTGTCGTCAATCTTTCCAGTCTCATAATCGTGTTTGCTCCCTTAATGCAGCCTCCATGTCCTGCTGCCATTCTAAAAATGCTGCTCTGATGTTGAGATGTTAAATCTTTTCCAGTTTTATGACGAGAATGAATTCAACTTGACACATCCATGAAAATCTGATTTGATTCCTTGGGGGTAATCTCAATCACAGTCCTTGATTACAAATAAGCATGAGTCAGAATTTCCCAGGTTATTGTTCTCTCAGGAAGCTGGATTGCAGTGCTGCTCACAGATTTAATATCCTTTCTCTGAATCTCTGATGAGGAAAAGAGTCCGTCAATCCAGGTTGCTGTGATTTTGTTGGCTGGTTTTTTTAACAGCCGGTGGTTCAGATGAAAATGCGGATTTCACACTGGAATATCTTTAAAATAAATAAAAATCCAGTCTCCCATGAATCTGCAGCTCAGTCCCAGCCAGCAATGTAGCCCTGAGATGAATCCAAAAGCAAGAGGTGGCAGGAGTCAATTCTGTGGATATTAAGCAATCTTGGGTTGCAGATGGGAAAGGACCACAGTGGTTTTAATGAGTTTTAATGTTTGAGAACGTAGTATTAATGGATTTCCAAACCTATTGCATCATATTGATCATGTCTGACAAAATATGCTGTCTCTGCTATTTGTAAGGTCTTTATTTGAAAGCATCACCCCAGAAGCAGCTCTCCCTAGAGTTTCATCTCTCATGTCATTTGCCCATCTCTTGATTTATCTAAAACTAGACTGGAGAAAGCATAGGAAAATACATTGCATACGGGATCCTCCTTGTACAAACTATCTCGTAAATAAATATTGATGCCAAAATATCATGCCTTGAAGCCAGTGATCACATTGGTTGATCAGTGGGAGAGAACCTGCGACAGTCCTATTCCATTCGTGGTGCATCTAATAGTCCTGTTGACTTTGAGAGATTTGCATGTGCAAGGCAGGCAGGTTTGGTCCCAGTGTCATGCCCCATAATTTGCTTCAGCATAAATTTTGGGTAAATAGTTTGGCATTTTCCAGCAGAACGGAGACCATTACCCTTAGTGCCCATGATAATAAATTCCACGCAAAAAGTTGTTACAGTTGCAAAATGAAAAACAGAGCAAAGAAGTGGAGAGAATATTTCTAATGAAACCATACAGCAGTACACACCAGACACAGGGCACTCTCTCGAGGCAGCCTAGCTTTTAGAGAAAATGGGTTCTTCAGCCTGCCCCCACGCTTCCTTCTTTGGAGTCCTCCACTTCACAGCTCAGCGGAGAGAGCGTTTGTTGCTGCTGCAGGGACACTGTAACAATACCTAGCTCTTACATAGCACTTTCCAGCCGTAGATAATAAAGCACCTTACAAAGGAGGTCAGTATAATTATCCCCATTTTATAGATGGAGAAACTGAGGCATGGAAAAGTAAAGCAACTTGCAGGCTGTCTGAGCTCATGACTGGGGAACAGCCTGAGCACACAGTTCCTATAAGCCTGCACCAAATAGAAGGATTGGCCACAGCCCAAAGGAAAGGAAGTTGCCGAAATCTAGGGCTAAGGAACTAACATTGGCGGGGCAGTTGAGAGTGTGACTGGGGGGGGGGGGCCGGGTTCCTTTTAGACATCTGGGGTTTATTCTGTACTCCCACTGACTTCTTGTCAATGATACCAGGATCCTGTACCTGTGAATAAAGGCCTAGGGCTAGAGCTGTGTGTTGAAGCAATTCCTGATGGAATTCCTGCCTCCCCAAAGGTGTCAGAGTTTTTAACACCCTCGCAGAGAGGAGAGCCCCCACCACACTTTATATAGCCACAGCCAGTTTTTTATTATTATTTATTTTGCATCGAGTCATCCTGGGCGCGGGGGAAATGGGTGTAAATTCTGGGTATCTGGATGTATGCACAAGATACCTCAAAGAAGGTTTGGTGACTCCAAAAAAATAGCTTGAAATCCCATCAGATGAATAGATTTCAGGATTGGGGACAGATGGGAGGTTAACAATGCTCATCTACTCTGACCCCCTTGCACCCACCAGTTCCTGCCCTGATACCTTTTGATTGAACTAAAGACCCAAACCTATTTGGTGCAATCAGGAAGCTTCTTTTGAAGCCATTCTGCCAATCCACTATTCTGTGCAAAGTATTCAGCTCTGCTTCCAAGAAATGTTAATGTTTCAAAAGCACCCAGAATGATTTTAAAGAGCTAGTTTAATCCTTGATGAGTGTTTTTTTTGTTGTTTTTTTATGACTCGAGTGATTTCTATCTGTGGTTTTGCTGGGCTCTGGAATAGGGTACTTGAAAGATTTTTATGGCCATAGGTTTTTTTCTCCTACAAAAAGGAAAAGAAACACATGGAGTGAGCTGTAGCTCACGAAAGCTTATGCTCAAATAAATGTGTTAGTCTCTAAGGTGCCACAAGTCCTCCTTTTCTTTTTGCGGATACAGAGTAACACGGCTGCTACTCTGAAACATGGGCAAATGTTGGTTACCTTATTCTTGGGTTTGTGAAGAAAGGGTATTTATGAAATACGATGTCATTGCACAGGAAAACAATCAAACACTTTGGGGGGGAGGCCTTTTGCATAGGAATGTGAGCTGATCACACCAATAACTGATGATTCAGAGGAACGGAAAAAAACACCACCCTTAATTTACATGGTCACGTAGGGTAAGAAGGATGGATGCTCTGGACCGGGCACTGGACTGGAACGCAAGACATCGGTTCAGTTCCTATCTTAGTCACAGACTCCCTCTGTACCTTGGGCAAGTCACTTAATCTACCCCCATCAGTCAAATGGGGACACTCCTGTCCAAACTCTCAAGGGTGTTCTGAAGATAAAATCTGCTAACGATTGTGAGCTGCTCTGCTATTCCCGTGAGTAGGGGAAGTTATCATTTGAGAAGTAGTGTCTTGTCTTTGTCTGATTTGGTCAGACTGCGAGCTCCAGGGGGCAGGCAACACACCATACAGTACTTGTTTTATAAAGCACTATTTCGGTATGCAGCGTTACATATGTGACTGTTAATAATGCCAAAAGTTCTTCTGGTGGTATTTTCTGCCCAGCTGGCAGCAGGAGTGACTGAAAATCCAGTAAGAGAACCCAGTTCTGATGAAAATTTCATCAGAACTTGATGGACATTAGAGATTAGAATAGTTTGAATCATCCTTGGGTAAACATACAGACATCTGGGGGTTTCTCTGAACTGAACCTCCAGACTTTGTGTGGTTCATCCATCACCAATCCCACTTCCCCAGTCCTTCATTTATGTGGAACAGTCATTCATTCTAGCCCCAGTTAGAGTTCTGTGCCCCACCCAGATTTGAGGTTCTCTCACTTTTGATATAGGAATTTATACACGTGGGAAATGAGACCTCTGAAGATTGAGGATATTAAATCTGAGCCTGTCACATGGTGCAGGGAGGAAAAACCCTTCTCACTGGAATCTGGGTAAACTGTCTTCCTTCCCCTTTCTCCTGTTCATCGGAGAGATCCAGTCAGCTTTATACCTACTGGGACTTTTGCCTGAGTAAGGACTGCAGAATTTGACTCAATACATGTCACATTTGATCTTTGGCAGGTTAAGAAGTAAAATGTTTTGGGAGCAAAAAGACCTCTCTGGTCCCAGAATCTGCAGATTTGTCTGCGGTGGAAAGCGTAAGCATGGGTTGAATTTATTCAAGCAGTAAGACATCCATAATGTATTAAAATGATGGAAAACAAATCCTTTGCAGATAAAACAAAGGTAATGCTCTGATTTAATATGTTACGATATAATCATCTTTAAAAGTATTTGTAATTCAGAACAAATCAGCAAACTCTTCATTAAAAACAGATCTATAATAACAATATCCATAACCTAATTCAATTTAGGGAAGCATAAATCACTTGCAATTCAAAAGCACTTTAAAAAACTGATTAAGGTTCACCGCGGAGTTTAATGACTAGATGAAAATTGCTTCATCTTTTTTTCTTATAAATTTGTTTCTCTTAATTAAAATGATTGCAATTATATGGAAGTGCTAGAGATCCAGAGGTTATTTTTATGGTATCATCTTTCAATGATCTGCACAGATGTCATTTTTTAAATCAGAAGTATGATACTTGATGTTGGAAGGGCATATCGAAGGGGGTTCTGCAGGGATCAGTTTTGGGTCCAGTTCTGTTCAATATCTTCATCAATGATTTAGATAATGACATAGAGAGTACACTTATAAAGTTTGTGGATGATACCAAGCTTGGAGGGTTGCAAGTACTTTGGAGGATAGGATTAAAATTCAAAATGGTCTGGACAAACTGGAGAAATAGTCTGAAGTAAATAGGTCTGAAATTCAATAAGGACAAATGCGAAGTACTCCACTTAGGAACAATCAGTTGCACACATACAAAATGGGAAGTAACTGCCTTGGAAGGAGTACTGCGGACAGGGATCTGGGGTCATAGTGGATCACAAGCTAAATATTAGTGAACAGTATAACACTGTTGTGCAAAAAAAAAAAAGAAAAGCGAACATCATTCTGGGATGTATCAGCAGTAGAGTTGTAAGCAAGGCATGAGAAGTAATTCTTCCGCTCTACCCCGCACTGATTAGGCCTCAACTGGCATATTGTGTCCAGTTCTGGGCACCACATTTCAGGAAAGATATGGACAAATTGGAGAAAGTCCAGAGAAGAGCAACAAAAATGATTAAAGGTCTGGAAAACATGACCTGTGAGGGAAGATTGAAAAAAAAATTGGGTTTGTTTAGTCTGGAGAAGAGAAGACTGAGAGGGGACATAACAGTTTCCAAGTACATAAAAGGTTGTTACAAGGAGGAGGGAGAAAAATTGTTGTTCTTAACCTCTGAGGCTAGGACAAGAAGCAATGGGCTTAAATTGCAGCAAGGGTGGTTTAGGTTGGACATTAGGAAAAATGTCCTAACTGTCAGGGTGGTTAAGCACTGGAATAAATTGCCTAGGAAAGTTATGGAATCTCCATCATTGGAGATTTTTAAGAGACAAACACCTGTCTAAGATAATACTTAGTCCTGCCATGCGTGCAAGGGACTGGACTAAATGACTTCTCAAGGTCCCTTCCAGTCCTACAATTCTATGATTCTCTGTTGGCAGAAAAGCACAGGTTCTCTCAAGTTTACAGCAGTGACCCTCTGACAAGTTTGCATGATTTGGGAATTTAGCTTTTTGCAATGCACTCCCTTGTTCACCATGATTGTTGAAAGCCATCCACTTAAAACGGGGCCTATGTTTAACAATAATTTAAATCATTATCCCCCTTGTCAGCCAGGAATCAAGGGGCTACACAACTGCAAGTCTCTGTTAAGAAACTGACCAGAGTAATAACTTTCAGATGTTTAAAATATGCACCACACGTCTACAGCATATAAATACAAACGTCTCCCAGTTGAGTAGGTTCAATACTGTTTACCGACCAAACTCAAAGGGCCTGTTTAGTGTATAATAATGTTGAACTCAGAGTGGCTTGGAGAGGCAGTGTGTTCATACCATCTGCAATACTGGCAATCTAATATGTTTTTCAATTTCTGATTTTTAGCCGCTGAATTAAACAATCTAAGCACAGAGGGACAAGTGAGGAATGTTGGTTTATCATATACATACAAAAAACCCAACCCCAAAGAGAAGGATAATAGTTCACCGCTATCCAGTAACACAGTTCTCCAGGAAAAAAAAAACATTTGTAATATACTGTACCCCAGAAATCATCACACAGGAGCTCTCTGCATGGGTTGCTTCTTTATTTAAACCATATAATTGCATAATATCCCATCCTGGGGCGGCTGGGGAATGCCACCTCTGTGTGTTCTGGGGTCACTGAGATTAGATGCAGAGATTCAGTGTGCTAAGCATTATTGGTAGTTTGTTGCACCAGTAACCTGCTGCTTGTATCCAGCAAGAGCACACTATTAATATGCTTGCAAAAGATTGGGTACAATCCGGGCACATAACAAAATAGCGAATGTTGCAGTTAGAAACCTAAAAGTTCAGCTCCTAGGGATTTTGATGTATTGTCTGTAGTCAGCTACCTCTAGGTCCTCTCACCAGGATATAGAAACAAAAGTCGGTGGTCATTAATTAATTGACATTTGTAAAGGCCTTTGAGACCCCTGGATGCAAAGCACAGTTACTCTTATTTATTGCCATGGGTCTCATGGAACAAGTCCTGGTCCCATGCGCAAAGCTTGAGTAAATAGGCTTTGTACCTGGAATGCATACAGGGAGAGAATTCTTCCCCTCATCCAGGCCAAGGTCAGGGCATGGAGTACCTATGCAGCCTCTGCAAGGCTGCTTCTGCAGACACTGGGCTGGAATCATGGCTGTGCAGCCAGTAAGCACGTGTGTAGAGCAGAGAAGCCACACTACCATTGGTCATGTCCGTTTCCTCCTCTCGCCTGCCACATGCAGGTTCATGGATTCACAGACGATTTGTTTTTAAACCAGAGGCGACCATTGTAGCCACCTAGTCTGACCTGCATTTGAAATTCCTGGGTGAGGTTCTGTGGTCTATGTTATGTAGGAGGTCAGACTGGACTATCATAACTGTCCTTTCTATCCTTAAAATCTGTGACTAACACAGGCCATAGAAATTCACCCAGTCATTCCTGCATCAAGCCCATTGAGCTGTAACCTATCTTCTGTGGTGTCCTGCTCCATGACCTTTCTGCAGCCAGCCATGCCTGCTATATTGATACTGCCCTGGTCTGATGCCTCTGAGGAGGCCTTGTTTAGCCTATTACAACGTTTATTTTCTGCACAAATAGAATTAGCACCCAGAGCTAATGTCAGATCCAGGGGTGCCCAATGAAGTGTGAATAATTTTCATTGTGCTCAGAAAATGATTTCTTCTTTGTTTTTTTTCTTTCTTTTTTTAACAAAGGATTCTGTCTGCTGAATGGCTCAGAGGGATGTTTTTACACTTTAATACCCTGCCTGCTTACAAGAATGATCCAGGCAGACCCACAATGCAGGGAGAAAGGAGGATTTTATTCCCTGCAGCATTGCCCCCTCAATGCATATTAATTTACAGCATTGCACAGAACAGAATTCCTGTTCCAATATCCTTCCCCGGTGTGTTGCCAAAATACTCAGATTTTATTTTTCTTCCTCAGTTATGATTCACATACTCAGATGTAAAACGATTGTTGTTTCTGACTTCAGTGTTTCCGAATTACAGCATGTGCGGCCATGTGCTACGCATGTCCATTCTGCTTGTTTGAGCAGGCTCTCCCGCCGGGCATTACCTTCAGTGCTGAAATCCAGTGTGAGTCTCTTCCAGCAAAATGTTAGTCAGGGAGCCTTACATCTGTGCCTTGGTATTACTGATATGAGCACCTTCTCTCCCCTAATCCTCTCATCCTTCGTGGTCATCAGGCTTTCCCTGCATGGGCTTGTCCTCTCTATGTACCAGTTATTAGAGTTGGTTAGGTGTCGAAAGGGGGAGCATCCTGCACCATCCAAAGGGATGCTGATGCTGCGGCTTTCCCCATCTTCCATTCCTCATGGAGTGCTGCAACTCCCCATCGCCCCAAGGCAGGCTCATGTATAACTGCTACCACCAAGCCATTCATTTTTTCAGTGTCCTCCCAGCAGTCCAAAGCTCATTGCCTATTTTCTGGTGCCAGCAATGCCAGACTGTCCAGAGCACACTGTGATGAAATACCAGTGGCACTGAATGTTCTTTGGCCTCTCTGTTACATATCTGCCTGCTGGTGCAAAGCGGTGTGAGACAGTTTAACAATGCACATATTACATGGGGAAATATGACATTTTGCATATCTGTGTCTGACAGTGATTGGTGGCTTTCAGTGTGCAGGCAGCAGAAATAATTTGCAGTTAGTTGAGTTGCCTTCACGCCATTTGTCATATTCGGTTTGTATGGATATTTGCTGCCTGAATGGGTAGACAGAATATGATCCAGGATGTAGAGAATATCTAAGGCTCACATCAAGTGATGCCCAGGGACATGATTTCCTCTTGTATTATGGCACAGTGCGTGATATGACACAATGACAGGGAGACAGTATAATGTTAAACAAGAAGCACTGCTGTCAGAAAAGATGCTGTTTAATATGAATAGTAGATAGTCTGGTCAGACCCTGAGAAGGTATATGCAGTGCCTTTAAAGAGCATCCATTCATTTCACTTATAAGTAGTTGGAGCTAAATTATTACCTGTAGTGATCAGCTAAAGCTACAAAGCTGAGATCCAGAACTGAATCTAAACTTCCCAAAGTTTACAGGGTTTTCAGAGCTAGTATTTTGGTTTGGGCCCATTTCTAATGACCTAATCACATCTTAAGTAGAAAGAAAAGGAGTACTTGTGGCACCTTAGAGATTAACAAATTTATTTGAGCATAAGCTTTCGTGAGCTACAGCTCAAATAAATTTGTTAGTCTTTAAGGTGCCACAAGTACTCCTTTTCTTTTTGTAAATACAGACTAACACGGCTGCTACTCTGAAACACATCTTAAGTGTAACTCAGACTTCAAGTACGTTTCCACCTAGATGCCCAGAGACTTTGAAATTTTTAACAGTTAATCAGTTGCTGTCTACAGAACAGTAAATGGATTATCAGGATTCGTCGAGGAAGGAACTGGCTGGGATAAAATAAGAGCCAGCCACAATCTTTGTCCAGTTCTCAAACCAAGCCTGAATTGAAACTTTCAATGAGATGAGAAATTTCTGTTAATTTAAATAACTCACTTTCACTGACACTTTTTGCCCTTTTTGAAATTGGCCAGGTCCAGCAGCAGAACAGACAAAATGCTCTGTGAACATGCTTTAATGTTATTTCTGGCTCAGCTGGGCAGGGGGAATAGCCGAAATCTCATGAGGCAGCAGCCTACGGTTCTGGAGTTTCTAGCCCAGTTTTATAGCTCAGGGCTTGTATAGGTAAGATAAGCGTTCAAACTTTTGAGTGCTTAACCAAATGGAACCAACTGAGATTCTACCCATTGCTTAACAAACATGACATAACCATCAAAGTATTTTCTCTGAGGCATATATACAAACTTTTCAAAAGCACCAGAAGGGTAGGGATGGCAGATAGACCACAAATATATATTGAATTAACTTCCCTAAGTGTGGGCAGCAAATGTACCTCTGCTGCAAAACCTTAAGGGAAAACTAGTTTAGTTCCCCCTTAAATATGTTTGTAAAATGATTAGAGCTGAGCTCAGAATAATTCCAGAACAGCATAGAGCCAAGTTTCACGGTGGGACGGAGGAGCCGAGCTGGCTAATGGTCTCGGTGGTAGGCCAGGCACTTGCATTTTTTCTTTGCATTTTCTGATTTTTCTTTACACGCCAGTCTAAGAAGCAGCTTTGATCACTGAAGCCACATGGTTTTCAGTTGTATACACACAATAACAGTCTAATAAATAGGTTCAGATCACTCTCACATTCTGCCTATTGACTTACATTTCATTAGGCAGGCCAGTATAACTGGAAAATCTTGTTATGAGATGCTTAGAAGTTTCCTTGGCAGAATTCAGGCAATTGACTGCTGCACTTCAGAAGGTTGGGATGTTTGATTAACCTCAGGTTAGCAATGCGCTTGCTTGTCTGGGGTGTGGCTGAACCCCTATAACTTGTGTCTAACCTCTTGGGTCTGCAAATATGGGCCAGAAATGTCACAAGAACAGGCTTTCTCTCCATATTTTGGCCCTTCTAGGCTGATTGTGGAGACTGATGGGGGAAAAATAATTTTAACCGAAGATGTTTTGTAATTTTATCTTTTCAACCCTCAGAAAACGTTCAGTTCAGGTTTGGTTTGAGGTCTGGGGAAAGTTCAGTAGGGTGGATGGAGAGCTTCTCCCACCTCTAATAATGGCTAATGCTGATTGTTTCAAGGGGTTGCACAGTACAGTGCTGGCGTCCTCTCTGGGGAAATAATAATTGCCATTTTGGTCAGTGAATAATCTGAACCTCTTAAGAAATCTCAATGGTAGTATAGGAATGGAAGCCATTCCCCTGTCTTTCTAACTGAAAATAACAGCAGCCTGTAGAAAGTTCTCCATATGAATATGTGCAGCTTCCATGACCAGCAAAGGCTGAGGAGCAATTGGAAGCCTTCCAAAATTTTGAAATTTTCCTGGAAAAGCAGGAGAAAAGAGAAGTTTCATTAAAAGGACAGGTTTCAGAGTAGCAGCCGTGTTAGGCTGTATTCGCAAAAAGAAAAGGAGGACTCATGGCACCTTAGAGACTAACCAATTATTTGAGCATGAGCTCATGCTCAAATAAATTGGTTAGTCTCTAAGGTGCCACTAGTACTCCATTCCATTAAAATGTTTGCAATGATTTTTTCAAACAGCTGTAAATTGGAATAACACTCCTGTCTAGAGGAGAGCAGACATCATGAGATGGAGATGGGTTTTAAATAATTTCCTCCCTCACTGTTTTCAACCCAAGGGGTTTATGTGCCAATGTATGTGAAAAGCAGTCTGTCTCCCTCCGTCTTGGAAATTTAGAAAGGGCACCTGAGGCTGAAATTGATCACCAGCCAGCCATATGCTCAGTGCCATTTTTCACAGACAGACCCAGCTGGGGAACAAAGAAGAAATCAGCTTAGACTTTGATCTTATGACAGCATATTGCATCTACAGCAAATATTATTAATGATGGATGAGAACATCAATCTAGTGAACAGTCTTAGACAAAACAGAAAATTAGGCATACCTTAAATGGACTGTGACTCCAAAGGGAAATCCTTCTCTCTGATTTGGAACTTTATAATGAGCGAGTCAACCCTTTGTGAGTCTAAAACAGGGAGAAGTTAGAAAACTTTGCTTGTCATAGAAATGTCCCCTTGGCCTTCTTGTGTTTTCCCTTGTATTGTACAAAGCGTAATGTTTACTGTGTCCAAGGAGGTAGGAAAAAAATTGGCAATTAATTTCAAAAATGAAATACCTTCTAGTTTTTTAGCTGTCATTTAGATACCCAGAATTACAGAACACAAAGCTACTTTGTAGGTACATTTTGTATTGTCAATTACTACAGAAATGACTGGGAAGGCTAATTCTATGGGATGGTTAGCTCTCTAGCATGGTAAGTGACGTACTGACAGGTTAGTCTATGCAGCAAGGCCTGGAATAAATGACAAAGTTCTAGCAGGGTTCCAACACCCAGTATATTGCATATTAGGGCTTGTCTACATGTGAATGCTAATCCGAAATAAGATAGGGTGTGAGTTTAAGGCAGATTAATTATTTTTGATTAACTCCATATGTGGATGCTCTTTTTATGGAATAAAAGTGCCTTCTTCCAAATTAGCCTAATCCATAAAGTGGATTAAGCTCTACTCTTGGAGTTAATCAGGAATAATTAATCCAGAATAGCTATTCTGGAAGAACTCCTTATGTAGATAAACTGTCAGACTATGAAGGGTGTGAAAGTGCTTCTTCCTTTTTGTTCCTACATCTTGGTAGGGTATTACAAGAGCAATTGACTTGGATTTCCTCAGTCACGGGTTTTTTTTATTAAAGCATGAGACAGATAGATGCACAGGGCAACTTCTCCACTAGATTATTATTCAGGTTAAAGTGGGGTCCTGGCAAGAAAAGTGTCTGTGGAAAAATTGCCCTGGATTGTTTAAGCCTGAACAGAGTGTGTGGCATTGTACACAATCCAAGAGAAATATGGTCCCAGCCCCTTGGAGCTTCCTAGGTGAAAGAGTAGACAATGCCTTGAGTGACTGTAAAATGGTTTTATCATAGAGAAGTGTGATCTTTTTAGTAAGGGTGTGAGAACATTTCTCACTGAAATGGGCTAAGAATAGTTGGGTTGGCTGAAAATGTTCATTTCATTCCCATTGATTATTTCTATAGTGTCATAAGCATACACGGCTCTTTACAAAACAGAGGCGCAACCCTTGTCCCAGGGAGCATGCAGTTGGCCCCAGTTGTAAGTGCATTGCTGCACTGGTTGTTTGGAATGGAGGTAGAGATACTTAGAAGTCGGCGGTGCTAGAAAGAAAGCAGTTGTGGTTAGTGAGGGAAACTGAGGAGTGTAATGTAGGTAGAGTGTTGAATGGCTGAGCAGCTTATTTCCTGGCTCATTATGACTTGTGGGGTAGGCTGTGCAGTCTTGCAACCTTAACACCAAGTTAACTAAAGCTGTATTATGGTTGGATTAAAGTGATCTGGGACTCTATGCACACCAGGACACAGGGCCTCCTGTGGCTCTCCTTTCACAATCCCATCCTACCCCCACTCCCTGCACGCTTGTGTTGGCAGGGGAGGCAAACGCACAGTGCCACTTGCTTCACTGCATGTACTAACATGGAGACCTAGATGGGGAAAAATCTAGCCAGAAGGTGAAATACGCAGCATAGCAGAGCCTAGACAGGACATGCTGAAAGATTCAGCTCTTTAAGTGTGCACAAGTGCAGAGATGGATGTAGTTGCAGTAGGAGGAAATTCCAAAGATGGAAGGCCCGTTGCTGAGAATGCCCTGTTCCACCTCTGGCTCCCTGGAGACTTGCCCTTGAGACATTTGCTGAAGCACTTCAGTTGAATACAAGTGGTGTGGTAGAACAAGAAGAAGCAAGCAGTCCCAGAGGTATCTGGAAACTTGGGCAACCTAGGGCTTTGTAGTTAGTAATTAGCACCTTTAAATTCCACTGGGAAGTTGCTTGGCAGCCAATGTACAATTCAGTAATAATATGCCCTTGCTGGTGTCCCTACTCAGAGTACAAGCAGCTGCTGAGAATGATGTAATTGCAGAAACTTCCAGCTAGAGCATATTGCATCATCTACACACAAAGCATGGACCAAGGTCTGCATCTGAGGAGAAAGATGCAGTTTCTTGGTGGATCAAAGTGGAAGGGCCTTTCTGACCATTGATGTTGTCTGGGAGAAGCAATGGGTTTAGTAGGACCCATACATTGTAAATCACTTTTATGCTACTGTAGGTGGGGTGATGCGGTCCATCAAGGGAGCAGTTACAGACAATGCCAGGTCCTAAAAATGGTTCCTCCTGTCAATCAGCATCCCCTTTATCTTAAGTGGATTGTGCTTAAGCCCATGGCTTTCACCAAGCTCCCAACAGTTTCTCTGACAGGCTTTGGAAGAGCAAGGAGACAGCTCCATCTGTTTCTGATCAAAAGGAGGCTTAAATCTGCGTGTTGTCAGCATACTGAGGCTCTGGAGCCCATTAAGCTTCATGATCTCTCAAGCAGTCTCACATAACTGTTGAACAAGTGAGTGATGAGTTCGAGCATCATAGGACTTCAGGCTGAGAGCCCCGTTGGGAGGAAGAGCAGTCGCCCAGCACGATCCCCTGGGATTCCTCCAGAAGTATTAAGCAGAACCACTTTAAAACATTTCCTTATAGCCCTATGAGGTCCCACAGTTGTCTCAAAAGCACCTCACAATTAACTGCACTGAAGTGCCAGTGATTTGCCTTTTGCCATCCAGCTGAGAATTTCTCCAACTAGGGACATGGTCTAAGCCTCTGATAAATCTCAGTTCTCACATGCTTAGTAGAGACTTATTGGTTTGGCTGCAAAAAAATTTGACAATTCCAACTAGGTTGGGCATGATCTGTCTTCTCACAGCTCCTATCTGAAACTGGACAGCACATGTGCCTTCCCCACAGAGCCTTAACTTTTTTCCCTTCCTGGTGTTTATCCCTCTGATGTATTTATAGAGATCAATCATATCTCCCCTCAGCCTTTTATTTTGTTAAAACAAGCAACGCTCCTTGTTGTTTTAAGTCCCAGCTCTAAGGTAGGTTCTCTGTTCCTCTGATCATCATACTAGCCCTTCTCTGCACCTGTTCCAGTTTGGTTCATTTAAATATTGTTGGTTTCTTAGGTGGCACTTTGTTTTCCATTGCTCCAGTTGGGGAACAGCAGCAGCGGTGATCCCATTGAAAGCAGTTAGCTCACAAAATACTCACCGGGCTCTCTTTAGAGAGTCTGTGTAAATAATGAATCCTATAAATGCAGGCCAAATCAAAACAAGTTACATTTCTGCACTAAGTCCTGTTGTTTATCAGCACTTGTGGCCGTTAATATTTTCTAATCTACTGTATGAATTGATTCTATTTTAGCAGGCCTGACAACCCATTTCCTGGCAGAGGTGTCCATCCCACCCAGGATTCCCATAGCACCCCCTTGTCCCATAATGCTGCTGTGGTCATGTTTTTTCCTTCCTACTTGCATGTTATCCTGAAGTATTTTGACAATAGAACTTTGTAATCCCAAAACCTAAGTGCCTTACAAAACTCGAAGTGGACATTTTTCAGAGTAGCAGCCGTGTTAGTCTGTATTCACAAAAAGAAAAGGAGTACTTGTGGCATCTTAGAGACTAACCAATTTATTTGAGCATAAGCTTTCGTGAAGTGAGCTGTAGCTCACGAAAGCTTATGCTCAGATAAATTGGTTAGTCTCTAAGGTGCCACAAGTACTCCTTTTCTTTAAGTGGACATTCAATTTTTCAGATAGAAACTTCACTTTCCAATGACAGCAGGGTTAGATTTCTGTAATCTCTCACATTGCCCAAGGCCTGATTTTGAGTAACACAATTCTGAATATGCAGCATGAGTAGCAGAGTGATTCCCTTTTAATAGGTAACATTTGTTCATGCCATCCATGCATGTGGCATTTAAAACTGTAGAGCTAAATTCGTCCTTGGTGTAAACCCATTAAAATCTGGCATTACAGCACAGATGAATTTAGCCCATTGTTCTTAAAAGCAACTGGCTACTTGTTTAATTAAAAAAACAAAACATACTTTTTGATTTCTTAAATCATTAACAGGAAGCACAATCTATGTAGCCTGAAGTATTGCAATAACTACACTTAGGTGCAAAATAAGAAAAAGACTGAAGAGAGACCGTTTGTGTTGCTGTTGTGCCCAGATGCCCCAGTCAGGGTCCCATTGTGCTAGGCGCTGTACAAATATATAACAAAGAGTCCCTGCCCTGAATAACTTATATTCTAAGCGAAACTTAGCTTTTTCCATTCTTCTGTTTCAGAAAGCGTCATCCATCAATAGAATAAGGAGGACACTTGCTCTGTGCAGGATGGAGCTTGGGGAGGGATTGATTGTGCCTAATAGTTATTTTTGGTGTAATCGTGTTATCAGTGTTTCATCTTTCCATAAATAATTACCTGGGTGGGTTTTTTTGTTTTGTCTCTGATTTTTTTGTAAATTATTGCAGGTTAAAGGTATAATGGGAAAGAGCCTTATTTTTTTTCCCCTCAGCTTGGACAGTGAAAACAGATTAGTCATTTTCTCTCCTGTCTGTTAGTCAGCTTCACTCTCTGGTTCTTGTGTGCTAATGTTGCAGGGAAATGTTATCACTTCTTTAAAAAAACATCCATTGGGGGTA
This sequence comes from Chelonia mydas, assembly GCF_015237465.2. Taxonomy (NCBI): domain Eukaryota; kingdom Metazoa; phylum Chordata; order Testudines; family Cheloniidae; genus Chelonia; species Chelonia mydas. The sequence goes on along the minus strand of NC_057853.1, from coordinate 118,422,246 downwards.
TTTTTGAATGTCCATTCAAGCTTGTCCATTTTGCCTTAGGTCTTATGAAGGATTGTTGTTGTTATTTATTATTATTTACAAAACAAATCTGAGACCAAATTTGACCTGACCTTACAAAAGATTACCTCAAATCTTCCATTCATCATAATTTCCCTTAGAGATGCTATCATGGATTTTACCGACATTTAAAATCATGTCTGCATCAGCTTAAATATCCTCAGTATCCAGTACAAGAATAACCTGGGTCATTCTTCCACAGAAGCAGATGGAGTGTGTGGAGTGCTTGCTTTAGAAGCTGTCTGGCCAATCATTCTTTCGTTGTGCACATGACATGGCAGGTGGTAGCTGGGTCATGAGAACAAAGTAGAGGCCGGGTATACTTCAGTAACACCTGGAAGGCAGCACTAGCCTAGCAGAGTGGCCTTCTCTTTTCTGTGCCACCCGACCTCCTCATCCCCTCCTTCATTGAGTCTACTTCCATTGCAATAATCCCCCATCTGGGCAGGGTGCATGGGTAGAACATATGTTAATGCGTTCGGTGGCAGCATTAATTGAGACTCAGTGACTGGTTTATTCAGAGTGACAGCTCTCCTTCCTCATCACCCCTTCTCACCTTGATGCGTTTCCTTTCCCCAGTGCAGATCCCCTTGGAGATGCTGCCTGAATAGTGACTTTCTTATGTTGGAGATGCAAAATGAAATTCACCACTGGGATGAGCTGGTGTAACTCCATTGATCTCAACAAAGTTGCATCTGCTTACATCAGGGGCCTTAGTGAGGCTTTTTCCGATCAAACCAATGGGTTCCAGTAAAAAGCTCTGCAATAATTAAGGTCTGGGTATAACAGCTGCTCTCATTAGTCAGTAGAAAAAATACCATCAGCTTCTGTGGAAGAAGGATCAGTTCCTTAATCTGCCAGACAATAACGTAACCTGAACAATTCCAAATGTTTTATTCAGCTCTTACTCCTGGTCTTCACTCTGATGTTCTGCACTGCTTTGAGCCTCTTTTACACTAAGGGCATGTCTCCATGGGAACACTTGGGGAAGTTAAGGCAACTTCACTGAGGCTCCGTCTATGCTATGAGCTGCAGTGTGATTCCCCTGCCCGTGTACGCTGATTCGCACGAGCTCCCATCACGCTAGAGCAAATATAAATAGCAGTGTCGCCACGGTAGCACTGGAAGCGGCAACGCTGTGCGGAGAACAAACCTGACCAAAACCGGGGTGGGGGTGTGTGTGCGTGCACCTGTGTGTGTACTTGGCACGACTCAGCTACTGCTATTCATACTCATGCTAGCTTGATGAGAGCTAGCGTGTGTGTATACAAGCAGGGGAGTCACACCCCCGCTCGTAGTGTAGTCGTAGCCTAAAGATGTGAAGTCAAAGCACAGGAGTTAAACCATATTAAATCTCCCAGTGTGGGTGCTCCCAGTCCAGAGTAAAATGGTCTTAAATCATTGTAACTTAATACACCTTTCAGAGTAGCAGCCGTGTTAGTCTGTATCCGCAAAAAAAAAAGGAGGACTTGTGGCCTCAGAGACAAACCAATTTATTTGAGCATAAGCTTTCGTGAGCTACAGCTCACTTCATCGGATGCATTCAGTGGAAAATACAGTGGGGAGATTTATATACACAGAGAACATGAAACAATGGGTGTTCCCATACACACTGTAATGACAGGTTTCAGAGTAACAGCCGTGTTAGTCTGTATTCGCAAAAAGAAAAGGAGTACTTGTGGCACCTTAGAGACTAACCAATTTATTTGAGCATGAGCATGCATCCGATGAAGTGAGCTGTAGCTCACGAAAGCTCATGCTCAAATAAATTGGTTAGTCTCTAAGGTGCCACGAGTACTCCTTTTCTTTTTACTGTAATGACAGTGATCAGGTAAGGTGAGCTATTGCCAGCAGGAGAGCGGGGGGGGGGGGGGGGGGGGGCGGGGGGACCTTTTGTAGTGATAATCAAGGTGGGCCATTTCCAGCAGTTAACAAGAACATCTGAGGAACAGCGGGGGGCGGGGGGGAAGGAGGGGGAATAAACATGGGGAAATATACAATTTACTTCATTATACAAAGTAAAACTATGTTCTCTGTGTATATAAATCTCCCCACTGTATTTTCCACTGAATGCATCCGATGAAGTGAGCTGTAGCTCATGAAAGCTTATGCTCAAATAAATTTGTTAGTCTCTAAGGTGCCACAAGTCCTCCTTTTCTTTTCTTTTAATACACCTTGGAGGAGGATTAAGTTACAGCGGATCAAAGGCCACACACTGGGAAGGTTAATTGCTTTAATTTAGCCACACTGAGTTCACACCTTTAGTTGATTCACCTTTCCTGAATGTCGCCGTGCAGACACGCCTTGAGACGTATGCCTGTCTGTAGTTCTTTGTAGACAGATTGCCATCTGGCCAAAACTCACCAGCCTTAATTGTCACTCTTTGGGGGAGATCACACACATATGCACATTAAGGATCAGATGGGCTTAGAGACTGAGTACCGTCTCATTGCATAGAGGTCAGCGGTTAGGTCTTTTGGCAGGAAGCATGGTAAGGGCAGGTTGTGCTGTTGTCTGTGTTGTACTACTTCTGGGGCTACGTCAAAGCCTCTAGCATCCAGGAGCTCAATTTGTCACTTTACCCTTAAAGGCCTGAATCTGTGTAGCACTGATTATTCAGTACTCCCATTGCTCAGCCCCTCACAAAAGTCCACTGAATGCATCCGATGAAGTGAGCTGTAGCTCACAAAAGCTTATGCTCAAATAAATTTGTTAGTCTCTAAGGTGCCACAAGTCCTCCTTTTCTTTTTGCGGATACAGACTAACACGGCTGCTACTCTGAAACTTGTCACAATTTATTGTTACTTCAGTGTAAAATCATATGTAATCCAGTTGGCTTCATCTGATTTACCCCCAAATTCAGGCAAAACAAAATTTCAGATCTACAGAAGAAGGGTTAAAAAGTTGAAGGCAATTCCAAAATACAGACTTCCAGCTAAAGATTTATTTGACCACAATAAAAATCCTCAATTTTTTCAGGACTGTAGCCCCGACGCAGTTCCAAAAGCAGCCCTAAATATAGTACTATGTAGGCCATGCCTCTTTTTGTGGGTACTATATTAAGAGCTTATTTATTTATTACAAAGTGGTTTACAGTGTAGGTAAATTAGTGAATTCCAAGTCCCTCTCTCAGCTGCCAGATGGACTATGCTGGGAGGATGTTTATGGAGACTGTACATAATTTTTTAGTGTAATACAAATACTACATTTTTAGAAATCAAGGGCAGACGGCTGTGTGTTTATGCTGTGGCTGAGGATTTATTGGCTCCTCCAGAACACGAGAAAGAAAACAAACAGTATTTCAGCTCTTTTAACAATGAGATTAGCAATTTGGGGTGTTCCAGATTCCTATCTGGGTCACTTTGGCCAGATGTAGAGAACTTTTGACTCCCATTCAAATCAGGGGGAACTGAAAGCACTCAGCACCTTGCTGGATCAAGACCATACAGCATGGAGGGTATAAATGCTGGGTTTAATGAAGCAGCCGTATCACCCCTGCACTTGACATAGCTCTGGGAGTAATTCTGCAATTGCTGAGCACCTCCAGCTGCTGCGTGACCCTAGGTAGCACTTTAAATGAGAGATGAGGGTACTGAAGATCCAGCCCTCTGTGAGATGGACTAGCCCAAGGATCTTTCTTCATGCCAGGGTTAGTGGACTATTTGTACTGAGCAGTATCTGTGTTGTTTAAATGCAGTGGAGCAGGTGGGCAGGGGGAACCCCGCACTGGACAGCAGAATCAGACAGTAGCATTGCTTCTCCCAGATTCCCCATACCATTAAAATGTAGGGTGCTGAAGCTACCCGGGTCTTGGTTTACAAGGCGTTTGCCCATATGGAAATTAGTGAACAGTTACCTGCCATTTAAGTAAATGCAAGATGCTTTATATGATTTTGGAAAAGGTTGCAGTGCCTTCAGGCATGTGCCGTAGTGCATTTTTAGTCATTTCACATTCCTGTGCCAGGCTCTCCATGGCAACACATTTTCAGTGGAAAGCCACAGAATTTACTCCATGTGCACTTCAGAAATCTGATGCTGATACTCAGCTGCAATGAGGCGAAATATTCTTCAAGTTAAACGAGAGCTTGAGCAGCTTGTGAGACTGAGTCTAGAGGCAATGTTCGGTTTCATCTTCTCGGTATTTGAAGACTTGAGGGATGGGTTAATCTACGTTGATTTGTCACTTTGGGCATGAAAGGTCCCGGGTCCTATCCTGAAAAGAGCCAGCCAGGAGAATAGATTTTGCTGGTCCTACTGCAGGAAATAACCATGTGTCCGTGGCAGGCCACGGGTAGAAGAAACGACGAAATGGGACAGGCCTTTTCTGCCTCTGCAAGCTTCCCAATGCAATGTATAGCGTCCTTTAGGGCAAAATAAATATTTAATTCACTGGCCAAAATGACAAATGAATCTCAGTCCTCCTCCAGTTTGGGATTTTAAGAGTTGCCGTGTGACAATTCTGGCTATGTCTTTGCTGTGGCACCTGTACCCCTTTCCCAGATGTGACCTTGGCTACACTAACCAACATCTCATGCCTCTCATTCAGTTGTGTAAGCTGAAACCCACAGTGGAGCTTGGTCTATTTCAAACCTAGCTCTGCAAGTTCCATTGCAGGGCAAATCTGGCCCAGATGAACAGGAGATAAGCAGCAGCAGGCACACGTCAGGCTTGTTATTAAGGTAAGGAGAAGGAGCCTAAGTCTCCAGTCACACACAAGCCTGCAGAATCACTACTGGGGACTCAGCCCAACCAGTGGTCACCACTCACCCTTTTGTGTCTGTCTGCTAAATAATCATTTTCTTCCCCTAGATTTCCGTGACAAGGAGATATGCCCATTAGCAATTGCTTTGGCACCATATTGGTGGGTACAATACCAGAAGAACTTGGTTTCAGTGCGGCAATATAGCACCGTTTACTCTTGTAGTCCCTTCTAAGCCTCTGATTCTATGACAGCAGGGAGTTGGGGGAACGAGCTGTTTTATCCTCTTTGACTCAGGTTCCACTTCAGATGTCTGTGAAGTTTCATATGGTTAAGATGCCACGTACTGTGCATGCATGTGTCTGATTCCGGCTATGATTGTTTGTGATATAGAAGGGGTTGGCACGAGTGACTGGGAGAGGCAGATAAACCTAGCATTTGAAATGCCAACGCGAAAAGACCAGAAAATGCTGAGAAATGAGATCACCGACCTAGAAAACGAGTTTGGATTAAGAAATGTCATTTTTCTGGGGAGGAGAGAGTTTCCCTGAGGGCTTGGAGATGGGAGGAAATAGATTCTGAAGTTACTTATGGCTAATTTCAAATGCTCTGTGGATCGTATTATAAGACCATGGGTCAGTCAGACTTCTTGCGCCTAGTGCCTATGCCTCACCTCATGATACTAGATGCTTGGGGAGTGAAGAACTTTCAGAAGAAAGGGGGTGGTGTTTAGTGATCACCATGTCCTGCTAAGTGTAGATTTCAAGGCTCAGGTATCTTACTCAACAGTCTTTGATGACCTCTCTCAGTGTTAACATGTGAACAGACAGTTTCTAACCGTAAGAACAGGACAATGGAACAGGCTGCCTTGGGAGGTTGTGGAAGCTCCTTCATTGGAGGTTTTCAAAAGGAGGCTGGAACCATCTGTCATGGTTGGTTTAGACACAACAAATCCTGCATCTTGGCAGGGCGTAGACTAGATGACCTTTGTGGTCCCTTCTAACCCTATGGTTCTATGATTCTATGACAGCGTGGAGTTAGGAGCACAAGCTGTTTTATCCTCTTTGACTCAAGTTCCACTTTAGATGTCCGTGATGTTCCATATGGTTGAGATGCCATGTTCTCTGCAGCCACCTAGAACTCAATTCTGCATTAGGGCTTCTGGATTTTGCATCACTCTGGTGCAATGGACTGGAGATTCTCTAGACATTCCAGATGAACTCTGTGTGTGTGTGTGTGTGTGTGTGTGCGCGCGCGTTTATCAAATAAAAGAGGGTTTTTTTAATTAAGTAGATATGAAAACAAGTATAGCCAGTACAGCAGCTGTTCTGTTGTTTGAGCCGATGTCAAATTCAGATTTTACCCTGCCCTTACATTTGAACTTTCAAAGAGCTGCAGACTTTTGTACAGAAAATGCATCTCTCCATCAGGGGAAGCTGAAGACTTCAGCAACTGTGGAGGAAACAAGTGGGTCTTAAGCATCCGGGAAGGTGCAGGGGGTAAGAATGCATGTAGCAATTGAACACATCACCGGCCACCGACAGTACCAGGAGGCGTAAGCCGGAACAACATCGTGCATCAACTACAAAAAAGGGACCGAGAGACTTTTTCCATTGGACCATATAAACTGGAACCATAAACTCACCGAACATTAAATCTCAACCAAATGAGGGTCAATCCATCTTCATCATCGTATCCACTCATTATTCTACACACCTGAACATAGCCATTATATGAACAACATACCCTCATGTCTCAGTGTCTGTACTTTGACCCTTTAACCTTTTGCCCCTAATTGGGGATATTGCAGATTATGTATTACTTCAAACTTCACACCCCTTGATAATCTGTACCTTATTCCCTGATAATCGGAAACTTCTATGCTTAAACTCTGTACCATGTTTTTATTTTAACATCATCTTAATAAAATTATTAGCAGGATGCTTCTGCTGGAATGATCAGTGAAATGCAGCAGTCAACAATGTTGATGTTTAAGAGTAACAGCCGTGTTAGTCTGTATTCGCAAAAAGAAAAGGAGTACTTGTGGCACCTTAGAGACTAACCAATTTATTTGAGCATAAGCTTTCGTGAGCTACAGCTCACTTCATCGGATGCATACTGTGGAAAGTGTAGAAGATCTTTTTATACACACAAAGCATGAAAAAATACCTCCCCCAACCCCACTCTCCTGCTGGTAATAGCTTATCTAAAGTGACCACTCTCCTTACAATGTGCATGACAATCAAGGTGGGCCATTTCCAGCACAAATCCAGGGTCCAACAAGAAAGTCCGAGGGGGGGGGGGGTAGGAAAAAACAAGGGGAAATAGGTTACCTTGCATAATGACTTAGCCACTCCCAGTCTCTATTCAAGCCTAAGTTAATTGTATCCAATTTGCAAATGAATTCCAATTCAACAGTCTCTGGCTGGAGTCTGGATTTGAAGTTTTTTTGTTGTAATATCGCAACTTTCATGTCTGTAATCGCGTGACCAGAGAGATTGAAGTGTTCTCCGACTGGTTTATGAATGTTATTCTTGACATCTGATTTGTGTCCATTTATTCTTTTACGTAGAGACTGTCCAGTTTGACCAATGTACATGGCAGAGGGGCATTGCTGGCACATGATGGCATATATCACATTGGTAGATGTGCAGGTGAACGAGCCTCTGATAGTGTGGCTGATGTTATTAGGCCCTGTGATGGTGTCCCCCTCCTCGGACGTTCTTGTTGGACCCTGGATTTGTGCTGGAAATGGCCCATCTTGATTGTCATACACATTGTAAAGAGAGTGATCACTTTAGATGGGCTATTACCAGCAGGAGAGTGGGGTGGGGGCAGGTATTTTTTCATGCTTTGTGTGTATAAAAAGATCTTCTACACTTTCCACAGTATGCATCCGATGAAGTGAGCTGTAGCTCACGAAAGCTTATGCTCAAATAAATTGGTTAGTCTCTAAGGTGCCACAAGTACTCCTTTTCTTTTTGTTGATGTTTAAATTATTGATCTTTAGGTTTCAGAGTTGGTGATTTCTGCTTATTTCTGAGTAGCCAGGTGAGTTTTTGTGACGTGAACGCCTAACTGGCATACTTGATTGCAGCAGCAACAGAGAAGCTACGGACTGAATAGACTATGGAGACAAACCCATTCCTCTTACTCTCAGAGGTGGGATGGCTCCAGCTCAGCATGAGGTATGTTGGCAGAGGTCAAGTCTGCTCTGTCTTTGCCCACTGTCTAACTCTCATGGCTATACAGAACTTCAGTTTCCTGTGCTGTCAATCCGGCACCTTTGATATTGAGATCTGAGCAAGCTGGTTTTAATGGTTTGGACATAGGATGAGGAAGACAGGCTGCCTGTAAATTTCACTATAGCCTTAATCCCTTGGTGCTCTCTTTACAGTAAATATTGCTGATGTTCAGACAAGCTTGCTCCTGGTTCACTCTGGCAGCTGGCCTTGTGAATATGCCTAATCTCTCACTCACTCAAAACCCAGAACTGAATGTTTTAAGCACCTACCAGAGGTGGTAGATCAGGCTGTATGATGAAATAATAGTTTGCAGTCGTCGTCCCCCCCCAGCCTTTATTCCATAATATAATGAACAGGCTGGTATATGTGCAAACCACTGCCACCTAGTGGATAAAATCAGAGCCTGTCAACCATTGTTCATAGGCCCTGTAGTCCTAATAGCTAGTGGAGATTATTATTTAGATCAAGTGGTAGAGGACTGTGCTTTTGATGCAGGACGATGTGGGTTCTATCTCCACCAGTGCCATGATATACCAAGTCGTTAGGGTGTACGGTGTAGTGACAACTGTATTATGGCCACAGATTTGTTACACAGAAAAAGTAAAAACAAGATGCACCTGTAACATCTCATGATTGCTCACTGCTGTGACCCTCCTTACCCTGTCCTTTGTTTACTGTAACCCCTTGCTATGTTATGTCTGATTTAGATTGTAAGCTCCTCTGGCTGGGACTTGTAATTTTTAACTGTCAAGCGCAAGGCACAGCTTAGGCATTTCATAAATAATAATTTTGTGCACAGGGAAATTTGATGCCAGGACATAAGTACGTAGCTATGGCAACAGCTGTCTATGCTATTTGTCGATAGGAGACAAAGCGCACAGGAAGAGCTGGTAATGCAGCTCCAGCTGGAATTGGAAAGGAATGTGCATGATTTGGGTGTTCTTCTTTGCGGTCATCTACAAGCTTGTCCTCTCCTGATAAGAAGTCATTTGGGTTCCTGGGGTTTTTTTCACTGACGTGAAATGAATGGAGAGCTGCTGTTGTGAGTGCTCCCGGGGGCTGCAGAACGGAAATGCATCCAGTTGCACCCTTCTTTTTGTTTCTTGGTTGGATGTTCGTACAGGAGAGTAATGACAGATTTTGTGCATAGCATCTGCTTTTACCTCCAACCCAGCTTTCATCTGAATTGGAGCTCCATGTTTATCATCCGCTTTACCTCCCGGCCCGGTCCTGTGTGTGGTGAGAATGAATGGAAATGAGAATGATCAAAAGGCTGGGTTAGTTATGTGGAGGCTACAATTGCAGCAGGAGGCCCTCAGAGAGTGACGCCGTGTGCTGAAACAAGAGGAAGCTCAGTATGAAAGCGGGACCTGATTGTCATTGTGTGGAAGAGGATTTGTTGTTTTTATACAGGACCAATTGTGGTGTTTTTGCAGCTGTTCTGTTCAAGCCCAACTCTCGTTCTTCCAGCTCTTACAAGAGTGAGGCTGGTGAGTTGCTGCACCTGGTGTTTTGTTATTGGCAGTATCCAATTCTGCTGGCATCCCACCAGCCTGTTCTCCAAGAACAAGATTGTTCACAACATTCTGAATTGAATCCCCATCTCTGCCCTCTTTACACGCCCCAAAAAGCAGGAGAGTGATTCGCTCTCTCCTCCCCAATCAGATCAGAGTGACCAAAACAGAAATAGAGGGAGGAAAGGGGTAAACAAGCATTAAAGGAATACAATAGAATTTTGTATAGAGGAACCAGGGCAATATCCAGCTAAAGAAGAAAATGAACCGAGAAAACATGTTGCTGAGTTATTATTGGACTGAGAAGGCAAGGAGGAAATTCAGAGCTTGAGTCACAAAGAAGGAAAGGCAGGAAGTAAGCAGAAAGGTTAAGTCATAGTGAAGATGTATTAAAGGCAGAGCATGGTATTACCTGGGGGAAGGATGCTGATGAGAAGGAAGAACTGATGGGGATTCAGAGCACTGAAATTTAACAAGAGCCTGTGGGGACAGAGCAATGGAGAAAGGGAAAGAAAATGAGTCCTGCTGACAATGGAAGTGGCAGCGAAAGGACTCTGATGATAAAAACATATGGACAAATGCGGTAACAACAGCAAGCAAAGAAAAAGGCCCCGATCCTGTAATGGATTCTGGGCAGTTGGACCTCTGTGCAGTAACCGGGGTTCTATGGCGGTACTGGAATCAGCCTTCAAGCAGCAACGTTGGGATCCAAGCTAGTACAGGATGTCAGCGTCTGTCTTCAGTAGAGATGGCTCAAACTGCTTCAGATCCAGATTTTAAATATCCCACAGTCTGGGGATATTCTGAGCTGGATTTTTGGTTCGGCCCATCGTTAGCCTTTAATCACCAAGCATAGTATAGAAATCTTCATGGGTAGAGTAGCCAGGGAAGGATCTCCCTACAATGTAAATTGGGGGAGTAAAGTGTCCACTAAGGTGTGTATGTTTTGTCACTTCTGCCTTAAGTGCTTCACTTAGCTTTTTAAAAGCTCAGAAAGGCCCATGGAAAAACAAATCAATCAGAGAGAGAAGGTAGCAATGTGCAACCAGAAAACTGTGTTAAATGCCTTTTAATATGACTGCATCTCACTTGCAGATCCTCCTCTCAGATGCCCACAGAATCAATAACTGCTCTGAGTAAGCCTGGAAGCTTGTCTCTTTTACCCACAGAAGCTGGTCCAATAAAAGCCGTTACCTCACCCCGCCTGTCTCTGTAACGGCACGTTAGTCAGGCTATGTCTGCCCTGCCGCTGGGAGAGCGACCCCCAGCCTGGGTAGTCAGGCACGCGCTAGCTTCGCTCCAGCTCGGGCACTAAAAACAGGAGCGTGAACATTTCAGCACAGGCAGCAGATGGGCTAGCCACCCGCGTACCAACCGCCTGACTCCCTGGCTCCACGCCAGAACACCCAGGATGCTGCTTTTAGTGCGCTAGGTGGAGCAGTGATAGTGCACGTCTGCCTGCTCAGGCTGGGATGCATGTCCCCATCTGCAGTGTGAACGTACCCAGAGGTGCTGGAACGAAGGGTGCTGGGGGTGTGGCGGCACCCCTGGCTTGAAGGGGTTTCCATCATATTCAGGGTTTACAGTTTGGTTTCAGTGGCTTTCAGCGCCCCCTGCTATACAAATTGTCCCAAGGGCACTGGACGTACCCTCAGTGTCTATGGCAGATGCCTCCTCCAGCTCCTTCCAGGACAGGAAGTATTGTGTGACCGACTGTGTAAAGACAGCGCATGGTGGCATGGTAATTGTGCTGCAGTAGTCTCAGAGGGGGCTTGGCAGGCGGATTCCGCAGAGTGCCTCAGCCTGGTGTGACAAACATTGACATGATGTACAGTCGTGCCTGGCAATGCTGCATGCTCCATCAAAGGCACCAGCTGCTCCCCATACAGTACCCTACTGGCCAGACTTGATCCTTATGCTTCATTAACCATAGCTGCATGGCTGAAACTGACAAATCTTTAGACCACTACAGCAAAGCTAGTTTAAAAAAAAATCAATGTACATTGACCCAGCTCCTGTGAAGACTATATTTAAAACATCAGATGCAGTCGAAAGAGGAAGAGAAGGGAAGAAAAGCAGAGCTGGCTAGAACCTGGGAGAGCAGATTTCTCACTGAACTTCTCTATGGACTCTTCTATGCAGATCTAACTTAGTTCCAGACTCTGTCCAATATTCTGTAGGACAGAAAGATTTAGTGTGGGAAAGGGTGTCCCAGGTACAGCTGGGGTAAGTAGTGGGCAGACCTTGGCAGTACCTCCTGAGGCCTGGACCAAAGGGACATCAAAGTGAGCACTTCATTACTGGCTAGTGGCTTTTCTGCCCATGTGCCCCTGACATCTATATGGATCTGCTTCTGGACAGCAGCAGCAGAAAGCGCGGGTAGGACAGGCATCCCTGGGATGGTGGAGCTTATTGTCAGAGACACTTCTGAGGGTTAGCTCATAAAAGGCTTAGTGCAGTTTGGGTCAGTTCTGTTTTTATCCAGCCCTGTTTGTCCTGTCTTCCCTTATGGGCATATTGTCAGGGGGTAGCTGAGCACTACGGAGAAGCTTGTGTCTGTTACAGGAACATTTGCAGTTAGCGTCAGCTAACACACATACAGCCAAATTCTGCGCTTTTATCTCCATCCAAATCCATGGATAGGGCCCTACCAGATTCACAGCCATAAAAAACACATCCATAAAAAACAATCTGGTCTCCCCTTGTCAAACCTGGTCTTTTGTGTGCTTTTACTAGGGTTGTCAACCCTCCAGGATGGGCCTGGAGTCTCCTGGTGACTCTTGAAAGCAATCCGTGAGATTTTAATAGATATTGCTACCCTTACTTCTGCGCTGCCTTCAGAGCTGAGTGGCTGGATAGTGGCGGCAGCTGATTGAGGGCCCAGCTCTGCAGGCAGCAGGTCAGAAGTAAGGGTGGCAATACCATGCCAGGCCATCCTTACTTCTGCGCTGCTGCTGGCGGCAGCTCTGCCTTCAGAGCTGGGCTCCCGGCCAGCAGCTTCCGCTCTCCAGCTGCCCAGCTCTGAAGGCAGCACTGACACCAGCATCAGCACAGAAGTAAGGGTAGCAGTACCGCAACCCCCTGCTACAATAACCTTGTGGACACGCCCCCAACTCCTTTTTGGGTCAGAACCCCTACAATTACCACACTGTGAAATTTCAGATTTAAATAGCTGAAATCTTGAAAGTTATGATTTTAAAAATCCTATTACTGTGAACAGGGCCAGCTCCAGGCACCAGCTTTGCAAGCAGGTGCTTGGGGTGGCATTTAGAATGGGGCGGGAGTCCGTGTCCTGCGGTAGCAATTCGGTGGCGACTGCTTGGGGTGGCAAAATTGGTAGAGCCGCCCCTGACTGTGAAATTGACCAAAATGGACCGTTAATTTGGTAGGACCCTACTCATGGACTTCAGCGAGGTTATACCAGAATAACTGAAAGCAGAATGTGACCTAGTGTCCTTCATAGGCCCCTACCTTATTTGTGTGTGTATATATATATACAGGGTGTGTGTGTGTGTGTGTGTGTGTGTGTGTATATATATATATATATATGGTATACAACTTTAGAAATGCCTGCCCTACTGGTTTTCTGTCTTCATCTCTTTAGGCCAGCCAGCTCCTTTACTAGTGTAAATCTGGAATAGCTCCATAGAAGTCAGTGGAATTACTCCAGGCTTACTCTGGTATAAGTGGGAGCAGAATTTGCCTGTTTGCTTCTTATGATATCAAGGCAATAAATCTTGCTGCTAGAGCTTATCTTAGTCTCCTTAGTTCAAAATATCATGGAGAAAAGAAGTTCTTAGCTAGACCCCATCAGAACGTCACAGACATTTATCACAGAATGTATAAGGAATTAATTGAATAGATGAATTTTTGTGACCAGGTATGTGATTGAAATGACCATAGCCTCCTCCTTTGGTTCCCTTCTAATTTCATCCAGGCATGACAGCTAAAATTACCAGTTTAGAGCTAGAAAGACACGTCTCTCTCACCAACAGAAGTTGGTCCAATAAAAGATATTACCTCATCCACCTTGTCTCTCTAATATCCTGGGACCAATATGGTTACAACTACACCACATACAATTTAGAGCTACTATTTTAGGAGATCTCCTTTGCAGCTGTTCACTGCACTGCGAAGATACAGAGGAGAGGACTGAAAAGCACATGTTGACATGAAAGCTCCTTTTAGCTGTGGAATCCAGTTTTAGATCTTCACAACCGCCCATTTTCCTTCCTCTTTGTGGCACTGATTCAGGCACACGTCCTGATTCAAGGCAGAATTTAAATCTATGCTTATGTCCCATTGACTTCAATGGGATTTAAGCACTTAGACATACATTTAGGTGTGCTTCAGTGCTGTCCTGAATAGGAATAGACTGAAGCACATGGCCAGCTTCTTTCCTGAAATGGGACCTAAAGCCATACTTGTGCTATTTTAAAACAAGCTATGAAGGGCCAGAAAAAGAGAACTAGATTTATTAGTAGGTTTATCACATCATTGTGTGAATGCTTCTTGCAGATTAAGGTTACTCCAGAGTATAAACCTACTGTATGTAATATCTAAAATAGATGAACCATTCTTTTAGATGAGTGCAAAACAAACTAGAAACCTTTGCAGACTGTAGATGTGTATTTTTCTCACATGTTAATGGGCCAAGGTAAAGACCTAAGGTTTACATTGACCTGCTAACTCGTGTTAATGCTATAACTGCTTTGTCTTCACTAGGATTTTACCAGGTTTAATTAATATGAGGTAGGAACATACCTTTTTTCCTACTACAGACAAGACCCTACAGTGTAAGGTCATAAGGGCAGATTCCATGGGCCAGACCCTGGTATCATTTACACCAGCGGTTCTCAACTGGGGTTCCAGCAGCTCTGAAACCTGGGAAGGTTTTGGAGGGCTGAAATCTCGAGCTCTCCCCGGACTAGTCTACATTAATTAAACCCTCCTTTGGGCTAGTTTACACTGGCAGCGCTAATGCGGCAGAGCTTTAACGTGCCTTGTGTGGTCGCGGCGCAGCTCTAGAAAAACCTCAGCACTGTCTACACTGGTGCTTTACAGCGCTGCAACTTGCTGCGCTCAGGGGTGTGTTTTTTCACACCCCCGAGCGAGAAATTTGCAGTGCTGTAAATTGCCAGTGCAGACAAGCTCAGAGCTGTGTAGACAAGCTCAGAGCTGCCCAGGCCCAAGCCTGGCTCCGGGGCTGCCAGAGCCCACGGGGAGCAGCCACTGGCACAGAGCTCCTGACAGGTGGGTGGCCTGCTGAGGTGTCGCTCCCTCCCTGGACCCTGCTGTGCGGACCTGGCCTGAGCCCCACCGGCCCTTGCCCCCCCTCTCCCCCAAATAGAAGGCAAACTACGCCTATGCCCAAGGGTCCCACCCCTGGCCTGGAGCCCTGAGTCCCCCTCACCCCCCGCTGGGACCTGGAGTTTTTATAGCATGTTGAGGTTGCCTCAGAAGGAAAAAGGTTGAGAACTCCTGATTTACACCAGTGCAAATCCAGAGCGACTGTGTTAACTTCAGTTGAGTCCCTCTGGATTTACATGGATGTAACAAACCAACATTTTGCCCCTTTTCTTTTTACTTGTCTGTAACACACTTGAGACATTTCTGGAATTATGTAAACAATATCAGTTCCTGGGAGGTGCTCCACCCCTGCTCCACCCCAGGCTCCGCCTCCAATCCACCCCTTCCCCCAAGCCCCCACCCCACCTCTTCCTGCCCCACCCTGTTCCACTCCCTCCCCGCCTCTTCCTGCCCCTCCCCCATGCCTCCTGAATGCTGCTGCAGAGCAGATTGTGGCGGGCGGGAGGCACTGGGAGGGAGGGGGAGGAGTTGATCCGCGGGCTCCCACTATTTTTTTGCTGGGTGCGCCCCTCCAGCCCTGGAGCACCCATGGATTTGGCGCCTGTGAACAATATAGTGTCTTTCATGCAGAGATTTTAAAGCACTTGCTAAACATTTAATTAATTAACCCGCCCCACAAGCTCACCCATGAAGTGGGCATTATTATCCAGATGAGGAAAGTGAGACACACAGAAATTGAGTTGATCTCCTCAAGCAATCAGTTCTAGACTCAGGAATAGGTCCCAAGTCATTTGTCCTCCACCTCTGAATATTAGGCATCAGGCCATATTCCCTCTGATCTGTGAGCATTTAGGAAGGGTCAAATGGGCTACTAATGGCCACAGTTCAGAAAAGCAGCTAAGAACATGCTAAAGTTCATCCTTGTTCAGGACTGTAGTTAAGCGTACGCTTAGCACATGTTTGAGTCCCATTGACTTCAGTGGGACTGAAGTAGATGCTGAAGGACCTTTTTAAAATGGGAATGCCTTCCTGCCTGGGGGCCAAAGTGTGTTTGTGCTACCGAGAAAGCACGAACACTCACGAGTTGCTCTGAGCATTGGCTTTGGTTGCAAAATAAACCAATTCCAAATTAGAAAATTAGCATGGAAGCTTTGAGTGTCTTGTTCAAAACTTACTGGCATGCTCCCTCAGAATATTCCTGTTTACTAGGGGAAACACTGACTGCTTTTAACACCACACGGCTATTCATAGTCTTTGTGCCATTTTGTACTTGCAGATCAATTTGAAATGCTTACAGATGATGTACAGAATGCTTTGTTTCAGAGTAGCAGCCGTGTTAATCTGTATCCGCAAAAAGAAAAGGAGGACTTGTGGCACCTTAGAGACTAACAAATTTATTTGAGCATAAGCTTTCGTGAGCTATAGCTCACTTCATCGGATGCAACTGTAGCTCACGAAAGCTTATGCTCAAATAAATTTGTTCGTCTCTATGGTGCCACAAATCCTCCTTTTCTTTTTGCAGAATGCTTTGTGTGTGTGTGTTATGAACAAGATGGTGCAGGACACTTCATTACACAATATTTGTCCCAGAAACTACTATTAATCAGGAAACACGCACCCTCTGTACTTTGGATTCCTTTCTTGTTTAAGCATGAATGTATTTCCTTTCACTATTTAGACTCTGTTGGGGAAAAAAATGCAGCTGATCAATCCAATTACCAAACTAGATAGGAATTTCTAATTGTGCTGAGTCTGGCTAACAATGTCTATAATTCTATTATCTTCAGTGTTCTGCATTCCTTCTTTCTGGATGTTTCATCTTAGATTCTGGCAGTACATGAGTCTGGTTTCTGTCCCCTCTTTTAGGATCCGGTTCCTGTTTTCTGATTTTTCTCCTTTGCTGTAGCATTTTTATCTGTAGTATGCATGGAGCATTCACAACCTCCTGGTGGGAAATCTGCATTCTGCATAGCATTCTCATTAAGCAAAGGAAGTGAGGCATATTAATATGCATAGAAGTGTGTGTGTGTGTGTGTGTGTGTGTGTTCTGAATAAAACCCAAAGGAGTGCCTATTCACACTCACCTGGCAGGAAAACAAACATTTTGTGTTTTAAGCAAAATTGTGTATGGGGAAGTCTGCAGCTCCTGTGGAAGAAGGCAAAATTTGGTGCTAGAGTGGCAGATTGAACGACAAATTAAACACAATGCTTTCTGAACAGGTAACTGCTGAGAATAGCTAATAGCTGGCTCCCCCTTCTTTCCCTTTTCCACCATCTGTTCAAACTGGAACAAGCCGGCCCAATAATTTTTGAGTTTGAATCTAACTTTCAATCCTGTGCTGTGTTGGGTGGGTTTGAAATTAGACCAAATAAATTAATTTTATCCAAACAAATTTACACATACCTAGTTTAACTGTAAAACAGACAGACCCCCATCCCTGACAGTGCTGAGCACAGTTCACTCTGACTTAGGAGCGGTGGAAGCTCCCTAAAAGTGTGAGTGAGGGGCCACCAGTGCCCCAACCGTGGGCCCGCCCCTCACACTGCCCCTTCTCCCCACGGTCCCACCCTTGTGTCTCCCCTTTCCCCGAAGCCCCTCCCCCGGGCCACTCATTCCCCCTGAGGCCCCGCTCCTGCGCTGCCTCTTCCCTCCAAGATCATGCCCCCAACTTGCTTCTCTGCCCCCTTCTCCCCTCAGCTCACCCTTACAGCTGGTAAAAAGTGGGAGGGCATAACCCTCCCAATTTTAAAAGTGATGGAGCCAGGGCCC
Source organism: Chelonia mydas (assembly GCF_015237465.2). NCBI lineage: Eukaryota > Metazoa > Chordata > Testudines > Cheloniidae > Chelonia > Chelonia mydas. The sequence continues at coordinate 118,404,651 of NC_057853.1, read as the reverse complement.
CCTGGTCTCCCCCTGTTCTGGCACCCCTGCTCTGACTGACTTCAGTGGGAGCCGGGGATGCTCAACTCCTCACAGAATTGTGCCCCTGAATATGTTGGCATTAGTTCTTTTGCAACCTAGTTTTAATATCTTGTGTGGATTTGTCACAATATAAATGATTCTTTCTGACAGTCCAGACATATCACCTGCAGTGAAACTGCTTCTCCTCTAACTTTGTGCTCTTTCTCCAACCCTTGGCTTGAACTTTCACTTCTGACTGCTCAATCACGGGAGAAGTTCTCTTTGATACTTGAGACAGTATTGGAGAGACACAGTGAGTCTCTCTAAAATGCTAATTTGGACCTTGTTGGTCAGAAGAGGAACTAA